>NC_080197.1:31998316-32301346 GCF_030028045.1 Hippopotamus amphibius kiboko | reverse complement strand
CCATAGTGGCTGCACCAACTTGCATTCTCACCAACAGCGTAGGAGGGCTTCTTTTTCTCCACACTCTCTCAAGCATTTGTTAGTTGTAGACTTTTTTTTCTTTTCGGCTGTGTTGGGTCTTCGTTGCTGCATGTGGGCTTTCTCTAGTTGTAGCAAGTGGGGGCTACTCTTTGTTGCAGTCCGCAGGCTTCTCAGTGTGGTGGCTTCTCTTGTTGCGGAGCACAGGCTCTAGGCGCATGGGCTTCAGTAGTTGCAGCATGTGGGCTCAGTAGTTGTGGCACGTGGGCCCTAGAGCTCTTGGGCTTCAGTAGTTGTGGTATGCTTGGGCTTAGTTGCTCTGCAGCACGTGGGATCTAACTGGATAAAACCCATGCCCCCTGCATTGTCAGGCGGATTCTTAACCACTGCGCCACCAGGAAAGTCCCTATTTGTAGACTTTTTAATGATGGCCATTTTGACTGGTGTGAGGTGATACCTCATTGTAGTTCTGATTTGCATTTCTCTGATAATTAGTGGTGTTGCGCATCTTTTCATGTGCCTGTTGGCCATCTGTATGTCCTCTTTGGAGAAATGTCTATATAGGTCTTCTGCCCATTTTTCAATTGGGTTGTTTGGTTTTTGTTACTGAGTTGTATGAGCTGTTTGTATATTTTTGAAATTAAGCCCTTGTCAGTCACATCATTTGCAAATGTTTTCTCCCAGTCTGTAGGTTGTCTTTTCATTTTGTTTATGGTTTCCTTTGCTGTGCGAAAGCTTATAAGCTTGATTAGGTCCCATTTGTTTAGAAATGTTCTTTCTAAATAGTCATCTGCCCTCTTGTCATTTTGCATTCCTTTTAACTGATATCCAGTCACCACAGAGTCAGGTTAGGGACAGCACCTGGATGAATTTTAAGCCCATTTACATAACTCTGGATAGTGCCAAAGTTTTCTGATGTATAATAATAAGCAAATCTTCCAAAATTAAGATTGAACTTACTTTTCAATCTTTTTTAAGTTACCAGTCAGTCCCATGAGTCAGTACTGTGTTTCACCAAATCATGAGGCAAGCAATCTCATTTACTTTCCCCCAATATGAGCACTTACTCCAAATAGGTATGTGTTAATGTCTTCTCCCAAAATTTAATCTATTCTCAAAGAGATTTTAAAATTGCTTTTCAGGAGAATATTGCACCATTGTTGAAGTTAAAAGAATGTTACTAAAATGTTCTATCTCAAACTGTAAGAGATTCTCTCCAGTACTGAATATGAGGTGAAATGAGCTATATACACAAAAGAAAAATATTTGTGACAATAATGAGAAATCTTTTAAATTACAGATTTAAATGGGCATAAAAGCATCCTTTCTTTTGTCTTACAGGTTATATTAAAAGAAAAAGTAAAAGAACTGAATTTACATGAGGTAAGTTGCCTATAAGTATTTTAATCTGTTCCTGAGTATATTCTAATAGAAGTAGTATGCTGTGGTATGCTTAAATATCTTTATTTTCAGAAACTGAAAAAAATTGGGCTTATTTTGATCAGCTTAATGGAATATTTGAGGATGAGGTCACATAAAAATCAATTTTGTGAAGACTTATAAAAGAGTAAAATAACTCATTTTTAGTAGGGATGGTGCCAATGTAAGATTGCATAGCAGCAGGGATGCTGCTTGCTGTCCATACTATACGAGTAGCAGATAGATATAAACAAGTTTTGCTACTCAAGATGAATTTGCACTAATTTCACTCTTGAAAATGTTCCCAGAAGCCCTTTCTTACCAATGGCACAAACAAGGCAATGATTGCTTCATGAAGGTGGGGGTTTGGGGAGGTGAGACAGAGGGATGGAATAGGGAAGAACATATAGGGAAAGATATGAACTCTTGAAATTGTCTAGTGATGAAGTTGCCTGATTGGGGTGTTCAGTATGTTGTTATGCTTTCTAAATCAAATATAAAACTGTATGTGTATCCTGCTGTACACATTAAGATACATAGTCTATAATAATTCTTGTTTATTTTATTCCTTGTGTTGCCTCTGATTACAAATGTTAAGAGTTTTTATTTTTAGGGCCCTTTCTCTTCCACCCTTTCTGAGTTTTTTAATTGTTTAAAGCAAGGCCTTGAAAAGCTGCACATTGTAATATCTATGTTTTATATAGCCTAACTGTGGTGAAGCTACATTGCCAGTCTCTTCAAAGATAGTTAATCTGTGAAATTATTTGAATAATAATAAAAAATAATGATTTATGTTGTTGAGCACTTTGAAATCATCTACTGCTCCTTTGCTCTTTCTGCATAGTTTTTATCAAAGAATTGATATGGTACAGGATTTCAGACCTAACCTTGGAGTAAACTCATGCATCAGTTACTATTTGTTTTAAAAATTTTCCCAAAGCAGTATGGGATTTTCCTGGCGGTTCAGTGGTTAAGACTCCACGCTGCCAATGCAGGGGGCGCAGGTTCCATCCCTGGTCAGGGAACTAAGATACCATATGCAGTGCAGTGCAGCCAAAAGATATATTAAAAAAAAAAAAAAAAAAGGCAAAACGAAAATAAATAAATACATTTCATCTAATGGAGTCTTGGTATCAGGAGAAACAGAAAGGTACCATGGAAGCTGTGACACACTGGGACATGCAAGGTCCTGTGCTAAAGAAGTTGTCAGCACTCAGCTCTAGCTAATTGTTACCATAGGGGAATATAGGCCAACTGTTGCCAGATCTGGGGATTTTTTAAGAGAAGCCTGAGAGCCTTGATATTAGTCTGTGATCTATTTGTCATTTGCATTTAGGCTTTGATTTGTTCACCACAGTGTTTTCAGTTCTAGTTATGGTGAGTGGTTGTTTTCTCCACTAAATTTCTTTTGCACCTTTATCAAAAATCAAATGGCCATGTTTTTGTGAGTCTTATTTCTCTATTCTGTTCCCTTGATTTCTGTAGCTATGTCCCTTCACCAGTACCACAGTCTTGATTACTGTATCTTTATAGCAAGTCTTAAAATCAGGTAATATGATTCCTCCAGCTTTATTCTTCTTTTACAGAACTGTTTTAGCTAGTGTAGTTCCTTTGCTCTTCTGTGTAAACTGTAGCAGCGGCTTGTCTGTATCTACACACACACAAAACAATCCTTTTGATTAGTATTACATCAAATATATAAATCAGTTAGGGGAAAATTGGCATCTTTACCATATTGAGTCTCCTAATCTGTACACACATTATGTCTGTTTATATTTGAAGTGAGTGTTTTTATAGACAGCATATAGTTAAGTCATGTTTTTTAATCCACCCTGCCAGTCTGTCTTTTAATTGGTGTGTTTAGACCATTTATGTTCAACACAATTATTGATGTTTGAAATTAGGTCTACTGTTTTATTATTTATGTTCTGTTTTTCCCCCCTCTTTTTTTATTCCTCTGTTTCCCTTTCCTACCTTCTTTTGGGTTATTTGAACAATTTTTAGTAATTTATCAATTGTGATTTTATCTTTTTGTATAATTTTCTAGTGGTTGCTTGGGGATTGTAAAATAAATACCTAGAATCAACTTTTTAGCACTTTATTTGGAATGTAGAAACCTTACCACCATATAGATCCCTTTACTTTTACCCCTTTTTACAGTGTGTCATATGTTATATCTGTATACATTGAAAATCCTGTCTGACAATGTTATATTTTTTTACTTTTAACCATCAGACATATTTTAAAGAATTCAGGAGGGGAAGAATAGTTTGTTACATTTATCCAGATATTTTCCATTTCTGTTGCTCTTAATTTCCAATGTTCCAAGTTTTCTTCTTGTGTCATTTTCCTTCTATCTGCTGAACCTCCTTTAGCAGTTCTTTTAGAGCAGATCTGCTGGCTATGAATTCTGTTAGTTCTGTGAATTCTGTTTGCCTTCATCTGAGAATGTCTTTATTTCACCTTTATTCCTGGGTTGACATTTCTTTTCCTTCAGCACTTTGAAAATGTTGTGCCACTTTCTTCTGACCTCCATGGTTTCTGATGAGAAATTCATAGTCATTTGAATCATTGATTTCCTATCAGTAATGTGTCATTTTTCTCTGGCTGTTTTCAAGATTTTTTTTAATAAATTTATTTATTTTTATTTTTGGCTGCTCTGGGTCTTTGTTGCTGCACTCGGGTTTTTTCTAGTTGTGGCGAGCGGGGGCTACTCTTTGTTGCAGTGCTCGGACTTATTGCGGTGGCTTCTCTTGTGGAGCACAGGCTCTAGGCACTCGGGCTTCAGTAGTTGTGGCACATGGGCTCAGTAGTTGTGGCTCACAGACTTAGTTACTCCACAACATGTGGGATCTTCCCAGACCAGGGTTCAAACTTGTGTCCCCTGCATTGGCAGGCAGATTCTTAACCACTTTTCCACCAGGGAAGCCCTCAAGATTTTTTTATTGCTAGAATTCTTGGAAAAACTGTACTTCTGTTTACGAAATTCTACCTTTTGCATTACTGTTGACAAACTATTGTAAATCCCTGACGTTATTAAATATTTTTGGCCCACGTTAAAAAAAAAAGATTTTTTTCTTTGTCTTTAGTTTTCAGCAATTTGATTATGATATGTCTCAGCTTGTATTTCTTTGGACTTTTCCTATTTAGGGTTTACTCAGCTTCATAAATATGTAGGTTTGTCTTTCGCCAGGCTTGGGAAGTTTTCAGCCGTTATTTCTTCAAATATTTTTTCTGTATTGTAGTCTTTCTATCCTACCACTCTTCCAGAGAAGCCCTCACCCACCTGCTGTGGCCAGGTGGGCCAGTCAGAACCCTGAGCCCACATCTACAGCACAGTACAGGGATATAGCCATCCATGTAGCTTCCAAATTTGAACACGTTTGGGTCCGTCCCCTCTTCTGCCAGGGTGATATTGCCTGTATGTACAGAAAGGAAAGGAGAACCTGCTCCCTCCTGCATCTCCGCAGCAGCTGGGATCCTAGCTGCACAAGGACCAGGAGAAGTCATCTTTAGGTCAGTTTTCCTGGGTCAGGCAGAGAGTGGGTGAAAGTCATGTGGCAGACATGCTATGGCCCCGCTCTACCCTACTTTCCACAGGAAGAGACTGTGCAGGATGGTAACCCATTGGACCTGCCCCCTGTGTAAAATGAAGTTAAGAACATCTTTTCCTTCTCCTCACCTCCCCACACGCTCATTCCCTTCCCTTTGGTCCAGTGAGGAGGTGGCTCTGGTGGTACAAGTTTTGCCACATCCCTTTCTTAGGAGGAGATTTAAACCCACTCAGTCTTTCTAGGATTACTTACAAATCACATTACTCAAATTTAGTTTTAAATTATAAATACTTAGAGCCCAAACTGAGGTGTTTGTCCCTCAGTTTAAATTGTAAAAATTGTTATTAAAAATTAGTTTAAAAAAAAACCCAAAGCATGTATAGGGAGCTGACAGTATACAGAACCCTAGAGATTGAGTGGGCAGAGTATAGTCCCTCCCTTCCCTCAAGGAGCGCTGTCCCACAGGAGAGAAAGTCATAAGCCAGTGAGGCAAGGACAGTAACGGGCTGAGCACATGAACACATGAGAGTCACGGAAGGGGCTGCCCACTGCACTTCAGTTTGGAACAAGAAAGTCAGATCTTTCCTGAGCAGTACAGCCATGTTTAGGTTGCTTTCATAGCTTTCAGAGATTCCAACCTTAAATGACACATCTGAACTGGGAATGCTGCTTTTGCAGAAGATATGATTATCCTTGTAGCTATTCAAGGAAAGATATAATAATTAGTGTCCACTACCACCATCAAAGAATGATTGTCTATTTAAAAGGAAGTCATTTTGGCTAAATTACCTGAGCTGTGGGTCATTTTCATTGTGTGCCGTTGTCTTCCCCACATGACTCCATTCCCTAGCTTGCATTTGAGGTAAATTTATAGACTGTGTCAACCCCTTGGAAATTGTCAAAGCCTTTCTTCTTGGGCATTTTAAGGATCATGTACTCTGTGGATACTAGAAATTAGGCTTCTTTCCAGCATACATGCTATGGTCACTAAAAGCCATTTTTCCCTTGAAATTTGTTTTATTTATGGATATAATCTCAGTGTAAAGAAAATGGAATCATGTATACAAGGTGGCAAGGTTGCCAAGATGTTCGTTTTGTCATATAATTTATCTTAGGAGCAGGGGAACTGACATTTTAAAAAATTTAGGTTAGGTAAGGTAAATATTATTCCTTATTTTGCTTTTGTAGAAAGTGAGGTTTAAGCAAGTTGAGGAGAACAGGCGTGTCCTCTGCTTCTGAGTGGGGAGCAGGAAAGCAACCCTGTCATTTTGAGTCTGGAGCCTTCACATGGTGATGCCCCTGCTGCACCCACAAACTTGAAGCTTCTGCTGCTTCCCAAGCTGCAAAAAATTACTTCGGAATGCCGCGCGAACTGCCTTCCTTCTGTTCTCTGCAGATGCCATCAGTTAAGGACCTTTCTGCCTTTTAACACGTAAAACAAGTAAACTCAAGTATCTATAGACTGACCAATCAGTAAATGTATGTCCTAGCCCAGTTTCTGACAGGGCTGATAGGATCTATTCTTTGACTTCAAAAAATGAAGAGTGATGGGAACGTTTCCTGTCTCATCCTGTGAGGCCAGTATCACAGGACAATATCAAGACAAGTCAATTACATCATAAAAAAAAGAAAACTCCATACCGATATTCCTTATGAATATAGTTGTAAAAATCCTCAACAAAATACTAGCAAACCAAATTCAGCAGCATATAAAAAAGGATTATATACCATAACTAAATGGAATTTATTCCTGGAATACAAGGTTGGTTCAACAAAGGAAACTCAGTCAATGTAATACCCCCTATTGATAGAATAAAGGGGTAGGGAGAACACATGGCCACCTCAATAGATGCAGAAAAAAACACGTGACAAAATTCAACATTCTTTTATAATAAAAATACTCAATAAACTAGGAGCAGAAGGGAACCTCTGCAGCTGGATAAAGGTTTCTATGAAAAGCCCACAACTAACATCATACTTAATGAAAGACTGAAAGCTTTTCTTCCTGAGGAGAAACAAGAGAAGGATGCCTACTTTTATCACTTTTATTCAACATTATACTGGAGGTGGTCTGGCCAGAGCAGTTAGGCAAGAAAATGTAATAAAACGCATCCAGATTGGAAAGAAAGAAGTAAAGCTATAATTGCAGATATGATTTTGTAAACAAAGAAACCCCTAAAGAATCCACCAGAAATCACAAGATAAATGAGTTCAATAAATTTCCAGGGTAAAGATCAATATACAAAAATCAGCTGTATCTCTATGCAGTAGCAATGAACGATCTGAAAATGAAATTACGAAAACAATTCCAATTACATTAGCATCAAGAAGAATAAGATTCCTAGGAATCAGTTTAACAAAAGAAGCTCAGACTTGTACACTGAAAACTATAAAACATCATTGAAAGATATTAAAGACCTAAATGAATGGAAAGACATCCTGTGTTCATGGTTTGGAAGACTTACTATTGTTAATATAGCAGTATTCCCCCCAAATATTTACAAAATCAATACAACTCCTATCAAAATCACAGCTGCACTCTTTTTTTTTTAAGCTCTTTATTGGAATATAATTGCTTTACACTCTTGTACCAGCTTATGAGGTACACCAAAGTGAATCAGCTGTATTTATACATATATCCCCATATCCCCTCCCTCCCATGACTCCTCACCCCCCCCCCCCCCCACCGTCCTGGCCCTGCAAGGCATCACCCATCATCAAGTTTACCTCCCTTTGTTATACAGCAGCTTCCCACTGGCTATTTTACAGTTGGTGGTATATATATGTCTATGCTACTCTCTCACTTTGTCCCAACTTCCCCTTCATCCCCCACCCCACCAACCCCATGTCCTCCAGTCCATTCTCTGTATCTGCATACTTATTCTTGTCCTGTCACTGGGTTTATCAGTACCATTTTTTTTATTTTTTTAGATTCTTTATATATGAGTTAGTATACAGTATTTGTTTTTCTCTTTCTGGCTTACTTCACTCTGTATGACAGACTCTAGGTCTATCCACCTCATTACATATAGCTCTATTTCATTCCTTTTTATGGCTGAGTAATATTCCATTGTATATATATGCCACATCTTCTTTATCCATTCATCTGTTGATGGGCATTTAGGTTGCTTCCATGTCCTGGCTATTGTAAATAGTGCTGCAATGAACATTACAGTACATGTTTCTTTTTGGTTTATGGTTTTCTCTGGGTATGTGCCCAGGAGTGGGATTACTGGATCATATGGTAGTTCTATTTTTAATTTTTTAAGGAACCTCCAAACTGTTTTCCATAGTGGCTGTATCAACTTACATTCCCACCAACAGTGCAGGAGAGTTCCCTTTTCTCCACACCCTCTCCAACATCTAGATTTTTTGATGATGGCCATTCTGACCAGTGTGAGATGATACCTCACTGTGGCTTTGACTTGCATTTCTCTAATGATTAGTGATGTTGAGCATCTTTTCATGTGTTTGTTGGCCATCTGATGTCTTCTTTGGAGAAATGTCTATTTAGGTCTTCCGCCCATACAGCTGCACTCTTTTTTATAGAATTTAACAAGCAGAATTTAAAATTCACATGGAAATGCAAGAGACCCTGAATGGGCAAACGCAGTCTTAAAAAAGAAGAGGATTGAATGATTCACACCTCCCAGTATCAGAACTTACTGCAAAGCTACAGTATTTAAGACAGTATGATACTGGCAGATGGATAGACATACAGATCAACGGAGTAGAATTGAGAGTTCAGAAGTAAACCCATACATTTATGGTCAATTGATTTTCATCAAGGGTGCTGAGACATTCAATAGGAAAAGAATAGTCTATTCAACAAATGGTGCTGGGATAGCTAGACAACCACACACAAAAGAATGAAATTGGAGCCATGCTTCACACCATACACAATACAACTCAAAAATGAATCAAAGACCTAAATGTAACAACTAAAATAGCAAGACTCTTAGTAGTAAAAATAAATATATATCTTTGTGGCTTTGGATTACACAGTGGTTTCTTATATACGACACCTAAAGCACAAGCAGCCAAAGAAAAAAGCTTGATAAATTGAACTTCATCAGAACTTAAAACTTTTGTGCTTCAAAGGACATTATTAAGAAAGTAAAGAGACAAACCAGAGGGAGAAAATATTTGCAGATCTTACATCTGATAAGAGTTTGGTATCCAGAATATATAAATATATAAACTCTTACCCAACTCAATAATAAAAAGCCTACAGACATAAAAAGATCTGCAAATACTTTATCCCAGTCTTTTTATCCTAAGAGGATCATTTGCAGAACAAAATTTTTAAATTTGAAGAAGTCCACTTTATCAATTTTTTTATTTTTTGGTTGTTCCAACACCATTTGTTGAAAAGGCTGTTGTTCTGCCATTGAAATTCTTTTGCACCTTTGTCAAAGTCTGTTGGCTATCTAATAAGGGATTTGTGGCTAGAATATATAAAGAACTCTCACAACTCAATAATAAAAAGAAAAATTACCCAACTAAAAAGTGGGCGAAGAATTTGAAAAGACATTTCTCCAAAGAAAGTATACAAATGGCCAATAAGCACATCATTAGTCATTAGGGTAATGCATATCTAACCCCTATTGAGATATCACTTCATACCATCTAGGATGGATATAATCTAAAAGACAAACAATAATAACAACCTGAAGATACAGACAAATTGGAGCCCTCGTACACTGCTGGTGGGAATGTGAAATGGTTTGGCCACTTTGGAAAACAGTTTGGTAGTTCCTCAAAAAGTCAAACATAGAGTTACCATATGACCCAACAATACTACACCTAGGTATATACCCAAGAGAACTGAAAATTCTAACAGATACTTGTACACCAATGTTTAGAGCAACGTTATTCGCAGTAGCCAAAAGGTAGAAACAACTCAGGTGGCCATCAATAGATGAATAGATAAACAAATGTGGTATATTCCTATAACAGAATACTAGTTTTACCATAAAAACAAATGAAGTATTGATTCATGCTACAACATGGATGAACCTTGAAGGTATCGTTCTAAGTGAAAGGAGACAGACACAAAAGACCACGTTATATGATACCATGTTTCATGATTCCATTTTGAAATAACCAGAATAGTCAAATCCATCAAGACAGGAAGTTGATTAGTGGTTTCTGGGGAGGAGGCGGAGTGGGGAGTGACTGCTTATGGACATGGGCTTTGGGGGCAGGTGATAGAAATGTTCCAGAATTAGTGGCAATGGTTGCACAGCTTTGTGACTATATGGAAAACTGCTGAGTTGTATACTCTACAGGGATGAATGTTATGATGTGTGAATTACATCCCCATTTTTAAAAAGGAATGAAAGAAACAGTCTTGTTGAAATACTGGAAAGTAAAGCTTATTTGCAAAATATGATCTGTAAATTTGTAAAATTAGTTTGACCCGTGAAGGAACTTCTAAGTCAGATGTAAGGCTTTTCTCTTCGGGTGATTGCCCTTGGCTTTTGGTCACCTTTGGCACTTAATGTCAGAATTTATCTTTTTTTTTTCTCAGGTGACTATGGTTTTAGAATTTTTTAAGAAGAACGTAATAGCCATTAATAGTAACTCCATTTGAAAAGCCTACAAATCTAATTTTGGATTCTGGAAAAATAACCAAATAAAAATGAATGACTCCTCCAGTGTCTTGCCCTTTGGTAGGGTCAGCACTGAAGCTCTACAGGGCAGAGCCAGCAGTCCTCACCCTGCTTCAGAAGGCTATGCTGGGAGGGGAGCTGGGTGTGTAAGGCCAGAGGACCCATTCACACAGTGTAGGAGGTGGGAAGATCATCTCCCCTTACAGATGGGAAGCTGAAGCCCAAAAAGATCACCCCAAGGCTGGAACTACTAGTTTCTCATCGTCACCCGCAGCTTCTTCTTAACCTTCCTCCAGAAAACAAAAATGGGCTTGAAAATATTGCTCCCATCACTAAATTTAAACATGAATAAAAACAACTGGTATTGGTAGACTGCCTTACTGCCTCCTCAGGCCTGCCCCCAGCCCGAGCTGATGACAGTCCCAGGCAGGGGGGTGGGGGCACGTAGTGTCCTCTCTCTGCAGATGAAGGAACAGAGCTTGAGAGGCCTCGTGATGGCAGAAGTCACACAGCTTGGATGTCTGAGCCAAGGCCAGCCATCTGTCCTGCCTTTCTTCCTGCTCCCCAGCTGTCTCAGCAGTAATGCCAAATCTGATAAGACAAGTTATCCGTTCTCCTCCTCCTGTGAAGATCTTGTCTGCTCTATACACAAGGCCCTGAGAGCTCCCTGGAGAAGAGTGTTGCAAGACCAACATTCACAGCACTGGCCACGGGGCACCAAGAGCCATGTGTCTTGTCACATAACCTAAGAATACTGGGTTACATGTTAGAGCTTAAGAAACAGGTAACAGGGAGGCAGACCAGCAGTCTGGACAAGAAGTGGTGATGGTTGAATGAGGATCCCTGGAGATGGGTAGGGAAGCAAGCAGGGAGGAGTTCAAGCTTTGGGCGGATGGAAGTGTGACAGACATGGGTCCCCAGCCAGGTCTGGCCACTCACCAACTGCATGGCCTCAGGCAACATGGTTACAGCTCTGAATTTCTGTTTTCCCATCTGTGAAGTGAGTAAATGGGACAATACTTGGTGTCCCTGGGCACTGGTAAGTGCCCAAAAGTAGTGGTTGAAACCCAGCATCTGGGTTTGAAGAAGGCTTCTTTCCAAGCAGTGGAGCCTAGCCACCTGTCAGAGCAGTGCTGGCCCCATCTGCACATTTTCATAAGTTTAAATTCAGTGACTCTTAAATAACTTTTTATATGACAGACACTGACAGAAGGACAGTGCCAAAGTAAGGGGCCCCAGGAACTATAAGAAGCATATTGCTACAGGCTGTGCCACAGTTTATAGTCTCCACATTATGAAAACTGGAGAAAGGAGAGCCCAGGGCCCACCCCAGGGTGCGAGCAGTCCCTTCAGGGGCCCTGCTGCCGAGCAGGCAGAGCATCCCCTGCAGAAAGTCAGCCCCTTGGCGCAGCACGGAAAAGTACCTTATGCTCTGTCTGTCTGCTGAGCATAAACCTAAGTCAGACTCTCCTGATGGACGGAAGTAAAGGAACCTGCCTCTTGCTTTCTGTCTTCTCCCATCTGCCCTCCATCTTGAAGACACGTGACAGGAAGAGCAGGAGACTCTTCTTCAAAAGACCTTGCCCGTTCAAGCCTGTTTCTTTCACTTAAAGAGCTATGGGACATTGGAAGTCATCCCTTCAAATGGCTGGGCCTCAGGGGCCTGCACTTTACGTGGGCCTGGGAGAGGACGTGGCAGGTACTTTGCCTCATCTCTGAATCTGTCTTTCAGCTCTGTGCCGTGTGTCTAGAGGACTTCAAGCCTCGAGATGAGTTGGGGATTTGTCCCTGTAAGCATGCCTTCCACAGAAAGTGAGTATTGGTGTGGAACTGTTTAAGAGGACCTGAGTTAGAGGCACATTGACCAACTCCCCTGTGGGCTTGGGGCAGTGCCAGACAAGCTTGATGGCTTCATGATTGGTTTATAATGGAGAAAGCTGAAAGAACACTGCAGGCTGCCGTGTGCTCGTGTGCGTGTGCGTTGGGGGGGGGGGGGATTACGAGGGATCAGGGTGGTGGAACATGACTACCAAGGCAGGGCTTCAGGCAGAGAGCCAGACAAGCCCACACCTCCTTGGAGCCCAGGCTATACAAGAATTTTAAATCAAAATAAATAAATCTGAATGTAAACAGTAGTGTAGGACCATCTCCTCCCACTTCCTACAGACATATTTAATATTCCCCCTTCTCTTGCAATTTTATGTGTTCTGTATTTCTATTAGAAAACTTTATCTCTCCTCCGTCCCACCACCCTCCTCAGGGTATTTCATTCTTAAGAAGTCATGCATGACTGGGGGTATAGCATGCTGACTGTAGCTTCTTGGAAAATTGGAGTCTCTGGTTCCTCCAAAGGGTGAAATGCATTCTCCACCCAGTGGTAGAACTCTGCAGAACCTGGCTGTTCTCTCCAGTCCCCAGCTCTGGACAACAGATATGTTCAACATGTGAGCACGTGGGCAGGGGCGCCACGAGCACGGGGCTGACATCTTCCTTCTTGTGGTATCTCGTTCTGCAGGTGCCTTATTAAGTGGCTGGAGGTTCGCAAAGTATGTCCACTGTGCAACATGCCAGTTCTGCAACTGGCCCAGTTGCACAGTAAGCAGGACCGTGGACCCCCCCAGGGGCCCCTCCCTGGGGCAGAGAACATTGTATAGCTCATCACAAGGATCAGACGGTTGCAGGATCCGACGTCTGTGTGGAGCCAGGAGGAGCGCAAGCAGTCTCTGTGTTGGCTGCTCTGCCTGGGGCACCAGCTGCCACTTCCTTTGTCTCATAAAGGAAGAACTCTCGGGCCAGCTAGGCTGGGAACCCAGACTTCTGCGTCTTGTGACAACCAAAGTATTCGGACACTACCCCATGCCAAGAGAAGAGGAGTGGATGAGCCTGCGGGTTTGGTTCAAGAAACCTCATGAGGGTCTCTCGCTCACTCCATTACACTCTGTCTCCCAGACACTTATCTCCATATCAAGGTGAATCTTTATCAGCCAGAAGGGAAGATTAACACAAGTGTTAGAGAAGGGAACTGAGGGCAGGTCTTTAAAGCCAACCCCCCCACCCCCACCCTGTGGACACATGAGCTTCTATGCAGACCATGCATGCCTTTGCAGCAGCAAACCCTCCTGGCAGCCCCTGAGCCAAGTAAAAACAGCAGTTACCTCAGCCCAAGCACAACCGGTTGCAGTGCTGGAGGCAGTGCCAACAAGGCTTTTCACCTTACAGTTCCTTTGATAATGCCATCTTGGAACCCAAGGGCTTTGGTTACAACAAAGCAGCAGTACCCGTCGCCACTGGTTCTCCCTCGAGTTCACAACACTTGCTTACCAAATCATCTCAGCTAAAAACATTAGATGTGCTTGGAAAGGTCTGGTCAAAAGCCATTTCCTCTTATTTCCCCCCCCCACCTCACCAGTGAGGCACAGCCAAGCCACCATCACGAGCCCCAGGGGGCCTCTGCGCCCGTGCATCCCTGTGTGACCCGGGGGCCTCAGGGTGCTACCCGCGCCCCCACACATGCAGCATGGTTCCAGCGTAGCTGCTGGTTGTGGCCCACTGCCTCAGCAGGAGGCTGCTGTGAGCCCTCACGTGGCTCCGAAGAGCAGCATCTCTCCGATAAGGGCCAGTGCTCCTGGCCCTGCCGCGCTGAGAGGAGGACACGAACCCCTTGCCTCTCCCCGTCCTCCTCTCTGGGCTCGTCCCTCTTGCCCTGTCTCTACTTCTACTCAAGAGAAAATACCCATCGTTGACTTTTTAACAATTTAAAGCATCCCAAATAAGATCTCTATGTAATTTTGAAGCCAGGGATACACTTGAAATTGTAAATAGTTTCTGGAAGCTCCTGCAGGACTATTCACCATTGGTGTGTGCTTCAGTGTTTGGACTTGGATAACTAATTGAAAGTGTCTTTATAGGAGAGAAATGCATGCTGCTCTTTGGCTCTTTCTGCCCAACTTTTCTAGAAATGACTCAGAGTCCAGCAGGATTCATGACTATTTCATGTTAGCTACGTGAAGCAGCATTGGGTCGGACAGAAAATTCTTTCCCACAGCCCTACTCTCCACCTCCTTCCATCATAAGGGTGGACTCCTCATCAGCAGCTTTGCCTCTCGCCTCCATCCCACAGGTGTGAGTGGGGGCAGTCTCTCACTGGAAATACAGCCTGCGTGATATGGAGGAAGGGTGGAGGAGACTTTGCTACTCTAGCCTTGGCACGACTCCAGGAGTTTATTTTGGAATCCAGCCTCTATCGTGTAAGAATGGGAGAGGGAACCTGTCCTTGGCTCAGGTGGCTGGGATCAGATGAGGAGGAAAATTCCCATTAGCCTAGAAAAGTGCTGGGCAGAATCCAGTTTGGAAAATTACAAATCCAGTTGGTCAGAGTTGGCTGTGCCCTATGTTTGACCTATTCGTGGTATGCCAACTGGACTGCGTCTTTAAACAGGGCAAGGGAAGTGTGGAATATTTTTATATGAAAGCCTTAGTCTGTGTGGCACCCATGAAAAGAACTATTTGTACACTCCCACTTTCACCCTGTTTCTGCATTCTCTATTTGTAGCACAATAGAGTTGAATGCTGCAAAGCCCCCAGTTTACAGTGAAATGTTTTCAGTGACCAGTGTCAGCAGTAGGCTTGCTTCTGGACTAGCCTCATTAATAGCCAGCACTCACCATTTTCATGTAACAGCTTTGGGACAGATGTCGCCTCCTTGTTATGAGGTTCCAATAGGAACAAGAATTTTTCCCTTCAGAGGAGGAATTCTTGTGTTCTGTGCTGCAAATTATTTCATCTCACAGCTTTCGTAGGATTATAGCCTTTCAGTGTGTCAGTACCAAGGAGACAGCCTCACAAAGTCCCTGTATTTATAGGGAGGCAGATTAATTCATCTCACTGTGTCACAGCTAAAGGCAAGTTGGACCAGAGGTTGAAAGCCCATCCATTAGAGGAAAGCTCGAGAATGCTGTGCGCTCTCCACTGGGCACCGTCATGAGTCTGCTTTACCCCATGACCTCAACACTTGTGAACGTGCAGGGCTTTTAAAAACCTGGCTCTTCCACTGAGGTGGGGCTTGACACTAAGTCCCCTCTGCCCCTAGTCACCTTCCCCTCCTTGGCCTGGTGTCCTTCTACTGCAGTATGGCCAGTGTCACCACAGTAGTTATGACTCTTAGCAACACAACGCAGATGTGTTTGCTCCCCACATCCGGGTCCCCCTCCAGGATGTCACTGTGCTGTGCTGCTGTAACTGAGAATGGCCAGGGAATTTACATCCTCCTTTAATTCTGATTAAAATCAGTTTTGTGTGAAGGACAAGGTCAAATCTCCATTCGAATTTTCTTAAGAATGAGTTAAGGATCCCTTATTACTCTTTGATCAGGCTTACATGTCACAGTGAGACCAGTGAGGCTGCCCTGTCCAAATCTATCTCCATGAGTTGTTGTTGACGTCTTGTTAATCTGTAGACACGTGAGGACTCTGGTCTGCTTTGGAGCCACTGGCAGGTGACGTGATTTTTTTAACTTGGTCTTAACGTGTCTTAAGTAGCTCAGAGATTGGGTGTTGTGTGCTGTGGGTTAGTGCAGCAGAACTCAGCCTCAGCTGGACTCCGTGGGTGGGTGAATCATTACCTAGTTGTTCCTAGTGGTACAGCTGAATTCAGCTCGCTTTAGGAACGGAACAAAACCAGCCTGAGTTGATTCCCGGTTGAGTGGGCATAAGACACTAGTTGTCATCTGCCGCTTGTGTTTGCCAGTGATTTGTTCAGGCCTATTCCTAGTAGGTAAGGCCCTAGCCAAGGAACAGGACAAGACAGTAATGGCCAGATGGGAGCAGGCAGCCCATGGGAAAGTCCAGGCTGAGGGATACAGAGGACCTCCCACCACCGTCAAATACCCTGTTCCTGACAAGTCTCAACAACGATCCTTTCCCTAGCGCCTAGCCCCTCAGATCCACCAGAGGGATGACCTCAGGCCCTGTTCCTTTCCACATCCCCATTCCAAAGCCTGTCATCTTCATGGCCTGATCCCACTCTGCTAAGCTACTCCCAACAACTGTAGTAATTCTCTCTCTAAGAGGTTTTCCGGGAATGACGACGTGCACACAGGGAGGCATCCCCAGGGCTCCGGGCAGAAAAGGTGCTCAGGTTGACTGGACTCGCCCCCTTGCCCCTTCTAGCCACGTGCCTTGCAGCGAGGTAGCCTCCCAAAGCCTGTTTCCTTACGCACCCACCCAGGGATGCTGGTAAGGGCATCGCCACCAGCTCTTGTGGGCACTGGCCACCGTGTCTGGAGCCGGGCAAGCAGGCCTGGGGTCACGGGAGCTGGTGCTACCAGGGGGCCACGTGGGGCTCCCCTGTTGTCCCAGCAGAAGCCACCTCAGCGCAGTGCCTCCTGAGATGTAGGGGCTCTCCCCTGGGCCCCAGTCCGCCTGGCTGCCTTCCGTTCCCCCTCCTGATCTTCCTTAGTCACTTCCGTTGCCCACTGCCCGCGGTGCTCCCCAACGTGGTTGCTCAGTGCTGAATACGCCTCAACTTTCTGAATCGGTAATCCCTTCACGTGGCTCACACACTGTAAAGTCAAGTCTTCCTTGCATCCCAAGTTTCTCACCCCTTGAGCACCTGTTAGTCTGTTCCTTGTGGAACCTTCCAGAGATCATTTATGCATGTACAAGCAAGTACACACACACAGTACGTGTGTAGGTATGTGTGTGTGTACATATATACACATACAGTTCACCCTTGAACAACACAGGTTAGGGCACTGACCCCCTGTACAGCCTGTGCGTAACTTTACAGTCAGCCCTCCGTATCCACAGTTGTGCATCTGTGGATTCAACCAACCGTGGATCGTGTAGCATGTATTTACTGAAAACAACCCACGTGTAAGTAGACCTGCTCAGTTCAAACCCATGTTGTTCAAGAAACAACTGTGTGTACATGTATAATTTTTTCTTCTCTTTTTTTACTTATGTAATACCAGACAAGTATATTCAAGGAGCATTCCTAGTCATGTGGGAAGAACCATCCCAGAAGTCAGAATTCTGTCTGTAAAAGGTGAGCCCAGAATTGGGGGATGTTTCTGTAATTACACTCCTTTTGAATAAGGCATATTTTCCACTGATTGCAGCATGAAGAAATTCTAGTTTTCTATACAGATCAAACTACAGTCCTTCCCCGACCCTAACCACAGATGCCCAAATAACAAGAGAGCTCAGCCAGTTCCCAGCCTGAGCCTCTGACAGGACACTCAAGAGCAGGCTCCACAGCCGAAAGTGACAGCACAGTCCAGCTGCCTTTGCAGGGGACCGGACAGGCTGCAGCCGCACCCCAGCCCCCAGCCCAGTTTGAAGTAAGGACCAAGAGCCCAGCAGTGACATCTGGCTACAGCTGTCATGGTTTCTTAGGCAAGCCCATGTCTTTGAGGCAGGAGTTTGAGAAGCAACACTAACTGAAGGCTGAGGCATCCTTCCGTTTTGTGGGGCAGATGTCTCAGATGTTGCTAAGCAAATAGGTGGTCAGCTGCCTCAGAGTTAACAGATATGGCTGTCCATGTTCAAGTTCATGAACCTACTCCTTTTCCCTTGCCACTCTATGCACACACTAAAATGTTCCCACAGAATTTCCTCCTCCCCCATTATTTCCAGTCACAACAGAAATTACCCAACCAACATTTTCTTCTAAAAAAAATTTAAGGTCATTCTTGCCCCTGCATGAGATCAGAGTTAAAAGCCGTTTCCTCCAAGCAGCTCTGTGGGGAGGGACACGGACTTGTGCCTCTGCTTCCTCACCCACCTCCCTGGTAGCCTGCCACCCAGAGCAGCAGCCCAGGGATCCCCTAGATTAAAAGTGCAGCTTGGGCCCCTGACCTGAACTTGGAAGGGAATTGTATGTGAAACTCCACCCTTCTGTCATTTGATGAACCTCTTGCCCTGGGTTAGTCATTTAGGCATTTGAGTAAAGGAGATGAATGTGTCTAAACTCTGGTGAAATCTGCAGTTGAGAACTGGAAAATGCTGGGTCATGTTCCTTTAGTAGATGAGACTAAGGAAGGCTCCCGTGGGCCATGGAATGTGCTTCCATTTGACTGGGAACATGAGGAAAACAGAGGGGCTTGTTCAGTAAATGTCACTATTCCAGTTTAGCTTCAGAGCCTGAACTGTGGTTGCAAGATGCAGAGTTTTATTCCACATTCATGCTAAGTATCAGCACACTTGGCTTACCAACCCAGCACTCACTTCTGTGGCTACAGTATCAGGGCCTCCCTGCTCCAGGGACATGTACCTACAGTGTGGGCCCCACCAGTGTCAAGGGACTTGTCTACACTTCGATGAAGCCCTCGCAGCTCCCTGAGCCAGTGCAAGCCTGGCAGATCTGCGACTCGGGCCAGGTGCACGCCATCCCCCCATCCACCCCTTCCCTCCCAGGCCCTGCTAGAGCAGGAGAGGCAGATGGGGCTAGTGTTAGGAAGTCCTTCCTAGTGACAGCTCAGTCTTCCAAGAGTGTTCCTGAACTGTCATCTCTGGGTCTCTGGACAGATCATTGCCAGAAAGAGGGGATACTAGTCTTGTAGTTTTAAGTTCATTGGGGTTTATTCACTAGATATCGTATAACTCCCTCAAAAAAAAGGTTTATGAAATGCTGAGCCTCAGGTTTCAGACATGTTTGTACACTAAGAATTATGCAGCAGAATATTTTTAAACATTCGCAGTTTTTTTGTAAGCTATATATTTTTGTATATTCAATTGCTATTTTAAAATTTTAATGCATTTTGCTAAGTACTCTTGTTTAAAAAAATAGAACATGCATGTAATTGACTTAAATGTAAATAAAAAGCAGATTTTAAAAATACTTTGTGCTGAGCACGTACACACCCTTTGTCACCCACATCCCTCTTAAGCCCATGTAGCAAGAGCTGAAAAATCAAGGTGAGTGGTTCTGAACAAATGGAAATGGTCACCAGCAGCAGGTGATTGTGATGGAGGAACCCGGCTTGTCTCCTCCGTGGTGGGGGGTGCTGGTCAGGGTTGATGAGTAGAGCACCAGGCCACAGCAAGGGAGAAGGCAGAGAGGCCACCTGGCCTCAACACCGCAGGTGTGGCTGGACATAGTCAAGCAGTCTCCCAAATGTGGACACTAGTGCTCAGGAGGGCTGCAGTGGTGGAACTAGCCCACACCTCACCCCTCTAGCTATATCCCAGGCCTGGAAATACCAACTATTCTGTTGGAGGGAGAAAAAACAGCCCTTGGTCCAAAGCCATCCTGTGACAGCTGTTTCTACTCACCAACCCTCACTAGGACCTCTGCAGCTCAGCTCTGGCCCCATAGCTTCAGGGAAAATGCTCCCCCTCAAGGACATCCATGACCCTGCAACCAAATCTGTGCCACCTCTGAAACCTCCTCTTAAGGCAGGTGCCTGGAAGGCTCTCCCCTCAAGTCTCTGGAGCAACAGGCCCCCTGCGCTAGTCCCCTCTGACCACTCTTCAGTGTTCTTAGCAGCCTTTTCCTTCTCTGGCACCTCTTGTTCTCCCTTGGGATTCAGTAAATTCTCACCTACATTTTACCCACCCATATGCACACCATTCTCAGGTTGTTATCTCCTACCTAAACATCCAGCTGCCTATTTGGCACCAAAACTCAGGCAGCCCAAAACCAAGTCTCCCCAGCAAGCCTAGGTGCCCTCACAGAACCTCCTTCCCCCACTTCCAATCTCCACATCTCTAAACTCAACCCTCTAAAGCATCTCTCTCTACCTGGCCATCCACTGCTCCCATCTTGGTTTGGCCACCTGGACCATGACCACAGCCACTACCACGCCCACTGCCTCTACTGGGGGAGTGTGGGATGGGACCCTCAGGCTACCATTTGGAGGCCAGACTGGAAGGGATAATTGCTGAGATGAGAGAGAGCAGTGGCTTAGACCAGGGTGGTGGCTACGGTGACAGATGGAATTTATATCAATTTGTACATCTCACAAACTGGAGGTAGTTAAGTGGCAGTAAACTGGGAGAGGATGCTGGTAGAGGTTCAGGGGAGAGGATGGAGACATTTCTGTGTAAAGATGGCCTTGGAGATACAGAAGAGAAGGGAAGGGGGAAGAAGGGAAGAGAAGGCAGTCACTGCCTTAGGACTGGAGCTCAGAGGCAAGGGCTGGACCAGACATGCTACCTTGGAAATCAGAGTCAAGGAGCGTGCTGGCGACGGCTTAAGGACATCAAGGACTGAGCCTGAGCGCTGGCAATATCTGGTTGTCTTCAGTGGAGGATAAATTAGCAGAGACAACGTGGCCTAGGAGATAGAAGGAAAAGCAAGAGGGGTCTGCAGTGTTAGAACTGAGGAAGATGAACATGAAATGTCCACTAGATTTAGCAACAAGATTCACTGGGATAAAAAGATGGGCTGAGCACAAAGCACGAAGGGAAAAGTCACAGCGGCCGCCTCTCACGCACAGCAAGTGCTGAGTCCCCATAGGTGGAAGGAACTGCAAGGCAGGGCAGGAACGGGGGCTCTGGCAGGTTCTAGTGGTGTGACTTCGGGCAGGCTCCCCCTCTGTTTAGTTCTGGGGATGACAAGAGCTGCATGACACGACCCACACAGAGAACTGGCACAGCCTCAGGAGCACAGGAAGTGCGGGGAGAGCAGGCGGGAGGAAGCAGGAAGGAGGGTCTGGGGCACGAGGGGCTTGAGAAGCGTGACTATGGTCCCAGTGAGTGGGCGGTGGCAGAGGTGCTGACTCTGGCGACCATGGGGGGCAGTGAAGGCTGCTACGCACATGGCTGGTAGGGGCAGAGGGACAGGACTGGAGGTGACAGCCTGAGGCCAGAAGGAGCAGCAGCAGAGGAGGCTGATTATTGCCACAGGCCAAAATCCCCACCCCTCCAGCTCCGCGGCCTGCACCAGCCAGCAACACCCACAACCCACACATGCCCAGGAAAGTGTGCACAGGCGGGCACCCTTGGGAAATGGCACTGGGCTAACCCCACCCTGGCTGTGCCCTCCCTGCAGGTGGGCGGACCATGACTCTGACAACAGGCAAGCCTCTGCTGCCCCCAGGCTGTGGACCAGGGAGGGGAGCGTGAGGTCAGGGCCCCTCCTACCTCAGCAACCCAACCCCCCTATCCTGCGCCCCTCTGGCCCTCGGAACCTTGCCTCCCATATGTGGACCCCCCAGGCCAGTCTCCCCGCCTGAAGCCAAGGGGCACAAAGAGGCCACAGAGCCTTGGGGTTTCCTTCTCGTTCAAAGGCTGCTTTATACAGACCCTTCATTGCCTTCAACAGGGATGCAGGCATCAAATAATACAAAAAATAAAACACAAATGTCGCTCTATCTCCAAGGAGAAGGCTTTTTTAATTGTTCTGCACAGCAGAAAAAAAAAGGGTTCAAAGTCAACCTCTACCAAGACTCCATCTAGAAACCTCTCTCCTCAAGCAGCCTTTTGAGCCCCCCACATGCAGCCCTTCCACTAGATCCAACTGAGCCAGCCCCTCAGGCAGCTTCCAGCGTGCACAAGGCAGGGAGGAGAACGCAGGAGAGCTGCCCTCCACAAGCTCATCAACGGTCACCTCAATTCCTCCCTTTCTACTAGTCTGAAATAACTAGACTCCCCCCATTCCTTGAAAAGGTGCCAACACCAGCAGCCCTCTGTCTGCTTTTAGTCTTCCAGATGTGCTTTCTCTACTAGCTTACTCACTTCCATCACATCAATAATCCCTCCACTACCCACGGAAATTCTGCCCAGGGGAGAAGTCCTGTCCTTCCAAACAGACCTTCGTTCCCAGGATCTAGTGTAAACAACCTGGAACTGCCCTTCCCAAAGGTGCTTAGTTCTTAAAAGTTACAGGCACAGAATCAACCCACCCAATAAGTTTGCAGAACCTTAAAACATGTTTTCCAGTACATTCACACAACGCTAAATGCACACCAGAGTTAATGCGCAGAAGATGGTCTCCAAGGCCACACTGACAACATTGTGATTAGATTATAATACACTGTATCGACAGCTTGCCTTACATTTAGCAAGTTCAAGAGGACACAAACCACAGCCAGCTGAACGGAACAGCTCTCCCCTGAAGCAGCTGGGCTGAGTGATGCTCGATTTTAAAAATACACAGCAAGTTGAACAAGGCTATACTGGAGAGCAACTTAAACACAGAGAATCCTCGACATGGACATGGTCCACTTTTTTTTTTTTAATATATATCTCCCCTTACTGGTTATTAGTTTGACTGAATTTTAAGGATTTATCTTGATGACTTAGAAAAATACATTTGTCCTTTCTTGCTTTGATTCAGGTAGTACACAATCATAAAACTGAGTAAGTCTCTTAAAAAAACAAAAGTCCACAGATCCCATTGTGGAAGGTTTCAGGAACTCCTGCCCAGGTAACAATCAGGGGATCTTCAATAGCTCAAGGAGTGCTCCAACGGCTCCAAAATAACCCTGAAAAAAAAAAGAGAAAGAAAGAAAAATAAGAGCAATTTTCTTTAGATTTAAATTCCCATAAATATGACTACCAGCATTACAGCCGACACAGCCATTAATTCCTGACACCCATTTTGCTGGGAGCAGGGAAGCTCTGAGGAGCTCCCAGGCAGAGAAGGACACTCTGGCACCAGACCCCGCAATGGCAGCTCCACAAATGATGAGGCCCGGAGCAGTCCAGTTACCGCTGGTAAAGGATGGGACCTGGGCCGTCTCCTGGGGAATGAGGCAGTGAGAAGCAGCAGGGACTGGAGCATTTCCAGACAGCTCTGGAATGAATGGAAGATGAGACATGAAGTGCGACAAAGGAGAAGCAAGGACAGGTCACAGTGGGTGAGGGCCTGGCTGAGCTGGGGGTGGGGAAAGAAGACCAAGAAGTGGGTGGGATGGGTTCAAGACTCGCCTGAAGAAGGGAATGAGGGTGGCAGAGTGGTTGAGATCCTTCCCACGCATCTGGGCACACCACCCCTGAGAACAAGGACACAAGAGCAAGAGAGGTGGAGATCAAGGAAGGGGGCGCCATACAAGATGTGCGACGCTGTGGTGCCCCAGACAGCCAGGCAGCCACACCCAGGAAGTCACCGGCTGTCTGAATCTGGAGCGGGGCAGCATCGGGGCAGCATCGGGGCAGCACTGGCAGAGGCGAGCAGCAGAGGAGTGGACGACAGAACCTTCAGGCAACGTGCAGAGAGGGCTGAGGACAAAGGAGCAACATCTCTGTTGAAGAACAGACGGGGCGGGGGGGAAGGCAGAGGAGTGAGACAGAGAGGCAGTGGCTGACGGAACACAACACTGGACCATCTCCTGAAGTAAGTCATCGAGGTCAAATACAACCAAGACACGACAACCCAAAAAACGAAACCTAAACAAGGATTAAATATAAAAGAAAATGAGACAAAACCCATACTGGCAGAAAGAGAATGCCAGCTGGAATCAGAGAATAATCATACAATGACACAGAATCCATCAAAGTCTCCAAAGGGTGTGATCAGACAGTAAAGCACTGTAAGAAAGAAAGAAGTGACTGAAAAAGGAATATGGGAAGATTCTGAAAGACTTGCTGGGGATTAGAAGAACATATAAGAAGTCTCTGAAATATCATAAATAACTAAAGTTCAGTCTATTTTCCAAGAAAAGCTTCTCCAAAGAACAGGTGGACACACAACAGAGAGGTCTGCCCTTCACTCTTTCTTGGCTTTAAAAATAAGCAGCCCCATGGATGTATTATAAGAGAAAGTCAGAAACTATAGAAAGCACACAGCTGAGCAAGATCAGCCACACTCAGAAACCCCCAATCACAGCCAGAGGCTAGAATTCAAGGGTGTTCACTTTATTTTTTTTTTTAATTTTTTTGGCCACACCACGCAGCATGTGGGAACTTAGTTCCCTGACCAGGATTGAACCCACACCCCCTCCAATGGAAGCATGGAGTCTTCACCACTGGACCACTAGGGAAGTCCCAAGGGTGTCTTTATTATAGTTAGCTATACTCTTTGTTTTATGTGGTTTTCTGTATTTCTGTGTTATTTTACTACAAAAGATGGAGGGATAAAGTTAACCATTATACTGAGTTCCACTGAAGACCCAAAATCTACTGTTTAGTAAAAGACAGAGGTTGTTACAAGCCAAGAAGAATAAGATGAGAACAGTAAACGATGAAAGAGAAAGGGTTGAGAAGAATCTATACAAAGCTTTCACAATGGTAGTCACAACACTGACTTCAGTGTACAGGCAGGAGGATGTTTCATGACTCAGAGAATCTAAAATAATCAGAGTTCCACAAGTACAGAGATCAACACTAGAGCCAGAGGCCTGAACGTAAATGGAAAACACAGAGACACACAGAGCCAACAGGCTAACCAGAGAAGTCAAAATGGGAAAACGAAAACTTCATAAAGAGTTCACGCCATAATTATTATGATATGAAGGCTTAAGTCAAAAAAAAAAAAGTTAACCTAAGAAATCTCCACATTCTGCCTAGATAAAGGTTCAAAGGAGGTAGAAACTCAGCAGGAAGCAAGTTATACTAAGATATAACATTAAACAGGGTTTTTTATTCTAATATTAAGCAAAATAAAACAGGTCAAAGATCACAAAAAGTGAGATGTATATAAAAGGTATAAGAAACTGATAATTCAGTACCAATTTACTAACATAGTAAGATTAGAGGTAAAAAGAAAATTAGATGACTTAAACTTTAAGCTTTTTGATATGGGGAATTAAGCACTTTGGGTTTTAACTGTGAATTTAAGCAACTTAAGAACTGAAAGCAACCTTAAAAGAAAAAGCAATCAGTTTTTATCACTTCAAATCCTACTTTGATTTCTGTCAATTCATAGACACACTATTAAAGTAAATATGCAAATACAATTCTGAAGAGTATTCACGAGAACAGGATCTACAATTCACTTTAACACCTGAAAGAGTCCAACTGCCCCACAACCAAGGCGAGGAAAGAGAAAGTCCCTTCCATAGTTCTGATTCTACTGTTCCTCAAAGTGAAAAACAAAAAGCCACTTTCCAAATAGGACATCAGGTTAAGCAATTCAATTATGCTTTTCCACATAGCCTGCTATGTGTTAAGTTCTTAAGACAGTGTGGCTCTAATCCTGGAATGTTTTTTTACTGATTTAGTTGTTTTTAGAACATACATCTTAAATAACTGGCATATGAACCATAACAATACATAAAAACTGACATCGAAAAATGAAAAAAGAACTCAGTAAAAGCATTTACAAAGTAAGTGCAAACTGCAATGGGGAAAATATAAAGGACAGTTCAGAAAAGAACATGGCATCAGTAACACAGCTGATGGTCATGAAGACTTTCTTCTTTAAAAACTGCTGAAGCTCACAATTAAATTAACCAAATATCTACCTTACATTAAATCGGGTAAGAAACAGCTTTTGAACATGACCAAAGTTAACCCATATTATACAAGTACAGAAACAAGAAGTACTGCTTCAAATTCCAGCGCAGTGTCAACTGCATGCCCTTTAAGAAGGTAACATGTCACAGGAAGTAAGTCTGCTTACCTCGTGTTCCGAAAAAAGTGCTTTCAACTGTCCCTTGGACCAATAATCCAAAGCATAGGCCAAAAGCCGCATGGCGATCGTATTAATTCTCAAGAAATTTCCAACAAATACCACCTGGTTAATGTTCTGAGCACATCAAAAAAAAGGCAATTAGTTTTCATCTTTCTGTTCTCTCTTAAAAACTACCCCAAAGAGAGTACCACATACATAGTTTTTAGCAGCAAGTTGACTGCTGGTCCAAAAAAGTATTTACATTTAATCCAGTTGACCCAGGGCTACTTAAATTTGATCCCCAAACAACTCTAAATCTACTTCAAAGCATGCCAGAAAATGTCGCAGGAGAATACAGATTAGGAAAAAGCATTTAAATTAAACATGACAAACAATAACAATTAAATAAAAAGCTTTATACAGATAAGTAGAAAAATATTAAGACCCAATTCAAAGAAGAAAAGTAACACAAATAGGCAAATTATACAACAAATATCACAAAAAAATTAAACCTCACTAAGTGAGCAAAAAAGTAAAATTTTAGACCCATTAAAAGTTAGCAAAGAACTCCAGATGTTGGCAGCTTCCAAGAGCTTACATACTGCAGAGAAGGAAGAATTTGAACATCAGCAGAAGGAGCTGGAAAAAGTCTGCCACTCCATCATTACCAAACTGCACCAGAGTGCAGGAGGCATGCCAGAAGGAATGCCTGGGGGCTTCCCCAGTGGTGGGGCTCCTCCATCTTGCGGGCCCACCATTGAAAAGGTTGACTAAGCCAACCTAGTATAGACTTAGCACTGTTTCACACAAAACACTGAAGGACCCAAATGTGTAGCAAATTCCAAGCCAGTTTTAAAGTTGAGCTGCTATAGTAAACAACTGGGTATGCTTGATACTTGAATATGTGCACAGAGAAAGGAAATAACATTGCACTTTATAAGTACTATATTGTAAGTGGAAAATGCAATGTCAAATAAAACTGTATTTTAAATTGGCATCATAAAAAAAAAAAAGTTAGCAAAAACAACTAACTGAAATTCTACCCCCAATAATAGTCGAGTTGTGGTAAAACCAATCCATTCATTCACTGCTAAAATAATCTAAACCGGTGCAGCCCTTGTGTAAAGCATCTTGGCAATACCTATCAAGATTCATAAGCATGATATACTTTGGATGAGAAATCTCACTCCTGAATAAGTCTCTTATCAAGCATAAATCCATCCAAGGAATAGCTTCACACTTAAAAATGCTTTACCGCAAAGCTATCACTGTCAAGCAACCAAATGCCCAGGTCTATGTGAATAACTTATGATATAAAAAAATCAAATATACAACCATGCAATTTATAATATTTTAGTAAAAACAAAAAATGCTATGTATACCAACTAAAATATCTTAAAATACATAAGCAGAGGAAAAGGAACGTGCAACGAAGTGTTAAAATACTCAAAGAATTTTAATTTCTTCATGCCGATACAGTGTCTTTTCAGTTAAAAATGAGACAATCCTTTTGTACCTTTTGAGGTTTCCTTTTTTAAGCACATGTCTATAGTATCTATTTAAAAGAATAATTTTAAACAAAAGTGTATCAACAGGGATAAGCTATAAACCTGCACCAACTGGATCCCCAAGGGAAGGCCATTCTTAGTTCTTTCATAGCCCTGTACAATGCTGCTTGACCTGAATGCTACAAGGCAGCACTGTAAAGAAGCTGAAAGCACAAAGACAGCTCTGCTGCAGCGGAGGGGGAGCAGGGTGGGCATTCCTCGGCCCACTCCGTCTTCTCCCAGCTTCAGTGCCTTCCTCTGGAGTCACTCCCAGGGACCCTAGAGCTCAACAGTGAGCGTGGCATCTAGATTCAGCGTCCCCCTCCATCAACACCACCCAACAGGTCCCATCATCTGCAATACTGGCTACGTTCCCTACCTCCCTCGACTTTCCCCTCTGCTTCTAGACAGTAGCAGTGTTTATCTTGAGTAAGAGAAAAAATTCTATTAAGATTAATCTACACATGAAGCATTTTAACTTTGCCAATGAAACAAACTCCACCACTTACGACTACATTTAGGCACGGTTCGGAGAAGACAGACGTTGTATGCAAGGCAGGGCCCACACAGTAAGTTCTGTATTTTCCTCAGAGCAACTAAAGAAATCCATGTCCCCTTACTTCATTAAGGGCACACATTCTTGCTATTGAGCCAATGTTGTTGGTGATGGTGATCAGAGTCGCTCTGGCAAGGTCCTCTTTACTGACAGCCTCTCGCTTCTCCTTGCTCACCATGTTTCCGAAGCTGTGACAAAAAAACATCCCATTGTCAAACCAAAGGCAACACAGCCCAACAGTACTAACGTTACTCTACTAAGATAACAGTAACTTTCAGGGTAACATTGTTCAAATCTTCAAACTTTTCACTACAAAAAAACAGCATTTGCTCAAAGAGAAATGCAACTTCAAGAACTCAAGCTTTTTTTTTTAAATAATAGGACACAGAGAGAATTTCATTGTTTTTTTCCTCAAATTTTTTAAATGAAACTTTATTTATTTATTGGTTTATTTATTTATCTATTTAGGCCACACTGCATGGCTCTTGGGATCTCAGTTCCCCAGCCAGGGATCAAACCCATGGTCCTGCAGTGGAAACTTGGAATCCTAACCAGTGGACCGCTAGGGAATTCCCAGAACTCAAGGATTCTGAATGAGCAAATGGATTTCCCTATGGTTTCCACTGAAATCTAGCTTTGACACCAGTTATCCGCACATTCAGGTGCACTGAAGACACCATGCTGCTTCTGCAACCAGGCTAAGTTCCTGGAAGATTCCTCAATTAGCAATTCACCCCAAACTGCATAGCTGTTCCACTCAGCTGAAAAGTCACATTCACAGCTGGTAAACTGCTTTCTCTGAGCAAAATATATATATATATATGCAACAGAAATGAGAGCCCAAAAATAAACCCATACATTTATGGTCAAGTGATTTTCAAGAAAGGAGCTGAGAGAATTCAATGGGGAAGTAACAGTCTATCCAACAAATGCTGCTGGGACAGCTATATATCCTATACATCCATATGCAAAAGAACGAATTTGAACCTTACCTCACACCATACACAAAAATGAACTCAAAATGGATCACAGACCTAAATGTTACAAAATGCTTAGAAAAAAATACAGAAATAAATCTTCATGATCTTAGGTTAGGCAATGATTTCTTACATGTGACACCGAAAGCACAAGTGATGAAAGAGAAGACAGGTGAGAATGACTTCATCAAAATTTAAAACTTCTATGCTGCAAAGGCCACCATCAAGGAAGTGAAAAGACAATCAACAGACTGAGAGAAAATATTTGCAAATTACATTCCTGATAAAGGAGCTGAACATTTAAGAATTCTTACAATTCGATAATAAAAAGACAAAGAATCGAACTAAAAAAAGAGCAAAGACTTGAACAGACATTTCTTCAAAGAAAATGAGTACATTAAAAGATGTTCAACATCACTGGTCATCAGGGAAATGCAAATCAAAATGAGAGATCCCAAAAAAAACGAAAATGACAAAAAGAAAAAAGAAAAAAAAAAAAAAGAGATCCCTCTACACCTATTAGGGCAATTAAAACCCAAAAGACAGACAATCATAAGTTTTGGCAAGAATACAGAGAAATTTAAACTCTTATATACTGCTTGTGAGATTGTGAAATGGTACAGCCACTTTGGACAATAGTCTGACAGTTCCTCAAAAGATTAAACAGAGTTACCATATGATCCTGCAATTACACCTCCAGGTATATACCCAAGAGAATTAAAAACATATGCCCACACAAAGACTTGTACATGAATGTTTATAGCCCCATTATTCATAATAAACCAAAGAACTGAAACAACCCAAAAGATAACCAACTGATACATAGATAAACGCAATGTTGTACAGCCACACAACAGAATATTATTCAGCAATAAAAAGGAACAAAGTACTGATTCATGCCACGACATGGATGAACACTGAAAATATCATACTAAGTAAAAGAAGCCAGTCACAAAAATTCACATATTGTATGATGCCACGCAGAGAAAGAAAACAGACTAGTGTTTACCAGGGACTGTGGGTGGGGGGATGGGGAGTGACAGCTAATAGATACAAGGTTTCTTTCTGGGATGATGAAAATGTTCCAAATTTGTACCCTGAAGATGGTTGCAAAAGTCTATAAATATACTAGGAACTACTAAATTGCACACTTTAAACAGGTGACTCCATACTTTACCTAGTACATAAAGGTATTTAAAGGGTAAAAGGTATACCCAATACTTAATATTTTATTCCTGTTATTTCTTTTTTTTTAATTGGGGTATAACTGATACACAATGTTGTTAGTTTCAGGTATACAGCAAAGTGAATCTGTTATACAAATACATATATCCACTCTTTTTTAGATTCTCTCCCCATATTACAGAGTATTGACTAGAGATCCCTGTGCTATACAGTAGGTCCTTATTAGTTACCTCTATTTTATATATAGCAGTGTGTATGTGTCAATCCCAATCTTCCAATTTTTCCTTCCCCCCTCCCCTACCCCCCACCCTGAAACCGTAAGTTATTTTCTACATCTGTAACTCTATTTGGTTTTGTAGATAAGTTCATTTGTAGCCTTCTTTTAGATTCCACATATAAGCGATATCATGATATTTGACCCTCTCTGTCTGAACCTCATTCAGTATGAGAATCTCTAGGTCCATCCATGTTGCTGCAAATGGCATTATCTTGTTCTTTTTTATGAATGATAACATTCCACTGTATAGCCTGTATTTCTTAGAGCACACACACACCCCATTCCTTACCTTGAAGCCACAGCCCAGCCTGGCAGTCCAAACCTCTCATAGTCCCCTCCATAAATGTCTCGCACTAGTTTATCCACTTTGGTGCTATCTCCACGTGACGCCATTTCAAGAGCTTCTTCAAATGTGGTACAGCCAGTAAGAAGACAGCAAAGACCAAAAAAAGTTCCTCCTCCAAGGCTGTGATTAAAAACAAACATCGTATTACAATATTTTTCAAAATAAGAATAGGAAGGTAATATTTATGAACCCAAAACCATATTCATGTATCAACCCACTCTTTCCCCATCCCAATCATGCAGATGCCACTAGTAGGAAACAAGTCTGTGAAAAGATAAAAATCAAGTGTCTAACAGACACCGTGAAGATACCATATTCACAAAAGCCAAGCAAATGAAGTGGCAAAACACAGGGCCCACCTCCTTACCCACATCCTCAGTGCAGTCTGCAGGTGCAGACCAGCCCACCAGGGCCGCAGTGGCACCTCTTCCCTTTCTCTCTCCAAGTGCAAGCCCCAAGTCATCCTCATCCAAGCATCTTGTCACCTTGGTTCATCAGGCGCCCTCTACCCCGCTAGAACTCCTCCACGAATGTGTTTTTCTCTCCCAAAATTACTCCTCTCATTCTTTAACTCACACCTGTTCAAAAACTTGCTTATCTCAATCCCTGGCTCCTGTTTTTCCTCAAGTGATCGCCAATTCCTACACCAAAAGGAATTTATTCTCATCTGCCACCTAATCCTCACTTTTCATACTGCCCTCCCAAATCATTTTTCTACTGCTCAGTACCTCAACTTCTGGATCTCACAACATCCCCTGGCCATGTGTATGTGTGTATATACATACATGTAAAATCTAAACCAGTTTCAAAGCTGGAATCTTGCCTTCCCTTCTCCTTATAAATGCTACCTAGTAGCTTTGGTTACTTTACAGTATATGCACACCATACAGTATCTGAGGGCAGGGACCATGGGCTCAATGAGTCTGCTGATGAGATATTTTATGAAACTATGGTAATGAAATCTTCAACAATAGAGATTAAAGAAAAGTAGATCATGAAATTAGAATTTCTAAAGAGAAACAATATTCGCTTGCATAATCCCAGAGAGACATATCTTTCACATAATTTTAACAGGTTCTTAAAGATGTACTTACATGCAATACCTGAAAACTCAGTTTTAAACCATTATGATATCAAGAATAAACAATGACCATTATATAAAAGACCTACCTGGTACCCGTGACTCGCTTGTAATTATCTTTGGAATATACTGCTAAGATGCTAACCCCAGAGCCAATGTTCACCAGTAGCAGAGGGTAAGGATTTTTCAAAGTAAATGGTAACTTCTGACATTTTTCAGCATCAGCAGGGTTTTCAAAGTAATAGCACTGTGATCGTCCATTGAATCCAACTGAGTCAATGTATAAAATTCCCTTTATTAAGCAATCTAGTTCATCAAGTTTGCAAAGCTGAAGATCACCTATCTGTAATGAAATAAAAACGCATTCAGGTTTTTTAACAAGTCAAGCAGAAATAAAAGCTGTTTAACAAGGCACCCCCTACATAAGACAAACCGTAAAAGTGCTCATGAATGTGCGCTATCTGTGCATGCTTTACAGAACACAACTGGAGACAACAAATACAGGGATGGACTGACAAGACAGATTCCCACTCCCACAGACCCAATACACTCCATCTGCAAACCACCGCAGCAGCTGGAGAAATGCGCCAAAAACCCAAGCAGAAAACAAGATGTCTGCTTACAGGGACCATGAGGCAGGAGCACAGCTGAGGTCACAGCCCCATCAGAAAGCAGACTCTAAGACATCTAAATGATGCAAGGACCTGGAAACACATGGCAGGAGTCACATGGGATCTAACATCTACCTTCCAAAGACCATCTTCAAGGCTATAGAGCAGTATCAAAGTGGGCCACGCTTTATTATTAATAACCTGCAGCCAAAGGACTGAAAGTGTCCAATTAGAAAGTAAAATATTTCACTATTTAAACTGGTTATAGCCTCAAAGGATGGGGGGAGTTTAGCAGAATCAATATTTAAAACATTTCTGGGACTTCCCTGGCAGCACAGTGCATAAGACTCTACGCTCCTACTGCAGGGGGCCCGGGTTTGATCCCTGGTCAGGGAACTAGACCCCACATGCATGCTGCAACTAAGAGTTCACATGCTGCAACTAAGGAGCCCTGGAGCCACAACTAAGGCCCAGCACAACCAAAATAAATAAATAAATAAAAATTTTAAAAATTTTAAAACGTTATCAACTTAATTTCATTTAAATAATTAAATGATTAAATTATTACTCATAATATGGAACACTGTACAGCAGTTAAGAATGAAAAGAATCATATATATATATAAAAACACACACATACATATATATACATATATATATACACACACACACACACATTTTATTTTTTTGGCCACACTGCATGGCATGCAGGATCTTAGCTTCCCAACCAGGGATCAAACCCATGCTCTCTGCAGTGGAAGTGCAAAGTCTTCACCTCTGGACCACCAGGGAAGTCCCAAGAATGAAGAGGATCTTTATTCAATTAAGAATTGAGGTGAGAACTCCAAGACATGTTTTTAAGTCAAAAAAAAAACAACACAAAACAAGCTGAGGAATATTTTATAAGATATAATCCAGGGACTTCCCCTGGTGGTGCAGTGGTTAAGAATCCACCTGCCAATGGAGGGGACACGGGTTCGACCCCTGGTCTGGGAAGATCCCACATGCCACGGAGCAACTAAGCCCTTGCGCCGCAATTACTGAAGCTGCACACTGGAGCCCGCAAGCCACAACTACTGAAGCCCAAGTGCCTAGAGCCCATGCTCTGCAACAAGAGAAGCCACCTCAATGAGAAGCTCACACACAACGAAGAGTAGCCTCTGCTCACCACAACTAGAGAAAGCCCACACGCAGCAACAAAGACCCAATGCAGCTGTAAATCAATCTTAAAAAAATATGATCCAATTTGCCTATTTTTAAAACCATGTTTATATGCACATGTATATGTCATACCGTTATGCACAGAAAAACTAAAGAGATACATACACTTTTTTTTTTTAAACTGTGTTTTGTTGTGGTGGGGATTGGGGGGGGCGGTTGCTGCACTGGGTCTTCATTGCTGAGCATGGGCTGTCTCTAGTTGCAGTTAGTGCCCCCACTGAGGTACTCTGACTTCTTATTGCGGTGGCTTCTCTTGTTGCAGAGCACTAGCTCTAGGCACGTGGGCTCAGTAGTTGTGGCATGTGGGCTTAGTTGCTCTGTGGCATGTGGGACCTTCCCGGACCTGTGACTGAACTCAGGTCCCCTGCACTGGCAGGTGGATTCTTAACCACTGCACCACCAGGGAAGTCCGATATATAAACTTTTAACTGTGGTACTTTGGAGAGATGATATAAAGAAACTTTCACTTTTTACTCTATGAACTTCTACCCCATTTGAATGTTACCAGCATATCTAACTACTTAATATACGTGACAAAGATGCCTCAACTCCCTAAAGTATCTATTTCTGTTTACAACCAAGTTTAGCCCTCCAAGTCCTCCCCCTTTAATTCAACTCTCATTTGATTACATTTATACTCAATTTATTTTGATCCAAAGGAGATGGAAGTTAATAGGTAACTTCATTTTAATCCTTAAGTCATCCCTAATTATGAATATTAAGTTATTCTTCTGACAAAACCCAAGCCCTTGAAAATGTACATCTCTGTCCTTATCTCATCTGCTTATGCCCTCCCTGCCATGATGAATTCAATTCTGACTTCCTGACACTTGAATCTCAAGTGCCAGCATTTTCATTTCAAAGCCAAATTGTTTTACACTTGTGGCCTACTGGATTCAAAGCAGTTTTCTGCCACTTTATGTCAAACCAGAATCTCCTTTTATCTTTCCCATAATTCATGTTATCCTGAAGTGTCCTGCTGCGCTTAAATTCCTAATGACTCCCAGCCTAATTGATAGCTCAAGATGACTGAATACATAGGGCATTTCACTAACTCAAGTTACTCATAATGTATGTGTTGCCCCCACAAGCAGACTCGATGCAATGTGAGAAAATCTGATTCACATTAAAAAAGCAACAGGGTAAACTCCATATTTTTAAAAATATTTCACTGTGTTTTATTAAATAATAGTTACTCCCAATGCACAAATAGGATTTGTTAGGCATTTCATTTTCATACAGTTTTCAAGGACAGGGCTGCTGCATACAGATGAGACACAGCCTATGCCTAAAGTCTAAAATCTACTCTGCACCTCTCCTTGGATTACCACACAACACACAACCTCTGGTAACAGCCTGAATGGTTTTCAGACATGTTCCAAAGGCATCTCTACAGGGTCCCACAAATAGAGAAGTTTTCTCCTCTACCTATCAGTTATAATCCAGAGTCCACTACAACTGCAAAGGAGGGAGACCTCCTCTCCTCCTGCTACCTTCCCATTTACTCACAGGTAGAAAAGAAACCACTGAAAACTAACAACCAAGAAAAATTCAAGCAAAGAATATAAAACCCAGTTTTAAAATTCATGTCAATTCTATATCATGGTTATGGTCAGTTATGGGAGAAAGAAGATAGAGGACAAAGAAAGAAAGACAGAGTCACAGCCACACAATGACACACAAGGGGGGAAGAAATGAAAAATAACATAGGCAAAGGCAAAATCTCTGTAATAACATTCTCATTGGTGGCATTAAAAACATAGTCACCGAAGATATTTTAAATCTACACGGCACCCTGAAGGTCAGAGTCTTGGCCAATTCGCCTGTCAGTTCTCCCGTCTACCCCCACATCCACCCTCAAAGGACCTAGCCACAAGGCCTTACACACAGTATTCACTGAATGAAAACAAAATCAAGTGCCCACTGGCACTCCCCCTAATATCCAGACTCCTGTTAACAAGTGTGCAGCTCAGGACACATCAAACAGCATTTGGGGAAAGCAGACTCTGCTGTCAACCACCTCTGAAAAGCCCTGAGGCCTGAAAAACACTGCTTTGGAACACAGTTCCTCGTATTTCGAAACAGTAAAACTGCCAAGAAACAAATGATGAGCATAAGAAAAATTACGTGGTAGATAAGATTAGGAACAATTTTATAACATGAAATGACATTAATCTTTTAAAATTATTTTTCAATCTCATTGTTCAAGACAATGATATTGTTCCTCACAGATAGTTCCTTACTCTGCTTATTACAGCTTTACTATTTTTTCATACTAAAGAACAAAACACTATACTTTTAGTGATTCTGAGTCTCATCAACTCATCTGAATTGGGCAAAAAGTAAACTATACAACAATCTCTAGATGGCAACTTCTATCACTGATATTTAATCCTAATATGACTCAAGAAAATTTAAGTTTCCATTAGAGATGGAAATGATTCCACCACTTGCTATCAGTATTATTTTTAACAATCAGATTACCATAAATTGTATATAAGCTAAAAAATGCATACTGTGAGAAAATCCTGCTCAAATTTGTACGCTCCACCTCCAGTGGCACAAAAGACAGTGTGGAGACTCGAGAAGTTTTTATCTCTGCCCATTTGAATAAAAGCAGGCATGTCATGAGTGGGAAAGCGTATAAAGTGCAGATTGCCTTTGCGTCCACACAGAGTCAGGTCCTTCAGCTCCAGGTGCACGTCCCGAATACCCGTGGACCCATAAGCCACATTGGAGGTCAGGTACTTCCGAATGCTTTTAAGACTTTCCACTTCTTCCTCTTCTTCTTCAGCAGTGATGTCTTTGGGTTCAAAATAAACCAGCTTGACCAGGGTCCCACCAATATCCAAGCCAAACCAAGGAAAAACTAAATGGGGAAGAAAAAAAAGTCAGAACAGCTTTTTTTCTGAAAACTAAATTTACACTTATTAGATTAACAATTTATTTCATACTCTGAGGATTCCGACAACAAACAAAAAGGTTTTTGGGAGAAGAAATTTGATTGTCTGATCTGGAAGCAAATCTTAAAAAAAGAAAAAAAATCACAAAGATCAAAAAGAAAAATATCACAATGTTAAGCTGATCCAACCCTCAGACAAGCCCAAACTGTGCTGTGAAATATTAAAAAACAGCAAAATGACTACTCATTAACCTCAACTATGAAAAAAAGAGATTCAGAATAAAAATCTTCATCCTTCCTCTTGCCTTAAAGAAAAAAGGTTGAGACTTTTCAGAGCTCTGGTTTAGTACCCTAACTAGGGGTAGAGGAAATTCCCAACCCTATGCAACATATAAACTCCATTGGTCAATTTCTCTCAAAACCTGATGTCAATCAATCAATCAGGTTTCAACGGCCATCAAATGGAACAGGTGTTTCAAAGTTAACACCCGTTTCCCAAAAATCCATCACAGAACTTCCCTGGTGGTCCAGTGGTTAAGACTCCTGCGCTTCCAATGCAGGGGACACAGGTTTGATCCCTGGTGGGGGAATTAAGATTCCACATATCGTGCGGCGGAGCCAAAAAAAAAAAAATCCATCCCAAAAAATGGCTGAAGGAGACTGGATCAAGATAAACTACATCAGCTATACATGCCTTCTCCTCCCACCTTAAATCCTAGAAATGAGTAAAGCTATAAATTTACTTATTTTCTAAAATAATTCTGAGAAACAAGAAGAGATACTATCAGCAGAACTAGGCTGATACAGGCAATAGCTATCCAGAACCCTCAAAAGAGAAATGTTATAAAAATTCAGAGCAGCTATGAAGATTCAGGGAGTAGAGGGGTGCTCCATCCAACCTGTCAATGGGGGTGCTGCCATGGGGAAACAAAAGCAGGCTCTGGTGCAGTCATAAGTGATACAGTGGGTTAATACATTTGGCACAACTGAACAGGCCAGCCACTCCCCTCCACCTCCTCCAAAGAGGCAAAGTCTTCACTGAGCACAGGCACTTGAGCCCAAGAATCAATATGGCATCCACGTAGTTGCTATTACCCAGAAGAAGTGGGGAGCCCCCACATCTGGCCATATTTCCCATCTCTCCCCTACAATCCATCCTGACAAGACTGGTAAACTGACACTGTACCCACTGACAGGAGAATAGCAATCCTTAAACCAGAAATAGTCACTTTACAAACCAGAATCCCGAAAAGAGAAATCAATACCACAAAAACAAGAAGCTAATATCCGAAGAAAGAGTTTCAGGAACAAAGACGAAGCTTTAAAAGAATCATAAATATCCTCCAAGGTAAAAGGAGATTTCATCCGTGAAAAATGAATAAGCTGGGCTTCCTAGGTGGCACAGTGGTTAAGAATCTGCCTGCCAATGCAGGGGACACAAGTTCTATCCCTGCTCCAGGAAGATTCCACATGCCGCGAAGCAATTAAGCCCATGCACCACAGCTATTGAGCCCATGTGCTGCAACTACTGAAGCCCACACGCCTAGAGCCCATGCTCTGCAACAAGAGAAGCCACAGCAATGAGGAGCCCACGCGCCACAACGAAGAATAGCCCGCTCTCACTGCAACTAAAGAAAGCCCGCTCTCACTGCAACTAAAGAGCCCGTGCTCCACAACAAGAGAAGCTACCACAATTAGGAGCCTGTGCACCACAATGAAGAGTAGCCCCCAGTGGCCGCAAGTAGAGAAAGCCCGTTTGCAGCAACAAAGACCCCACAGCCAATAAATAAATAAATTTATTTAAAAAAAAAAAAGATTACCAAATGTGATTGTGGCTGCAAGAATATACACACATGATAAAATTACATAGAACTAAACACACATACACCAGAGTTTATCTTAAAGCAGTTAAATCTAAATAAGGTCTGTGAACTGTATCAATGTTAATTTCCTAGTTGGGGGGTCCGGGGCAGAAGCTTTCAAAACTAAAAAGGGGGGGGGGGGGCGCGCGGAAATACACTTAACATAGGTGACTCTCAAAAACAGTGAGTGAAAGCAGCTTTGCACAAAACGCTACATACTACATGAGTCCACGTATATGAAACTCTAGAAAATGCAAGCTAATCATTTCTGCATCTGATAGAAAGCAGATCACTGGCTGGGAGAGAGAGCGAGGGAAGAACTGTACAGGGGCGGGAGAAAACTTTCTGTGATAACCCAAAGCTCAACTGCTGGAGGCACACAAGAGGGGAGCTTCATGGGTGTACACACCTGTCAAAATGCATGGAACTGTACACTTTAAATGGATATATTTTATTGTATGTAAATTATATCCAATAAAGATATTTTTGTAATAGGAAAAGAGGAGAAATACTTATTCCCAAAATAAAGCTCAACAGATACATTTAATAACAAAACAGGCACAGAAAAAACAAATGGAAAAGACAAAACTAAGAAATTCTCCCAAAATGCCTCTTGAGTATGAAAGAAAAGTAGATATGAGGCAGGAGATAAATGGGCCCCAGGCTGAACAGTTTCACCCCTGTGGACAGAAGCTTCATAAAAGCAGGACGATGGAGGAGGCTGGGCCCCGCCCAGATAAGAGATAAAAGACCACGTTTTCCTCATTCTCGAAGTCAAAGAGACCTCCCCAACTACACATGCGCAGAAAGGCTCCTTGGAGGTCAAAAAGGGAAGGGGAGCCACCTCATATTAAGTGATGTCAACTATCCATAGGCCTCTTCGCTAGAATCCATCTTGGCTAACAGATGTGCACGCACACAGGGGAGGACCCTGAGATACACCAAATACGGACTCAGAACCAGGCAAAGCAAGATGACTGGTCACAGAAAACCCAGAAGAAATGTCCCACAAAAGTGATTCAAACCACCACAAGGGTATGACTCTCTCTGAGTTCGCCTGTGTGTCTATCTACACGTAGTGTACTTTTTTTTCTCCTAATAAACACTTCACTTGTTTCACTACTTTCCGTCTTTGTGGGAATTCTTTTCTGCAAAGCTGAAGGCCAGGGCCTTGTCACTGACCACTGGTCTAGTGGCTAGGATTTGGTGCTCTCACCCCCACATCTGACCTCAATCTCTGGCTGGGAACCGAAACCCTGCTTCAAGCCACTGTAGGCCAAGGCTACTCGTGATCAGATATGCAGAACACAGAACCAGAAAGTTCAACACCTATGTTACATGAGTTCTAGAAATTTTCTGGGGGATATAGGAGAGGACATGAATCACTGGATTGAAACAAAATTAGTAAGTGGAGAAAGGGGAGATTTATAGTCACATCCTATTAAAATTTCAGGAAATCCTAAAAACTCCCAAAGGAAAAATGTGAATTCCTTCAAAAATACATAAATCACATAAAGGTAAAATTAGACTTTTCATCAGTAACACAGATGCTAGAAGACAACAGAAAACTAGAATAGTTATAAGGAAAACAATTTGAAACTCATATCCAGCCATATCAGCTTTCAAATGGGAATGCAAGAGAAAGACATTTCTATACATGAAAGATATCAACATTTACTATTCGAAGACCTTGTCTGAAATAATTAGTAGATGCACTCCAATATAATTTTTTAGAGCACCCAAGAAGATATGAGCTATAATAAACAATGACAGGACTTCCTAGGTGGCGCAGTGGTAAGGAACCTGCCTGCCAATGCAGGGGACATGGGTTCGAGCCCTGCTCTGGGAAGATTCCACATGCCACGGAGCAACTAAGCCCGTGCGCCACAACTATTGAGCCTGCACTCTAGAGCCCGTGAGCCACAACTATTGAGCCCATGTGCCGCAACTACTGAAGCCCACGCCTAGGGCCGGTGCTCCACAACAAGCGAAGCCACTACAATGAGGAGCCCGTGCACCACAACAAAGAGTAGCCCCGCTCGCAGCAACTAGAGAAAGCCCGTGTGCAGCAACGAAGACCCAACGCAGCCAATAAATAAATTAAATTAATAAAGTTATAAAAAAATAAATAAAAATAAACAATGATAAGCACAGGAAGCAATACATGCTGACTTTTAAGAAAATAATTTCAACACAGGAAGTCGAAGAGGGAAGAGAAAGCAGAGAGAAGTCAAAACAAGCAGCAGCTCTGTCTTGTTGGGGAACGGAAGATATAGATTCTGATTATTTCTAAACAAGAATAAAGAACTGATGGTTTAAATGTGTTAAAAATTTACAGGTAACTCCAGAAGAAGAGAAAATGAACATATGACCTTCAAACAACTAGCAGGGGGAAAAAAATCAGTTCAAAAACAAAGAGAAAAAGAAGTATGGTAAATACAACACAAAAAAATGACAGGAATGAATGCAAACATATCAGCAGTCACAAATAGGTCAAATTTCTCTTCCAGATTGAAAATTCAATATGCTCAAGCTATATTCAAGCTATACGCTTATATAAAAAGATATACCTAAAAGTAATACAAGTAGACTGAAGTTAAACTGTAAAACATCCACAATGAAGTCCCATCATAAGGAGGAGCTGGATGCTTTAAGATGAAAATGGCATTCAGTCAAAAAAGAGTAAATCAAATCTTAAGCACCTCACTGGAGACTGACAGAGCAACTGACCTACATTTAGGAAACATGATATAGTAAAAGTGGAACCTATGTTTCAAGACCAACATTGCATTCATCAAGGGCTCACATCATAAGAGGTGCCCCTCCAAAAAGCGATCAACCATCCCTGAGGTCACTCATAATTACTGGGTTGGCCAAAAAGTTCCTTCAGGTTTTTCTGTAACATCTTACAACAAACCCAACGAACTTTCTGGCCAACCAATACATGGTCACTGACTAAATCAGTGAGTAGAGTCACTGGCACCATGCTTTGCCACATGTATATAGTTGAATTTGGGTAAGCAAAACAAATGCCTGGACAATGTTACTCCACTCTACCAAGCAAATGTTAACAGAAAGCAAATACAATACTAACAGACTGAAAAAAATTCAAACAAACAAAAAGCATTATAAGGAGACAAAAAGAAACTATGTCATGTGCATGTAAAAGTATAACTGCTATGATGCTGACATATGCTTCAAAAAATGTTAAAAAGGAGAAATTGACAAATCTACAAATCAGCAGAACCTCAAATTCCAAAGAACAAAACCAAACCACATTCATTTTCAACAAAACCTCAAAATAAGAAATTAATACAAGAGACACAAAGGAATCTATCCACCAAGAAATTTTCAAACTCATTTCTATCAACTCTAAGATTGAAGATGAAATCAAAACAAAATCTATTTTTAAATGAATGACAATGAGAACACTATATATCAAAAAGAATAGGATATCTACCCAAGGTGCAACTCAAAGGGAAACTTCTAGACTTAAATGTTTATCAAATGTACTCAAAAAGAAGGAAGCCTGAATAAAAGGGAATGTCATACACAATTTGAAATGCTAGAAAAATAAAACAGACCCAAAATAAGTAGAAGGAAGTTATTAAAGATGAAAGCAAGATATAAATGAAATTAGAAAAACATCATCATGAACGAAGCCACAATAAGAGCCGATTCGTAAAACTCAAGCTTTGAAAAAGCCATTAAAACAGACAAATTTCTGGTAAATGTATCAGTTAAAACAGACAAATTTTTGGTAAGTATATCCAAGAAAAAGAAAGAAGATACAACTTTTCTCAAAAAAAAAAGAAAAGAAAAAAGATCAAAGAAGATGGTACATAACCAGAAACTTTACAAATAAGCCAATTTACAACTTTTGTAACAGTGAATTTAAAATGTACACTAAACAGAGAATTAGCTAGAAAAAAACAGTACAAAAAGTGGCTCAAAAAAACACAGAAATCAAAAGCAATGAAAATTTTTAAAAAGAGATCAAAGGTCTACCACCCAAACAACAACAAAAAAGCACCAGGCCCTAATGGTTTCCACGAAAACCATTAAGAGCTTCTAGGGCACAAAAAAATCTAGAAAGATTCTCAGTCATTCTAACCTCATATCAAAACTAGAAGTGCCTCATATCAAAACTAGAAGTGTCACACAAATGCAAAAATATTAAATTATTAAGTAATAGAATCCAGTTGTGCAATAAGAGTAATCCATCATGGCCAAAGGGATCCTTTGGAACGTGAGAATGGTTTTCACATTAAAATTCCAATTAAGGGGGCTTGCTTACATTAGTACATTGAAAGAGAAAAACCATGACTATCTTAATAAATTCCAAAAAATTAAAATTAAGAGAATTAAGTCAACAGAATAAAAAAAATTTTAATAACTGGGCACACCACAAAAAAATACGAACATGAATAGCTTTTCCTATATTATAAGCAAAACCAAGCAAGAAAACAAGAAAAAATGTTAACATAAAAAAAAACATAAAATATTTAGAAATAAATCTAATACCAAATATCTGTGATCGTTATTAAAATGGTGCACTGAAAGACACAATAGTCGGAAGATATATCATGCTCCAGGAAGGAAAACTCTCCCCCAAATGTCAACTCTCCCCCAAATTAATCTAACAATGTCAATGCAACTCTAAAGAGAACATTATGGCTGACTCCTCAGCAGCCATCCCACCTCAGTCGCAGGGAGAGTCTGGACTTGGGGTTTTTTTGGGTTTTTTGTTTTTCACACAAACAGAAACTCTATTACCAGTGACAAGGGACTAACTCAACCTGGCATGAGTCATGAAGTCTGGCCCTGACTGGAAAAATAAAAAGTTTCTTCACTTCTGAAAGCAACAGTGCTGGATGTGACTGAAGCAAGGAGATTCAATTCCTAGTTTACTACTATTCTTTACCCATCAACTTTAAGATGATGGCAATCTGGTGGAGAGCAAAGAAGAGACACAGCACTCTACCAACAAATATATCTCATCAACAGGATTAGAATCTGAAGTTTTGGACATATCTAAAACCAATCGGGGGCGGGGGGGGGGGCCTTCCCTGGTGGCGCAGTGGTTAAGAATCCACCTACCAATACAGGGGACATGGGTTCCATCCCTGGGCCGGGAAGATCCCATGCGCTGTGGGGCAACTAAGCCTGAGTGCCACAACTACTGAAGCTTGCAAGCCTGGAGCCCATGCTCCGCAACAAGAGAAGCCACCACAATGAGAAGCCTGCACACCACAACGAAGAGCAGCCCCCACTCTCCGCAACTAGAGAAAGCCTGCACAGCAGCAACGAAGACCCAACACACCCAAAAATTTTAAAAAAATTTTAAAATAAATAAAACCAATGGAAGACTGTAATGCTTAAAACAAATGAAGCCTTACTCCCCTTTCCTTAGATTAAAAGGTTGAAACATTAGTTTATGGCTATCATGTTTTAAATGATTATCTATTAACAGCCAAGCACATTACTACATGAGCTTATTCAATGTTTACAATTCAAGGTAATCATCCCACTTTACAGATTAAGAAACTGAAGTGCAGGGACTTCCCTGGTGGTCCAGTAGCTAAGACTACACTCCCAATGCCTGGGTCTGATCCCTGGTCAGGGAATTAGATCCCATATGCCACAATTCCAGAGGCTTCCAATTCTTGTTCAAAACACTATGTGTTTCTGGCAGGAAAAGTCATGGAAAAAAAGGAACTTTTGCTATGCCATCATATTCTGCATACCTCACCAACAGAAGGCCTATTTTATCACTTCTGATTGAGTCTCTCCATTAACTTTCACAGATATTGTAGTCTATTTTCGGCCTTCAGCATATTTCCTGATATATTTCCCCCAAGGTACTCCGTCTAGATAATGTACACTTGACTTAGGACACATTTCTAGAAAGAATTTAAACTTCTCACAGATTTATGTAAAATCATCATTAGCACACTGTCTCATAATAGGTCTCAACAACTGAATGCTTTCCAATGAGAAATATATGGTTTATAAAAGTGTGCTCAGTTTTCCAACACTATGAACTACATCTTTACCAGACCGCATGTGGTTAAGATACTGCAAACCCAAATCCCTATGCTGATCTAGACAGCAATTTTTGCCCTCATGTTAAAAGACAGACCTCGGTACTTCTCTAGTGGTCCAGTGGTTAAGACTGTGCTCCCAATTCAGGGGACCCTGATTTGATCCTTGGTCAGGGAACAAGATCCCGCATTCCGCAACTAAAGAGCTCACATGCCACAACTAAAAAGAGCTTGCACTCAACAATGAAGATACTGCGTACCACAACTAAGACGAAGCACAGCCAAATAAACAATTTTTTTTTAAAAAGAGAGACCTCAATAAATATTCCCAAAATTGTATTCTTATAAGTATCTGGTCCCTGAATTAAACTATCTACTGTAAAACCAGCAGACAATAATAAATTATACATTCAAGAAATACAAACATACAAAACTTAATAGACTACTAAAAACCACAAGATAGCTTTCACTTTTGGAAAGCAACCTTTAAGCCATTATAAAGAGTTTTCACATCCTAGTTCACCTTGCTGACAAAAATTGAGAAAGAACATTACTTGAGAAAGAACAGTGCCTGAAGATAAAGATATCCCAAGTTATGAACCTGAAAAGTGCTCACAAGTTTATAAATTTAAGCCCAAGGAACCTCACTGCTCTTTTAAATGACCAAAGGAGCGTCCTAGGTGGCGCAGTGGTTAAGAACCTGCCTGCCAATGCAGGGGACTCAGGTTCGATCTGTGCCCCAGGAAGATGCCACATGCCACAGAGCAACTAAGCCCGTGCGCCACAACTATTGAGCCTTCACTCTAGAGCCCGTGAGCCACAACTATTGAGCCCGTGTGCTGCAATTCAGCTGTATCACTGCCTGACAAGGTACTCTCAAACAGCCTACAGTCTATTATCTTGTTCCTCATCTCTCTCCTTTTAACATGTGTGTAAGCAAAATATTCTTTATAACATACATCCCCCTTCTTAATCATGGTTTCCCCAGATAAATAGAGGGCAGGGATGCCAACACTCAACAATCATTATCTAAATGCACAATTCATACATGGGCCCCTAAAATAACCTACTGTAATTTTTACAAGCTGCATAATTATATTATTTTTAGGTTGTGCTTAATGTTTTATATTTGTTATTCATCAAAGAAGAGGGCCCATGTTTACTTTTATTTCACTTAGGTTTAAAGTTGATAAAATAAGATGTTAAAAAGCATCCTCTCCAGGACTTCCTGATGGCACAGTGGCTAAGACTCCATGCTCTGAATGCAGGAGGCCCAGGTTCGATCCCTGGCCAGGGAACTAGATTCCACATGCATGCTACAACTAAAAGTTTGCATGCCACAACTAAAAGTCTGCATGCCACAACTAAAAGTCTGCATGCCACAACTAAAAGTTTGCATGCCACCACAAAGGAGCCCACCTGCTACAACTAAGACCCCGCAAAACCAAATAAATGAATATTAAAAAAAAAAAAAGGCATCCTCTCCTATCCTGTCCCTCAAAAATGGGTTACAAAGCAATAGAAATCTAACTTTTTTCCTGAGCTCCCAGTGGGCGGCCCTTCCTAATTACCTAACTAAACAACTGCACCTGATAAAAGGCAGCCTCCCAGGGCCCCAGCAGCAGTTGCATTCTGGCAACACTGATGCTCCAGTAAATACCAAAGAGAAGCTAACTATATTCTCGATTAGTATTATCAAGCTACAAACAAAAGTTTTATTTTCTAGACGAATGGAGGTTAAGGACATTTCATAACTGGCATGAGTCCAAAATCTGTATGTCCGAAGCTTTCCCTGGAGTGCTAAAACATGCTTGGGAGTCACCTTCAAAGATCCAGCTCATCCCCCCACAGCGCCACGAAGCACTGTGATCCCAGAGTTCTCACACCTCCTGCACATCTGGGGCCCTAGGTTAAAATATATGTTCTCTTGTCACATGCATGTAATGTATGTTCTCTTGTTACATTTGTCAAAATTGTACATTTTACTGTATGTAATTATGCCTCAAAATTTTTTTAAAATTAAAAGATGTCTTCAGGGACTTCCCTGGTGGCGCAGTGGTTAAGAATCCACCTGCCAATGCAGGGGACATGGGTTCGAGCCCTGGTCCGGGACGATCCCACATGCCATGGAGAAACTAAGCCCACGTGCCACAACTACAGAGCCTTTGCGCCACAACAATTGAGCCCACGTGCCACAACTACTAAAGCCCACAAGCCTGGAGCCTGTGCTCCACAACAAGAGAGGCTACTGCAATGAGAAGACCACAACTGCAACAAAGAATAGACCCTGCTCACCACAACTAGAGAAGAGCCCTCGTGCAGCAACGAAGACCTAACGCAGCCAATAAATAAAAATTTTTTTTAATGATTCCTTAAAAAAAAAAAAAAGATGTTTTCAGACCCCTCTACAGATCTGAGGGTTTTTTTTTTTAAGCTTCTGAGTGATTCCACAGGAGAACCACTGCTTTGGATTACATCGCATGTACCTTCCAACACAGGGAAAATCAAGAAACACTGGGTCTGAAATCAGACACCTACAATGAAAACAGAGCTCTGTTACTAACTCACTATATGCCCTTGGACAAAGGGAAAATTTCACTGAGCCTGTTTCCTAATCTGGAAGCTGAGGGTAACAAATACCCACCTCAGAGAATAACTGCAAGACTTAAAAGAAATCCTTATAAAGTATTTGACACAGTGTCTAACATAAACATGTAGGCATTGTTACCATCATTAGCATCTTTGTTTCCATCACTTTAAACCAACCTTTATTTGGTATTTCTCTCAGATCTACAAGACATACTCCAGTTAATCTAAAACTTTTGAAGAACTTCTTACACACGCCTCGCGGCATCCCTAATGACTATGACGTATTAAGTCTGAGACAGGGACAGGTTTGGGAATCACGCTGCTCTGGGGAACAAATGTGGCAAAACACGACCATAATCAGAGCCACAATTCTAACATAAAATAAACAGCTCCTTCTAGTTTCCAATGACAATTAGTCTCCTACCTTTAGATACATAATGTAATGACATCAGAATGAGGTTTTCTAACAAAGGAAAGGGGGCACCAACCCAACTCTCCTAATAAAAAATACAAACATTTAATTTTTACTGAATTCCCTCAAAGTTAAAACCAAAGTATATTCTTGGAGGGATCAGCAGTCAATACACTGCCTCTCCACCTAACAGGTGCACCCCTGGACAGTACAAAAAGAACAAATAGGAGGAAAAACAATACCTTGCTTATTTCTTTAGGTCTCAATATCTGAGAGATGGCTTTTCATGACTTTTGTAAGGACTAAATAAAGCTCTCAGAAGAGTACAAGAAAAAAAATTTTTTAAGAGTGCCTGACTTGTGGCCAACACCAAATTACAATACTTAGAATCTTTGCAGCCAGTGGTCACAAACAGATGGCTACATGGCTGTGATTCTTATTTGCTGAATCTCTGGAATTTACATCCATCTCTAAATGAGACAGTACAAAACCATGAAGGAACTAATGTTTTGCATCGCTTAAAAATCAGGTGCTTCTCAAAACACGAACCAGGCTCTAAAAATGGTATAGGTTGAGAGCGGATCATCTCTTTTCCAAATCTCTTTCAAGAACATAGTTAGAAACAAAAGAATTGAAAACTCTCAAACTTTTCATAGCAGAATAGGGATGCATTTAATATTTAATCATCCAAAAAACAATAAAAAGCAACTGGGTTGTTGGGCTAAGGCACAAGACTATCCAGTAAAGACCTCACACTCATCCTGCCACTTTCTCACTCTCATAATCTGCACTAAAACAAGCTGATTTCCTGAAATAGGAACCTACCAACAACAACCAAAAAAAGTATAACTACATGTAAAATGTTATTATATCGTAAAGCTCACATTACAGTATCAAGACAGTGGATACTTCCAAAAGCTGCAATGGCTGCTTGAAAGAGGACCCGAACTGAAGACCTGTAAAAAGAAAAAAATATCTGGACTAGATCACAACGCAGGAAAAGAAACTTGATAATAAAACGGAAAAGCCAATTCTCTGGGAAGAGCATGTGCAACTGCCGAGGCGAGATTCAGGAAGATGTCGTTTTCCCTCAAAAGAAAAAGGCTTAATGCCCAGAATGCTACAGCACTGAATCGTGAGTACCAGCAAAGAGATGCAAGGAAAACAGAGGCGATATCTGGGTGAGAAATGACCCGAATTCTCACGGGAAGAAAAGCAGTCAAAGCTTGGTGCACAGAACACAGAACCCAGTTTTAGGCTTGCAGTAACTCAACCATTTTCCCTGAGCCGCAAATCTCCAAATAAAAAGGATGCAACGTGTTGAAGAGCAGCTCTTTGCACATCCACGCAAGACAAGACACTGAGGATTCAAACCACTTGGGGGAGGGGAGATGGCGATGAAAATGAGTCAAAAGAAACCTTCCCGAGGGAAAAAAAAAACCAAGCGACTCTCGGCTAATGAATGCACAAGGTGCTACGAACCGGGAGGAAAGGTCCTGGGGAAGGGCGCTCCCCTCGGACAACCGAGAAGCAGCAGCGCGACCCACTGTACGCGAGGGCCGGACGGGGCCGAACCCGGAGCCTCCTCCGGGCGCCAGCCCACGCACCCACCCGGGACCACCGTGCGGGGGCACTGTCTCCGCGCGGGAAAAACGGCGGCCGGGCCGGAAGGGGGCAGGGAGAGACGCGAGGGCGCCCAGCCAGGCACTTACGCGGCCGCTTCTTCCTGAGGCTTTCGACGCGCTGACGGGAGGCCGAGGTAGCGCCGCCGTAAGAGCCGGGCCGGTCCCGCCTTACGCTCTCCGCCGAGGCCGAGGCCCCGACGGCGGGAGCCGACGCGCTGTTCGCCCGGCGCCGCAGTGGCTCCCGCCGCCGCCCATCGGGGCCGCCGGGCGCCGGCTCCCAAGCCGACGAGGTGGAGGTGGCGGAGGCCCTGCCGTGGCGCTCCATGGGCGCGCCGAGCCGGCCCGCTCCCATCCGCAGCAGCCACCGCTGCCGCCCGAGCCAGCCCCCCAGCTCCGATCCCCTCGTCGCCTCCTCCGCGGCAAACCAGCCAGAGCAGAACGGCAACCTCGGCAGGCCGCCTCTTCCGTTGCGCCAACGCGCAGCAAGCCAATCCGAGCAGGCTGGGGGCGGCCCGAAGGCCTCGTGTCCAATCGGCTGCCTGACTCGAGGCGGATCGACCGCGCCTCCGTCCAATGAAAGGCGCCCAGGACAGGGCGGGGGGAGGACGGCGGGGGAGGGGATCCGGGCTGGGCGGAGGAGGAGAAGGCAGTGTTGCCGAGCAGAGAGCGATGGCGGCACCGCCCAATGGACGCGTGGGTGGAGGGGCCCGCGCCCCTTTCCACCCTCCGCACCCTCTTGCCGGGGCGCACAGCTCGGCTCTCCCGGCCCCAGAACTCTCCCGGGAGCCGCCTCGCGCCCCTGAACCCCGCCCCGCTGCTGCGTCCCGTCGTCTCCCGGCTCGCGCCCTCCTCCAGCCCAGCAGTGTCCCGCAGGGTCTGGTCGCCAGTCGTTGGCAAACAGAAGGGCTTGAACCGCGGCTGAACTTAGCTTTTGTTCCTCGACCTGATTCCACTGCTGCCGTCAAGGCCACCCGTCCTTCGCGCTCTGTTTGACCGCCACCCCCTCCCCCCGCACTGCCACTGGCGTGTTTGGGCTAAGCCCCCTCCATTCCTCCTGCGTTAGAGAAATGTTCCCAGTATCAGAAGGAATGAAAGGACTGGGGTTGGTCTCCATGGCAACTGGAAGGAAGAGGTGGGTTATAAATCCTTCGCCACCCTCCTGTAGTGAAGGAGGGGGGTGTGGGAGCCGGAAAGTAGGGTTGGCTTTTGGAAGGAGAGTCTGGACCCCCTTTCTGTGTGGTGCACTGGAGGACATAGGATTTAGTGGCCGCCTTGGGGACTGGGTTGTTGGGGATTTTGTTTGGTTGGTTTTTGTTTTTTAAATCATCACCTTTTGGGGGGGGGGGTGAGAACATGGTCACCTCCAGCCCTGAGATACTGACCTTAGATACCAAAGGTCCATCAAAGCGTCTCTTCTCCCATAGGTTTCCCATGCCTGGAATGATCCACGGCTCTGTTCCCTCAAGGCACTCCCTCACTCCGTCCAGTTTAGCGGATTGTGGGTTTATCTCGCTCGCTAATTATTTCATAAGTGCCTCACCTGAGAAACGGTAATGCCCCTTATGTTCTTCACCTTTCCTGTAATGACGGCTAATAGCAGGCTGAACAAGAAAGATGAGCTTCTGTCTTGCTTGTTGAATAGAATTACCATGCTCACCCAAAATTGGCTCCCCTCGCTGTAGGAATAACTCTGGAAACCCTATTTCCTAACTCAGGAAATTCTGTCTCCTGCAGGAAGCCATCCCAGAGGGATCCTACAAGAACCGAGAAAACCTATAGCTACTTTTCTAAATCTAAGTGCCCATCATTGCCTACGTTTCTGCCTCCCCCAATAAAAAAAAAAATATATATATATATATATATGGTTCTCCTTGACCTGAGGGACCTTCCATCCAGGTCTGTGAGCTCCGATAGATCATCCTGAAGAATCAAGAATCATCATCACCTGAGACTGCCAAGACGAACCCCAACATCCAAACAACACTTGAAATATGTGTAGCTTTTCTTTTTTACAGTGTATAGTGTCTTTACATGTCCCGTAATCCTCCCAGCAACATTTGGATGGTAAGGCAACTTATCCAGCGGCATACAGCTTGAAAAATGACACCTGGATTCCTGAGAAGTTTAACTGCTCTCTGCCTCATAAGCAAAAGGTACAGATTCAGTGAAATTCCAGTGAATTAGTGGAAGGCTTTTTCTCCTCTTAAATACATACACATGTCTTCACTCTCTATTGTGAACTTGCAGTCTGTGGCTATCATTAAAGTTTATCCAAAATAACAAGTGAAGCATATACTGATGGCAATTAGGCAAGATGTTTATAATCCTAAGTCAAAAATGCGAATAAATTGAGCAAAAGAAGCCATACGTGAAAGAATACATACCATATGATTCCACTTATATGAAGTTCAACATTAATAAATGATGTTAGGGGGACTTTCCTGGTGGTCCAGTGGCTAAGACTGTGCACTCCCAATGCAGGAAGGCCAGGTTCAACCCCTGGTCAGGAAACTGGATCCCATATGCAGCAACAAAGACCGGTCTCAGCCAAATACATAAATAATTAATTAAAAATAAGTAAATGAGGGGCTTCCTAGGTGGCGCAGTGGTTAAGAATCCACCTGCCAATGCAGAGGACAAGGGTTCAATCCCTGCTCCAGGAAGATCCCACATGACACAGAGCAGCTAAGCCCGTGCACCACAACTACTGAGCCTGCACTCTAGAGCCCGTGCTCCACAACAAGAGAAGAAACCACAATGAGGAGCCTGTGCACCGCAATGAAGAGTAGCCCCCGCTCGCCACAACTAGAGACAGCCTGTGTGCAGCAACAAAGACACAAAGCAGCCAATAAATTAAAAGGTTTATTTTTTAAATAAATAAGTGATGTCAGGGACTTCCCTGGGGGTCCAGTGGTTAGGACTCTCTGCATCCACTGCACAGGGCCCGGGGTCAGTCCCTGGTCGGAGAACTAAGATGATCCCTCAAGCTGTGTGGGGCAGCCAAAAAAAAATAAAAATAAAAATAAATGATGTTAGAAGTCAGGATACTGGTTGCTTTGCAGGGATGGGGAGAGAGTAGTAGGCAGAACATACCAGATAGGCTTCTAAAAGGCTGGTAATGTTTGGTTTCTTTGGTCTGAGTGGTGGTTTGTACATGAGTGTGTTCACTTTGTAACATTTCATCAAGATGTTCACTTTTCTATATGTGTATTATATCTAAGTAAAACTTACTTTAAAAAAAAGAAATCGAAGATTTGCCTTGGAGCAAAGTAAATCCATGATTAAGCTTAGATTTTTTTTTTTAAACGAAAATAGCGAATAAGAGGTGCCCTTTCTCTGTAATTATTATTATAGTTTATTATATCGGGAGACCATTATTAGGTTCTCTATCAGTTCTCTCAGTTATTTACCGCTGGGGAGACACCAGTATTCTGGCGTATACACCAGAATAAGAAGCACAGGGTCATGGTAATCCTGTTGCTTCAGAAGAACTAACCAAATTCTAAAGTAATGACTCGGAAATTTAGAGCCATTTCAGCGACAAGACATTATACAGAACACACATCTACCATATTAGTTGCCTATTATTAAGTAAAATAACCCCAAAACTTCGTGGCTTAAAACAGTAATAAATATATATTATCTCAGTTTCTGTGCATTAAGGATTTGGGAGTGACTTAGCTGCCTGGTTCTGCCTCGGGGTCTTTCATTTGAGGGCATGATGGGCTACAGGATCCACTTCCAACAAGGTTTACTCACAAGGCTGGCGTTGGCAGGAGGCCTCAGCTCCCACAACACAGGCCTCTCCATAGGGTTGCCTACGTGTCCTCACAGCATAGCAGCTAGCTTCTCCCAGAGCTAGTGATCCAAGAGAAAACAAGGTAGAAGTTGCAATATCTTAAGATCTAGCCTGGTAAGTCATACTCCATCATTTCTGCAACATTCTACTTAAAACACAAAACAGCCCTATTCAACATGGGTTGGTACTACATAAGGATAAGAATATCAGGAGGGAAAGAGTCATTGGAAACCATCTTGGAGCCCACAGTCTGCCTTCTGGTCCCTAATAAGTCACATCCTCTAAGTACTTTCCAAGAGCCAGGGGACAGACCCTCTTTGAGTTTCCACTGAGTTTTCTTGCAGCTAAAGTACAGCATCATTGGAAAGTAAAAAGGAAAGTATGATCACAAGCACATCAAGCCACAAAAGTTTATAGACTGAGTTCTGTCTCCTTTCATTGGGCTCCATTGCTGCCAGGGAAATGAAAAGTGTAGATCAGGCCCCTTTCAAGCACAAGGCGTTTTTTCAGAGTATAATGCTGTGGGGAGTTTGCAAAAACCTTGTCTACTGTCTTTCCCAAAGGACAAAGATATGTAGAACGTGAAGTTCCTAAGCTTCTAGACATTATTCTAAGGCCTGCCCCTGGAGTCTACTACTGAAGAGGGATAGAGATCCTAGATGTGAAAGATCCTATCCCTTCTCAAGTATTTTTTTTTTAATTTTTTAAAAATCTTTATTTTATTTATTTAGACTGTGTTGGGTCTTCACTGCTGTGCATGCTTTCTCTAGTTGCAGAGAGCAGGGGCTACTCTTCATTGAGGTGCACAGGCTTCTCAGTGAGGTGGCTTCTCTTGTTGCAGACCACAGGCTCCAGGAGCACAGGCTTCCGTAGTTGTGGCGCACAGGCCTAGCTGCTCCACAGCATGTGGGATCTCCCCGGACCAGGGCTGGAACCTGTGTCCCCTGCATTGGCAGGAAGATTCTTGTTATTTATTTATTTATTTATTTATTTATTTATTTATTTATTTATTTTATTGGCTGTGTTGGGTCTTTTTTTGCTGTGTGCGGGCTTTCTTTAGTTGCGGTGAATGGGAGCTACTCTTCGTTGTGGTGCGCTGGCTCCTCATCTCCATGGCTTCTCTTGTTGGCAGGCAGATTCTTAACCACTGTACCACCAGGAAAGTCCTCCTTCCCAAGTATTGAAAGGGTTGAAATTTTCTCCTAGTTTTCAAGCCCAAGGCCTACCTTATCTTTGAGTAAATGTCTCTGATCTGGATACTATTACTAGATACCACTAATAGTTTAGCACTTTAATAGTTGTTAGAAAAGCAATCTATGCGCAAATAAGTTTGAGAAATTTGAGTAAAGTTAAGTACAACTTCTTAAAGCTTTTAATATGCTGAAGGGCATGACAAATCTCCAGGAGGAACCTGGGGTATGTAGCTATCTTCCAAATGTAATTGACCATGGAAACATCCTTTTACAGAATTTATTCCTCAGACACACTTTGAGAAAATCATCTCTGGGTATGAAAACCACTTGCATTTCTGTTATATTAAAGGTAATGAAGATCTAGTTCTTTCCATTTTGAAAGCTTGATTATGTCTAATATTATTTTCGCTCCCAAATACACCCATGTAAAAGCATCTGGTTTCTGAAAACAAGTTTGTCCTCTTTTCTCAAACAGTTCTACTTTCCTTAATTCTATTAATGATACTGCCATTTCTATTGCCCTAACTTCATTCTTTCCTCTTATTTTCCTTTTTCCTTGAATCCATCAGTGTTCAATAGAAATAATGCAAATCAGGTGTGTGATTTAAAATTTCTAGAGAATTCCCTGGCAGTCCAGTGGTTAGGACTCTGTGCTTTCACTTCAGACGGTGCCCGGGGTGGGGGGGAAAGGGGGGAGGGTTCAATCCCTGGTTGGGGAACTAACATCCAAGCAAGCTGAACGTCCCCCGCCCCCACTCCCCCCCAAACAGTAGAATTTCTAATAGTCACATTTTTTTAAGTAAAAAGAAACAGGTTAGAGACTTCCCTGGTGGTCCAGTGGTTAAGACTTCACCTTCCAATGCAGGGGGTACAGGTTCAATCCCTGATCCCGGAGCTAGGATCCCACATGCCTCATGGCCAAAAAAACCAAAACATGAGACAGAAGCAATATTGTAACAAATTCAATAAAGACGTCTTAAAAAATGGTCCACATTAAAAAAAAAAAACACAGGCTAAATTCATTTTAATATTATATTTTATTTAATCCAATGTATCCCAAATATTATCATTTCAACATGTGGCACTAAAAGTGGTCAATAGCCGCAGGGCCTAGTGGCTATCATATCAGACAGAAACTCTAATCAGTGATTTATTTCAGTTACCTCGTAAATGTTTGTTCTGCTTCTAGTTTTTCCACTCTCCCAGCCCACTGGACAGTTAACCTTACTAAACCATTTTGCTGTTTATAATCTCTACTCTGTTTCAAAGGTTTTGGTGGCTTCTTGGCTTACAGAATAAAGTCCAAACAGCTTAATATCCAAGGAGCCCCACCACTTGGCATCTTTCCACTTTTCCTCATTTCTTCCCATGTGCTTGTGTAACATGTAGCAAAAGAAATCTCACAGTTCTCCAGACGGATGGACTTTGATCTTATCCAGCTCTAAGGCTTGGCTCAACTTGCATGAAATTCCTTCCCACAGTATTTCTGCTTATCAAAATCCAACCAAAATTTCACCGCTTAGCCCAAATGATACTTCCTTCTTAAAGTAGTCATTGATTACCACAATTGTCTATGAATTTCTGATCTTTTACATCATATCACTCTTTTTTTTTTTTTTGCTTAAAAAAAACTTTTTATTTTGAACTAATTTTCGACTTACAGAAAAGTTGTGTAGCAGGGCAGAGCTAAATCAGACTCCATGTTGGATCTGATCTTTGACTTTAAACTTTGCTTCTCATTGCTCTTGTTATTATAATCATACATAATGGCCTGCCTCAGGAAACCCTGCCCCTCTGCTGTTCTGCTCACAGGGAGACAATCTGACCCTGCCCACCTATGAATGGCTGCAAGAAAGATTAACACATCCCCTCAAGGAGGTTAGTCATTCTAGGAGATGTTTTGCAAGACTGATGGCCCTTTTACTTAACTTCCCCATCACCTCTCCCTCTCTCTCAGATTCTATAAAAGAAACTGGCATCCAGACCGTGATAAGATGGTTTTTCAGAGACACTAGTCTGCCATCTTCTCCATCTGCCGACTTTCCAAATAAAGTTGTATTCCTTGCCTCAACACCTTGTCTCTGATTTATTGGCCTGTCAGGCGGCAAGCAGAGCGAGCCTGGACTCAGTAAGAGTTGCAGGAATAATACAGAGACAGTTTCCATATATCCCCACTCAGCCGCTCCTGATGTCAACATCCTGCACAACCAGAGTATAAGAATCAAAATAAGAAAATAACTTTTATACAATAGTATTAACTAAATGACAAAGCTTATTCAAATAGACAAAACTAGAAATAATAAAAAGCGAAATATCTCAAATTTTAAACTAATGATGAAGAGATATATCACTCTTAGTGGCATTTATCACATAATTCCTTGTCTTAAAATTTTTGGTGTACATAATAATCCCAGCTAGATTATGAGAACAACTAAAATAAGAGTTTGCATCTTCATATTCCGTACGGTGCCTGTCACAGAGTAATACACACACACACACACACACACAAATGTGTCTATAAATAAATGATTACAGTGGCAATAGCAACTTTGGGATCCTTTAAAACACTAACATCAGGCTTCCCTGGTGGTGCAGTGGTTAAGAACCTGCCTGCCAATGCAGTGGACACGGGTTCAAGCCCTGGTCCAGGAAGATCCCACATTCCAAGGAGCAACTAAGCCTGTGAACCACAACTACAGAGCCCACATGTCACAACTACTGAAGCCCACACGCCTAGAGCTTATGCTCTGCAACAAGAGAAGCCACAGCAATGAGAAGCCCATGCACCACAATAAAGAGTAGCCCCCACTCGCCACAACTAGAGAAAGCTTGCGTACAGCAACAAAGACCCAATGCAGCCAAAGTAAATAAAATAAAATAAAAATAAATAAATAAAATTTTTAAAAATAAATAAAATACTAACATTTTTGTACTGGACAACATTTGGTATTTTCCTAGTTTACAACCATCCCCTCTTCTCCAAGAAATCCCCCTACTCATCTATTGATTAGGCCCCAACTACCAAGTTTGTACTTCATAATCCCACTGTAACAGGGAAGAGCCAAATCTGACTCCATGTTGGATCTGTATCTTTTGCCTTGCTTTTTGTTGCTTTTGTTATTATAATCACTAAAAGGATGCTGTCTATAGCTGTAAGCATACATAACGGCCTGCCACAGGGAACCCTGCCCCTCTGCCTGACTATTAAACTAAATGGCCTTTGTTCAGCTCACAGGAAGACATTCTGACCCAGCCCATCTGTGAATGCCTGCAGAAAAGAAGAAATTAACACATCCCCTCCCCAATGTGGGCCAAGGGAGGAAATATTTTGAAAGACTAACGGCCTTTTTACTTTACTTCCTCACTGCCTCTCCTTCTCTGTTCTATAAAAGAAACTGGCACCCAGACCCCGATAAGACGGTCGTCTGGGACGCTAGTCTGCCATCTTCTTGGATGCCCAGCTTTCCAAATAAAGTCTTTATCACTTGTCTCAACACCTTGTCTCCCTAACATTGGCCTGTCATGCGGCAAGCAGACCTAGCTGCATTTCGGTAACACCACCACCTTGGAATGGGGACTCCTGAACGTGTGATGCCATATGCCCCATGCAGGCAAAGGAGCAGAGAAATCCAGTCTGCAGAGAAACCCAAGAATAAACAGATGCATAAAGCAAAACAGAAAAACAGAGTGCTTTTCCAGCTCTCCCAGTCCTGCCTATTTCCATCCTTTCCGGGATTAAATACATTCTGTTACCAAGTCCAAGCTCGCTCTGCTCACCACCCAACAGGCCAATGAATTGGAGACGAGGTGTTGAGGCAAGGAATACGACTTTATTTGGAAAGCCAGCAGATCAAGAAGATGGCAGACTAGCGTTTCCAAAAAATCATCTTATTGGCTCTGGATGCCAGTTTCCTTTATAGAATCAGAGAGGGAGAGGCAGTGGGGAAGTAAAGTAAAAGCAGAGAGGGGACTTCCTAGGTGGCACAGTAGTTAAGAATCCACCTGCCAATACAGGGGACACGGGTTTGATCCCTGCGCCAGGAAGATCCCACATGCCTCGGAGCAACTAAGCCCATGTGCCACAACTATTGAGCCTGTGCTCTAGAGCCTGTGAACCACAACTGTTGAGGCTGTGTGCTGCAACTACTGAAGCCCACATGCCTAGAGCCCGTGCTCCGCAACAAGAGAAGCCACAGCACTGAGGAGCCCACGCACCACAATGAAGAGTAGCCCCTGCTTACCACAACTAGAGGAAGCCCATGAACAGCAACGAAGACCCAATGCAGCCAATAAATAAATAAATTTATTTAAAAAAAAATAGGCAGAGAGGCGGTGAGGAAGTAAAGTAAAGAGAGTCATCAGTTTTGAACTTCTTTTCTGCAGCCATTCACAGGTGGGCAGGCTTCCCAAAAGCAATTAAAAGCAAAGGTTAAAACCAAAGAAACAGATTGAACATGGAGTCCAATTTAGCTCTTCCCTGTTATAATCCCTGTCTTTTGGTTCTTTCCTGTTTCAAAGACACTTCTAAATTCACCCCACACCCCTCTTTTTTCTTAATCTAGCTTGCATTGTCTTCTGTTTCTTGGAACCAGAGCTTTAAAACAATAATGATGGAGACCAAGCCTTCATTACTAAGGCCACTTATCCTGTCTTCTCCCAAGATCTAACATCCTGATTTATAGATTTCCTACTCTAAAGGCTAAGGATCCATCTCTGAAGGATCCTTAAATTTCAGGTAGCTAAAGAGGCTAAAATGAACAAAGGAAGAATTATCTACCTTATTTTGGCAAATGGAATTTTCTGCAGAATTTTCTCTATTATGCTCCTCTCTCAGAATCCCTACCATTGGTCATAGTCACGGAAAGAGAACACCAATCTATGTTAATGAAAGTCATTTTACTGAAATACTGTTTGTATTACTAAGTACCCTCATACTTTGACCTAAACGAGTGGCTTATAAACTATTATGAACAGGTCATTATGGGACTTATACCAGTGAATAGATGAAGATGCTTTGTTACTAGTCATTAAGGTTTGCAGGTTAGCTGAGTGCTACTCAAATTCCTCAGATATTTTTTTACTTTAAGTAGGGCAGACATCTGCCAGTCAATCTTCTTCATCCAATTAACTATCACAGCCAAAGCAGTTTTGCTTTACTCTTCCCTACCTCAGGGCCTTTGTATCCTGTATTCTTCCTGCCTGGAAAGCCCCTTCCCCCACCCCAGCCCAACCACCTTCATCCTTCACTCCTTTAGCCCTTTTCATGCAGAGATCTTAGCTTCAATGTTCTTTCTCAAAGAATCCCCTCGCCACCACCCTCTCTAAGTAGGTATTGCTTTCCCTCCCTGCCCATTCTTCATTTCTTTTTTTCACTTCCTCTCTACTCTAATTGCATTTTCATCAAATTTATTGAGGTATAATTTATATAATAAAATGCATCCATTTTAAGTGCACAGTTTGATACATTTTGATAAGTGTAGCCATCATCACCACAATCAAAAACTTTTTCATCATCCCAAAGATTCCCTTGTACCCCTTCCCAAGCTTTCCCCACCCCTGGCCCCAGGCAGCCACTGACCTGATTTCCATCTCTATGGGTTATATTTGCCTTTTTCAGGGTTTTATATAAATGGCATCATTCAGTGTATATTCTTTTGAGTCTAAATTCTTTTTCTCAGCATAATGTTTTTGAGGTGCATCCATGTTGTTGGTATATCAGTAGTTTGTTCATTTTTATTGCTCCCATTATATAGAAATAGCTTACTTTATTTGTCTCTTCACCAGCTGGTGGACGTTTGGGTTGTTTCCAGCTGTTGGCTATTGTGAACAAAACTGCTAGGAAATTTGTGTACATCTTTTTGTGTACATATGATTTCAACCCTAGGAATGGGTCACATGGTAAATGCTTATAAAAAACTTTCCCTTGGGAATTCCCTGGCGGTCCAGTGATTAGGACTCCGCATTCTCACTGCCAAGGGCCTGGGTTCAGTCCTTGGTCAGGGAACTGAGGTCCCACAAGCCGTGAAGCCAAAAAAAAAAAGAAACTTTCCTTCATTTATTCTTCACTATAGCTTCCAGTAACTTCCACCCCTTTTTACTGCATACTTGTTTATTTTTCCGTTTCACACCCACTCTCCACTAGACTGCAATTCCATGAGGCAGGGACCCTGTGTCACTGGTTTGTCATTGTGCCCCAAGGGCCTAGCACACGTGCTCTTAATAAACATGCTTGCCTGTCTGAACAGAGGAAAAATCAGATTGGCCCCTACCTGAAATGTTTTGAATTTGAAATTAAAGATCTCCAAATGAGGGGCTTCCTAGGTGGCGCAGTGGTTAAGAATCCGCCTGCCAATGCAGAGGTCACGGGTTCGATCCCAGCTCCAGGAAGATCCCACATGCTGCGGAGCAACTAAGCCCGTGTGCCAAAAAAAAAAAAAAAAAAGATCTCCAAATGAATGAGGCCTTAACGATAAACTCCAAAGGAATCGAAGAATTTGCAAACGAAAAAAAATCTCTTCTGAAACACCTATCAATACTCAAGGATGGAGAATGAGTCGTGACCTACCTCTTCTGAAGACCACAAAAGTCAGAGCACCTGAGGTTCTGGGAAGCTAAAGAACAAACCTGACAGACTCAGCCTTTGAGCTCCTATCTTGTGCACAACTATCCCATGGCACTGGGCCTGGCCCTAAGCATGGCCAGAAAAGGCAGCTGCCCATGTGGTACAAGGTAAGGATACTTCCTTCCCCATCGCAGGAGGAATGTGTTATCTGATTGGTAAACTGGAAAGAAGGAACTGGGCATGTTTGGCTGGGCCCTAACTCCCTCCCTTGTGGGTGTCATGGGCTTGTGGGGTGTGTGCTTTCTGTTCTGCTACCCGCCACCTAGTAAGAGCTCAGCCCCTGTGGGGACGAGGGGAAGGCCTGAAGTATCCAGAACCACTGTGAACATGTGGACAAGACTGTCAAAATCAAGGCTGGAGCACTCCGCCGTAGACCTAAAACCATATTCTTCAACCAGCTTCAGGAGTTTAGAAAGACGGTACTTGGATCACTCTCTGACTCCTGTCTCTGTCTCCTAGGAAAATAGAAAGGAGTATGGTGCTTTGGGCTCATAAATTCAACATTCTCTGTTCTTCTTCGTACTGTTTCTGGGGCTTACCTCAAGGAGAAGAGCAGCTGGGTTGTAAACATTTTGAGAGAAAGAGCTGTGACTTTATCATCCATGTTTACTCTCTCCCAGCCCAATAGATATGTGGTTGGCACACAGTGGGCCATCAAACATAAAAGTAGAACCAACTCCAGATAAGGTCATTGGGGCAGAGCTGTAACATGGCACCAGATGGCTTGCAATTAGAAGTCACCTGATGCCAATCAACTCCTGTGCAGGCGCCAGCTTGATGAGGAGCAGGTTAGTGATATTAGAAGAATCCCTCAGGACAAGCAGGCTTCTGGGACAGTAGCTAGCACCCCAAGGCTGCACCCAGGAATCACCTGGGGAGCTTTGGGGAAAAAAAGATAGCCAGGCTACATCACAGAAAAATGAAGTTGGCATCTCTAGGTGTGGGACCCAGGCATCTGTAGTGTTTAATACTCCCCAGGTGATTCCAGTGTGTAGTCAAGGTTGACAGCCAGTGTTCCAGACTGGCTTTGCTTTGGCATAATTAGTAATTTGTAAGAAATGAAGAATCTCAGCCCTCACCCCCAGACCTACCTTATCTCCATTTTTAGCAAAAGCCCCAGGTGATTCACACATGCTTTAAAGTTTGAGACACACTAGTTTAGAATATATGCTTTGGAGTCAGTCGAAATTTTTCTAATCCTGGCTGCACCAGCTGAGTGATTTGGGGCAAGCTGCTTCACCTAGCTAAACCTCATTTGAATAAACTATGACAGGTCTAAATAACGGAAAGCTATGCAGCCATCAAAAGGAATCTGTAATATTTTTATATACTATGGAGTGACTCCTACAATATTTTAACTGAAAAAAAGCAAAAATATAAACATATATTGTCTGTGTTAATAGAAAATAAAAACTTTTTAAATGGGCTTTGGAGGATAATTAAATCAGATACATAGAGCAGTTAGTATTGTTTCTGGCACATAGTAAGTGCTTAACAAATATCAGCTATTGTTATTCCTTTGGTTACTCTCTGGTAGCTCAGAGAAATGACATAGGGGCCATGGCTCTGTGGTTTAGGCGAAACGATTTGGGAAGTTATGTTATTAGGACGCAATAAAAATGTGGGCTCCTTAACATTTTATCCTGGAAAAGATCAAAACTGTAGAAAAGTCAAGTATCACGAACCCTCACTTCTGCTCATACAACTTCGACAACAGCCAATTCAGAGTTTCTTGTGTCATCTTTGCCCCCACCCCTTCTATGCCTGCGTGGATTATTTGAAGTAATCCCAGACATATCACTTTATTATAAATTCTCTGATTCTTTTTTTGGATTTGTTTGTTTGCTTGTTTTTGTTTTTGTTTTGGGCCATTCCTCATGGCTTACATGATCTTAGTTCCTCAATCAGGGATAGAACCCAGGCCCTGGCAGTGAAAGCACCGAGTCCTAACCACTAGACCACCAGGGAATTCCCTCATCATAAATACTCTAAAGGATAAAGACTCTTTTTTTTTTAACACTCTCACAGAACCATTATGACACGAAAAATTGTCAATCTTTTTTAACAATTGTTTTGTTCAAATTAGTTTCCAAAGGTCAACATATTGCATTTGATTGCTTTGTCTCTTAAATCTTTTTTAACCTATAGGTTTCTCCTCTATTTTTCTTTTCAACTTATTTATTGAAGAAACCACACCTCCTAGAATAATGGATATAAAATCAAAAATAAACAAATGGGACCTCATGAAACTTAAAAGCTTTTGCACAGTGAAAGAAACCATAAACAAGACAAGAAGACAACCCTCAGAATGGGAGAAAATATTTGCCAAGGAAGCAACTGACAAAGCATTAATCTCCAAAATACACAAGCAGCTCATGCAGCTTCATACCAAAAAAGCAAATAACCCAATCCGCAAATGGGCAGAAGACCTAAATAGACATTTCTCCAAAAAAGAGATGCAGATGGCTAGCAAACACATGAAAAGATGCTCAACATCACTAATCATTAGAGAAATGCAAGTCAAAGCCACAATGAGGTATCACCTCACACCAATCAGAATGGCCATCATCAAAAAATCTAGAAAGAATAATAAATGCTGGAGAGGGTGTGGAGAAAAGTGAATCCTCCTGCACTGTTGGTGGGAATGTAAATTGGTACAGCCACTGTGGAAAACAGTATGGAGGCTCCTTAAAAAACTAAAAATAGAACTACCATATGACCCAGCAATCCCACTACCCAGCATATACCCTGAGAAAACCATAATCCAAAAAGAAACATGTACCACAATGTTCACTACAGCACTGTTTACCATAGCCAGGACATGGAAGCAACCTAAATGCCCATCAACAGATGAATGGATAAGGAAGATGTGGCATATATATACAATGGAATATTACTCAGCCATAAAAAGGAACAAAACTGAGTTATTTGTAGTGAGGTGGATGGACTTAGAGTCTGTCATACAGAGTAAAGTAAGCCAGAAAGAGAAAATCAATTATCATATGCTAATTCGTATATATGGAATCTAAAAAAATGGTACTGATGAACCCAGTGACAGGGCAAGAATAAAGATGCAGATGTAGAGAATGGACTTGAGGACACGGGGTGGGGGGGGGGCAAAGGGGAAGCTGGGACAAAGGGAGAGAGTAGCATTGACATATATACACTACCAAATGTAAAATAGATAGCTAGTGGGAAGCTGCTGCATAACACAGGGAGATCAACTCAATGATGGGCGATGACTTAGAGGGCTGGGATAGGGAAGGTGGAAAAGAGTCATGGGAGGGAAGGTATATAGGGGTATATGTGTAGATGCAGCTGATTCACTTTGTTGTACAGCAAAAACTGGCACAACAGTGTAAAGCAATCATATTCCAATAAAGGGCTTAAAAAAAAAGAAACCAGGTTGCTTGTCTGAAGAGTTTCCACATTCAGGATTTTGATGACTGCATTTTCGTAATTTAACCTGTTCTTCTGTCCCCCATATTTCTTGTAATCTGATAGTTACAGCTAGAGGTTTGATTAGATTCAGGTTTGCTTTCTTTAAAATAATTGTTCATAACGCTCTTGCACTGTTGGTGGGAATGTAAATTGATACAGCCGCTATGGAGAACAGTGTGGAGGTTCCTTGCAAAACTAAAAATAGAACTACCGTATGACCCAGCAATTCCACCGCTGGGCATATACCCAGAGAACACCATAATTCAAAAAAGACACATGCACTCCAATGTTCATTGCAGCACTATTTACAGTAGCCAGGACATGGAAGCAACCTAAATGTCCATCAACAGATGAATGGATAAAAAAGATGTGGGACATATATACAATGGAATATTACTCAGCTATAAAAAGCAATGAAACTGGGACATTTGTAGAGACATGGATGGACCTAGAGACTGTCATACAGAGTGAAGTGAGTCAGAAAGAGAAAAACAAATATCGTATATTAACGCATATATGTGGAATATAGAAAAATGGTACAAATCAACTGGTTTGCAAGGCAGAAATAGAAACACAGATATAGACGACAAACATATGGACACCAAGTGGGGAAAGCAGGGAGGGTTGGGGGGTAATGAATTGGGAGATTGGGATACCAAATTGTACACTCTAAATATATGCAGTTTATTGTATGTTAAAAAATAATGATGATAATAATTGCTCATAGGTGGTGCTATTTACTTCCTATTCATCTCATCAGGAGAACAGGAAAATCCTAGTTCGTGGCATTACTTACTTGCATTACTACCTCTTGTTTTTCACATAAATTTATTTATTTATTTATTTAGACTGCGTTATGTCTTCGTTGCTGCGTGCAGGCTTTCTCTAGTTGCAGAGAGCAGGGGCTACTCTTTGCTGTGGTATGCAGGCTTATCATTGCAGCGGCTTCTCTTGTTGCAGAGCACGGGCTCTAGGCGCTCAGGCTTCAGTAGTTGTGGCGCACAGGCTTAGTTGCTCCGCAGCATGTGGGATCTTCCCAGCCCAGGGCTCAACCCCGAGTCCCCTGCAGTGGCAGGCAGATTCTTAACCACTGCACAACCAGGGAAGTCCTACTATCTCTTTTTGATTGGTCAGTTGGTTTAGGGGTCATCAGACTGATCCATCCATTATGAAGTTCTCCATCCCAGCTTTTCACCTGCTGGTTTTACCTATCACCTGTTGTTAATATTGCCTAGTGGTAATATATAAATTATTTCATTAAAAGCTCCAAAATTGTGATATTCTAATTCTGTTTTCTCCTCTGCACTTAATTAAGTGGAATTATAAAGAAGAATCTTCCCTTATCAACTCTTTGGTATTCTGAAGTACAATTTATATAGAGGGACTTCCCACATGTAGCAGAACAATTAAGCCCATGTGCCACAACTACTGAGCCTGCAAGCCACAACTATTGAGCCCATGTGCTGCAACTACTGAAGCCTGAGCACCTAGAGCCCATGCTCCGCAGCAAGAGAAGCCACCGCTATGAGAAGCCTGAGCACCGCAACACAGAGTAGCCCCCTCTAGACACAACTAGAGAAAGCCCGTGTGCAGCAACAAAGACCCAACGCAGCCAAAATAAATAAATAAATATTTAAAAAATAAACACACAAAAAAACAACTTATATAGAAAAGGTAGAATTGATTCTTTCTTTTTATTGACCAGTTTTCAGAATGAGATGGTTTCCTAGCATCCCCTAGAGATGACCAATGAATTATTTTCTTTTAAGTGTTATTACGAATTTATGCATTTTTTAAATGTATTTAATGAATTTCAACACATTAGAGTCACTCTTCCTTTTGAGTTCAAGTTGTCCCACATTCGGCCAATGGAAGCCCTTTTGATTGATTCCTTGGTCATTTAAACATGACCCTAGTAGTCAAACAGCTTCCTTGCTCCTTGATGTGACAAGAAGTTCCAGCCTCAACTCTATAAATTTCTAGTCCAAATCTTGAATCAGCCATTTCTCCAAGGAATAATTGTTCCTTTCAGTGGGAAATGGTATTTAAAGGCTGCAATTTGGATAACAGGAGTGCTCATTGCTACTGGGTTTGTTGCAGGAAAGTGGACCCCTTCCAGGGTCCGAGAGTGGGCTCTTGACTAACACTTGGAAATGAATTGTCCGAGGAGACACACAAAGCAAGAGAAGTTATTGGAAAGGGGCGCCCAGGCAGAGAGCTGGAGGGTAAGGGGAACCCAGGAGGGCTGTTCTGCCATGTGGCTCACAGTCTCGGGTTTTATGATGATTGGATTAGTGTCCAGGTTGTCTCTGGCCAATCATTCTGATTCAGGGTCATTCCTGGTGGCACGCACATCTCTCAGCCAAGATGGATTCCAGTGAGAAGGATTCTGGGAGGACATATGGACTGGTGTCTCCTATCTCATTTTGACCTTTCCCGAATTCTTCCGGTTGATGGTGACTTGTTAGCTCCGTGTTCCTTATCAGGACCTCCTGTTTAAGATAACTTATGCAAGTTGTTACTATTGGAATGGCCAGGGTGGGCGGTATCAGTCAGTGGTTCCCCTAACAGTTGTTGATAGTGGCTAGGCTCTCTTGATGGATAGAGCTAGAAAACAAATTTTTAAAGAGAAAAATATATCATGGATTTATGCTAATTTCCATTCATTTTTAAAGTAACAGAGTTTTTACTTAACTTCTTTTATCTTAACCTGAAAATCTAAGGACTTAACAACACTCACTACTTATTTGCTTTATCATTAAATATGTAGATAACTTCAGAATAAAAATATCAGTATTACCAACAATGTGATTACCAAATACAGTTTAAGACTTTTCTGCGGTTCCTTTTGTCGTTAAGGATGTGTTGCACTAGGGATGAAAAATCAAATTGTGATTTAAGGTCATTTGAAATAATTTCCTTCTGTGTCATTCAGCCCAACAGCTCAGTACACAATTGAGTCCATTTTTTCCCATTTTGATTCAATTTTTAGAGATTTTAAATTTTTCTTGCTTGTTCTAATGAAAGAAGCTACCATGTTGTGTGCCGCCCTATGGAGCAATCCACGTGGCAAGGGACTGAGGGCAGCCTCTGACCAATAGCCAACAAGGAAGTGCAGCCCTCAGAGCAACAATTTAATGAGGAACTCAGACTTCCCTGGTGGTCCCGTGGTTAAGACTCTGCACTCCCAATGCAGGGTGCCTGGGTTCAATCCCTGGTCAGGGACCTAGATCCCACACGCTGCAACTAAAGATCCCGCACGTGGCAATGAAGATCCTGCCTGCTGCAACTAAGATCCAGCAGGGCCAAATAAATGAAAAAAAAAAAAAAAAAAAAAAAGAGGAACTAAATCCTGCAACAACCAAGTGAGTGAGCTTGGGAGTAGATCCTCCCTAAACTGAGCCTTGAGATAGCTGCAGCCCTGGCTGACACCTTGATTTCAGCCTGTGAGAGACCCTGAGCCAGAGGACCCAGGAAACCTGCACCTGACATCTTAACCCCGAGGGACTTCCCTGGTGGCGTAGTGGTTAAGAATCTGCCTGCCAATGCAGGGGACCTGGGTTTGATCCCTGCTCTGAGATGATCCCACATGCTGTGGAGCAACTAAGCCCGTGTGCCACAACTACTGAGCGCGCATGCCACAAGCCTGCAGGCCTAGAGCCTGTGCTCTGCAACAAGAGAAGCCACCGCAATGAGAAGACTGAGCACCACAAAGAGAAGCCCCCGCTCACTGCAGCTAGAGAAACCCCAGGCAGCAGTGAAGACCCAATGCAGCCAATAAATAAATAAATAAATAAATAAATAAATTAATTAAAAAAAGAGAAAAAGAAATCTTAACCTAGAGAAATTGAGATACTAAATGCGCTGTTTCAAGTTATTGTTTTGGAATAATTCTCCTTCAGCCTTAGTTAATGGATATATCTCCATAGGGGTTGTGTTACACTCAACTGTTAGATGACTGTAGCGAAAGTAGAGTGCTGCTTAATCAATTAATGATGAGGTCAACTGATGAGGTCAGTTGACCAATGGTCTTGAGTAGAATTGTGTGGGGCTCTGGCTTTGCCCTGTTCTCCATTTCATTAGTGATTTCGTGGCTCATCCTGCACATGGTGGGGAAAAATTCAGAACCAGAAGGTCCTCAACCAGCTGAAACAATGACCCATTTGTTTGGATTGTTGCAGGAACTAAATTCAGTTCAACAAAGACCCATTAAGCTTGGCAAGAACAGTTTGTGGAGCACTACAGGGAGCTGCTGTAGACGTGGCCGGAGGCCAGAAGGCCCTGCACCCCGCTGCGATGAAAAGGACCTCAGAGAGCATCTCCAGCCCCCGGCCAAGCATGGCGTTAAGTCAGGGCTATCAGATGGCACAGAAGTGCATAGAGAGAGGCGGGGAATGATGTGTATCAACCCCACTAAAAAGGAAACAGGATTGAAAGGGCTTGACAGACATCAATTGTTGCTCTTTGCCCTTAGTCAAAAAAGTCTCCTTAGAGAAGCAGTGATTCAAGACACCACCTGCTTTTTTTTTACAACCTGCTTTTAACAAGGTCCCCAGAGGATTATTTGTAGCTCTACTGAAGTTTGAGAAACTCTGACCTATATAGCTCTGTATAATTTGGATTTTTTTTTTAATTTCACTTTGTTTTAAATTGAAATATAGTTGATTTACAATGTTGTGTTAATTCTGCTGTAGAGCAAAGTGACTCAGTTATACACATACATACAGTCTTTGTCATGTTCTTTTCCATTATGCTTTGTCCCAGGATATTGAATACAGTACCCTGTGCTATAGAGTAGGCCCTTGTTGTGTATCCATTCTAGATGTAATAGTTTGCATCTACCAACCCCAAGCCCCCAGTCCACCCCTCCTCCACACCCCCTGCCCCGTGGCAACCACAAGTCTATTCTCTGTCTCTGAGTCTGTTTCATATACAGGTTCTTTTGTGCCGTATTTTAGATTCCACATGTAGGTGATATCATATGGTATTTGTCTTTCTCCTTCTGACTTACTTCACTTAGTATGATAACCTCTCATTGTGGAATTTTTTTTTTTAATTTATTTTTTATTTACTTATTTTTTGGTCGTGCCATGTGGCTTATAGGATCTTAGTTCCCTGACCAGGGACTGAATCCAGGCCATGGCAGTGAAAGCCTGGGATGCTAACCACTAGGCAACCAGGGAACTCTCTAGAATTTTAATTTTTTACAGTGAGCACATATTCATGTATTACCTGTATAATTAAAAGATGATTTAAAGAGACTAGATTATAAGGAAGGTGAAAATTCTGAGGGGAGACTGACCCCCCCTGGACTAGGTGGGAAGGAAGGAGTCCCCTGAGCCAGGCCAGAAGGTGACGGCCAGCTACATGTGGGGAAGTGAAGAGCTTGTCACTGAGAGCAGAGAGACTCCTGAAATTGAAGGCAGGAGGGAAAAGGGGGAGGGGTCCCGAACAAGCCCCCTCAGGTTGAAAGTTCTGTTTACATTCACAGCAGGAGCCTCACTGGCCAGGGTAGATCCTCAGAACTGTGGGCTGAATAAAGGAAATGTTAAAGGATCCTAAGTTCTAGAAGTAATAATAGCAGAATTACTGCAAACGTGCTTCATGGACTTACAATTCTAAGGACCTCATGCCGACAGCAAGTAGAGAAAGAAGCAATTCTTTCAGCAATTACCACAGTTTTTCTCTTTCCCGGTTCCTTTGGACAGGCCTCCTGCAAGAAGCTGATTTCCAGCTGCATGTGATAATGAAAGGATTTTTCTTTCTTCTTATATTAAATACAAGCAAATTGATTAAACAGGAGACAGTGTCTGATGGCCAGGAAATCAGCGATTCAGACAGTATGGCAATGGCACCTGGGATGGGGAAGGAGGACATGGGAGGGGAGGAAGCTGATACAGCCCATCCGTGCCAAGGACACTCAAGGGCTGATGGAATTGAGCTCTGGAGGAAGAAGGATTTGATATCACCTGGTCCAGCCTCACAGTTTATGGGTCCAGGAAGGAAAGGGATGTCAGAAGTTGGCTGTGGACCCAGAACTAGAGCTGGGGCTCCTTCCCTTCTTCACCTTTCTCACCCCTCCCATTTTCTCTCCCCACCTCCACCCTTCTGGCTGCTGCCCCCACCCCCCCGCCTCCCTTTTGTCTCTGAGTACCCTTTTCAGCATGTATCTCTGACTTCAATAAAAAGCTGTGGGGTGGGGGGGCGGTATTTTGGTTTTATTGCTGTTTTTATAGAAACAGCACTGAGTAGCAAAAGGAAGATATTCAGAGTAAGTTTTTAAAATGCAGGCAGGAAGATGAGAATTTACTCTGAAGAATGTGAAGTAAGCCATGAGCATTTAGGAAGGCTAATAAGTAAGAGGGGTCTATTCAAAGAAAGCTTCCAACAGAAGCTGGGCTTTAAGCCAGGCCTTAAAGAAAAAAACAACTTTAGTGGGTGCAGTAGCTAAGCAATGACTTGCAGCAGAGCCCTCTAGCCATTGGCCTTATCCTCACAGGCAGCACCACTGACCCCAGGGAGGGATGGGGAGGTGAATGAAGTATGTATGTGCCCGCTCCCATTTCAGCAGTGGAGGCCCCTCTCAAGAGCCCATATCCTTCCCTCTCAGAGACTGAATATACAGAAGGACAGTGGTCAGACCAAATATGACGTTAGAACTCTCTGCAGTAACCAGCCTGGAAACCCAAACCACAACCTCTGCAGCAGTCATCACAGAATGATAGGTCTTGGTTAATGTGTGCCAGTTTCTTCCCAGTCCTCAACCACCTCTTCCCTCTCTTCCAACTCACAGAAAGTCAAATATACTCCCCAACCAATCACATAAGTTGCCCCTCTTCTAGTTAGCCAGCCTCCAGTGTCCCAGGCAACCTCCAGTCACAACACATCAGAAGCCTTCCCTTTCTTTTATTCACCATGATGTTTTCCCCAGCCCCTGCCTGCCTTTGATCCCCTCCCTGCCAAATGCAAGTGATGGTGGCTGCTCTCACAAGCTCAGAACAAACAGCCTCTGTTTGTTCTCATTTGAGTGACCTTGCTTCATCTCCAAATCTCTAATAGCGAGTGTGGACACAAACTGAACGTACTTGTGAAACTGACACCCAAATCAAAGGTAACCAGGCCAACTTTCAATGCCATAGATCAGTTTTGCTTATCTCTGTACTTTTTATATGAATAGAATCACACAGTCAACACTTTTGTGTGTGTACTTTCTTTTTCTCAACATCATGTCTGTGCAATATATCCACGTTGTGTGTAGCGATATTTTCATTCATACTCACTGTACACTAATGTATTCTACTGCATGACTTTACCCCAACTTATATATCCATTCTACTATGGGTAGACCTTTGGGTTGATTCCAGCTTGGGGCTATTACAAATGGGGCAGTTAGACATATTCTTGCACATATCTTGGTAGACGTGAGCTCTTGTTTCTGTCATGTACATACCCAGGACTGGAATTGCTGGGTCATAGGTTATACATGTGTTCCACTTCAGTAGATACTGCCAATTTTCCAACAGGGTTTTACTAACTTACATTCATCCTGAAGTTTGAGAGTTTCAGTTGCTCTGTATTTCCATCAACACTTGATCTTGTCAGACACTGTCATTTTAGCTTTTCTGGTAGGTGTCTTCATAAATTTACACTTAATATTTTTCATGTTCCCTAGAGGCTCTAAGTTTTACTGTTTTCCTGGATTTCGTTGTTATAATTGTTAATGGTACATGACTGATCACAGCAACACTTTTCTCTCCCCCCCCACCCCCCTCCCATGCTTTTGGACACTCTTTTGGACCACTCACAATTATACCGGAGACAACGGGTGACAGAGGGGGCACTTAAGGTGGGCTCTTTGCTTTATTATTGTGTGTCTCCAAGGCCTATCCCCATACTCTGCACTCGGCGCAAAATAAATATTTTTTAAATTAATTTATTTATTGGCTGCATTGGGTCTTTGTTGCTGCCCACAGGCTTTCCCTAGTTGTGGGGAGCGGGGGCTACTCTTCAGTGCGGTGTGCGGGCTTCTCACTCTGGTGGCTTCTCTTGTTGTGGGGCATGGGCTCTAGGCAAGCGAGCTTCAGTAGTTGTGGCTCGTGGGCTCAGTAGTTGTGACTTGCGGGCTCTAGAGCACAGGCTCAGTAGTTGTGGCACACGGGCTTATTTGCTCTGTGGCATGTGGGATCTTCCCAGAGCAGGGATCAAACCCGTGTCCCTGCACTGGCAGGCTGAATCTTAACCACTGAGCCACGAGGGAAGTCCCCAAAATAAATATTTGTTGTATAAATACATGAAAAAAATGACATGAAAGCTTATTTGTCTCCACCATACTTTGTGAGTCATTCCCAAGCAATGGAAGATATACAGGTGTCTTACTCACTTTAGGCTTCAGACCTGGCACAGGGCAATTCTTTAACAAACAATATCTGCTAAACCAAACTGGCCTCCAGAGGACTGGCCTTTTAGGCTTGTGCCCGCTGCCTCACCTCATGAAGCTTCAGGTCATTGAGCCTGGGCACACACATGATGCTATATCCATATTGTCACAACATCCCTGAGACTATATTAATTATATAGCGCACGTTATTACACTATTATAGCAGGTGGCAGATCTTGGCACCCTGGGCAGAGACGTGATGGTGTGAAATCTCACTTTCAATGGGGGTCCTAGGCTGCAGACGCCTGATCAGCTGTGGGTCGTGTTGCCATGCAAACAGAAGTGATTTTTCTTTTTCCTCTTGAGAGCAAGGAAAACAAAGAGAATGTCAAACAGGCTACAGGAGAAAGATAACCTGGCCTGAAAGAGTGAATCATTCCTTGTTTTACTTTAGCTGTCACTAATCTGTAGGTACTAGATATTTACTTCACAAAGCTAACCCCTTGATACTTTGTGTCAGTTACATCCTGCCTCTCACTGGGTAACCTTATTTACAACTTGGAAGCTGCATTTCATATGACCATTGTAACAAAATCATTCCTATAGTTTGTTTTGCATTTCAGAAAGGAGGTCCCCAGCCGACAAATCATAGTCAAACACAATCAACAAACTGCCAGGCAAACGGACAATCAACAAACTGCTAGACCCCAGTCACTGGGTGGCCTCATGCCAGCCATGACTGTTTTGAAATGTTGCACAGGAAAAAAAGAATAATGCAAAGGAAAAAGAATGCAACACCTCCACCACCTTGATCCTTATCACATACGCCAGACTGCAAGCCCCACATATCTTCCCTGACTCCCAAGGTGGGGGGGACACAGTTCTTGAGGAGCTAGCCTGTTGTGTCTTCCCTTTACCTGGCAAAGAAAAATAAAGCCATCTCTCTCTTCCTCCAAAATCTCTGTCTCCATATTTCTACTAGGCTTCGGTGCACCCAGGAGCCGTTATTACGGCAACAAAATGGGGGCTCGACCGGGATCTGCTCGTGGGCAGGAGGCCCTGCAGGGCCCCTTGGCTTGCTCGGAAGCTCGGGGATGTCCCTCCACGCCAGCCGCCTCTCTTTGGGAGAGCGGAGGGTTGGAGGGTATCTCGGAGACCAGATGGCCAGGGACTCCCTGCCACAGGGCCATGCCCCAGCACACCCCACCAGCCAACTCGGCTGTGGAACTCCGAGGCCACGGTGGAGAACAGGCGAGAGGCTGAGCTAGCAGCTGCCGAGGCTTCTTTTGCCTTGAGGACACCTTCTCTTCTCTTATCCGCCTTGGCCTAGACTTCCACTCCGAGAAACATTAAATATTGAAGGACTAGAGAGATGGTGTTTGGATGTCGCGACGCACCCGTCAGCACTAGGTGAATCTCTTGGAGTGCCCTCCTGACTTTTGACCACCCCTGGGAACTTCGGTTCGAATTTGTGGAATTCTCTAATTTGGGGATTTCCCTGCAAAGGGTAATCCTGATGTGGAACTCTCCTTGCAAAGGGAAGTTCTGATGTGGAATTCTCCCTGCAAAGGGAAATTTTGATGTAAGGCGCCTCATTGGGGCTACAGTCCAGGTCGAGTGGGACACGGAAGTCACGTTGGGCAGGTTTCCACCATATGTTTCTCTCTTTTTTTTTTAACACTTTATGTGTATGCGTGACTTCTAGCTGACGAGGTGAAGGTTTATGTTTTGATTTGAGCATGCTAACACCTAAGGCCTGTTATCAACTGCTTGAGCAAAAATGGGAAGCGCTTTCTCTAAGATTCCACCCCCATCTGGGAGTCTCTTGGGAAAAAGTTTTCAACCTATAGCTATGGTCCTATGACAAAAAGAAATATGATTTTTTTGACACTGGGTGGCCACAATATTCTTTAGACTCTGGACAAAACTAGTTAAAATAGCTCTAGTTGGCTTAAAGAAAAGTAAGCGCTTACAAATCAATTCTAAATACAAGAGAAATTAAGCTAAATATATTTCAGGTTCACGTGAACTGAGAAATATTCAGTATTAAATTAATATCTGGTATTAATGTTTAAGTTTGTTAATTAATATAGACATGTTTTTAAAGTTAGCAACATTAAATTATAATATTGTGCCTAGGTTTAATATAAGCTATTTGTTGCAAATTCGTCAGCAAGGGAAGTAACTCCAGGCGAAGAAACTTTTAAGGAAAGAATATACAAATGAGGTAAGAGTTTTAGGTAAACTTTTTAGGAATAATTATGTTTTATGGTTTAAGAATGTCTACCTAAGAATAATCTCTTCAACAACTTAAAATTTAGAGTTAGGCTAAATCAAGTTAAGTGATGGAAGCTTATTGAATAGCTAGGTCACCTCCTAATAAAATAAGACACTGAAACATTAATTACTGAACATTGGCTTCCTTTTACAGATAAACAAAAGCTTTAGAACTATTAATGAATGTCTTTGGTGCCACACTAAGATATTTCCTATAAGAAAGAACATTTGTCAAGAAATTATTACTGGTATATATATTCTCCAATCTACAGAACACTAAATGTAAAGGACAGTTTATAATCACTTACTTCTTAGTTTTCACAAGAAATTAAGGTTTTAAGAGATGAAGATTCTAATTTAAACATGCAACTAAAGCTAATAGAAATAATAAAGGAAACATTCCAGTATACAGTAGGAAAGTAGAATGTACGTTTTCAGTAAAGAAGGTATGCGGAATGGAATTACATGTTATTAAGGGAAAAGGAAGTAAGTCTGACTTACAGGTGGCTATTTCTGAATGGGAAAATAAAGTGGTTATAGAAAGTGAGGAAAGTTTTGTGGAAAGTGGACCCTGAAAAGAACTTTATGGGTGGTCAAGACTGACGAAGTTTAAACTGAATGTAATTGAGTAAATGAATTTTTTTAAATAAATTTATTTCATTTTATTTATTGGCTGCATTGGGTCTCCATTGTTGCACGTGGGCTTTCTCTAGTTGCGGTGAGTGGGGGCTACTCTTTGTTGTGATGTGCAGGCTTCTCGTTGTGTGGCTTCTCTTGTTGTGGAGCACAGGCTCTAGGTGCTCAGGCTTCAGTAGTTGTGGCTCTCGGGCTCTGGAGCACAGGCTCAGTAGTTGTGGCGCACAGGCTTTGTTGCTCCACGGCATGTGGGATCTTCCCGGAGCAGGGATCAAACCCATGTCCCCTGCATTGGCAGGCGGATTCTTAACTACTGCGCCACCAGGGAAGTCCTGAGTAAATGAATTTTAAAAGTAAGTGGGTGCAAAACTTGAATTTGGCTTTTCTCTTTCTTAAGAGGACAGAATTTCTTAAAATGTTGAACTGCCCTTGATAACAGATTCTAAGTTTCTCTACCTTTTATGTGATCCGTTCTATATTTGCCTTTGAAATCTTTTATTGTTACTTTGGCTAAGCAAATTATTTTCTTCAGTGACCTGTGATCCTGTCTGACTGAGTGTTCTAAACTCTTTTGATATTATATGGTAATTGTTTACTAATATAAATACTCTAGAAATTATATGGAATTCCTAAAATTTAAAATGTCCCGGTAAGACATTATCAGTCATAGTACTATTATCTGAAAGTGCTGTATGTCACAAGAGTAACCAAGTTACTTTATCAATTTTATTCTAATCAGATTTTAACATGCCTTAAGTATTTTGTTATTATAGACAGTTATGATTTCACTCTGATGCCTTTACAAAAATACTGCCTCTTCAAGATTTATAGAAAGGACTTTCTAAGATTAAGTTGAAATTAATTAGGTAAATAAATTTTGTTCTTAACAATAAGCTGGTTCCAGGCTAAAATTTGGGTTTTTCTCTCTTTGAAAAAAAAAAAAAAGGTTTTCTTAAAATGCTACTTTTCATAACAGACTGTGTTACCTTGCCTTTAAGTAATTTATATTTGCTTTTAAGATCTTTCGTTACTTTGGTTAAGTGAATAAGTAGTATTTCACAATGATCTATGAAGAATATGGCATGAGTAGATAAGATTCCTAATGCTTCTACAAGAATTAACCCCTTATTGTGAGACTTTTGCCATCCTGATGTCCTTAAAGCATGGCAACATTCTACTCCTAAATCAGGGAATTTAAAATGGGTAAACAATAGCTGTAAAGTAAACAATCAGGGCTATAGGAAGTCCAAGACGGCCGCCTGGCTTTCTCCTGGCTCCCTGACAAACCTCATTTTTAATTTTTATGGGTGAAAGCCTCTTCTGGCTACAGGGCTGATGCCCTCACAATGAGAAGAAAATGGCTAAAAAATTGTATTTTCCACTTGGGATATGCCTTTTACAATTTCCAGTGATCAAGGTACCTACTTCACTGGACTTAGAACAAAAGTTAATTACATGGGATTAAATGAGATCATTTTTGTGACTTTTATTTGACATATTGCTGGCTTTTAATCTTTGAGGGTTTTTTTTCAGGTATAAAGAAGCTTTTCTCCTCAAGCTACTTATGGTTTACAACAATTGGATTATTTACACCTATGGGTAAAATTTGAACATTTATCTTTCTCTGTACCTGCTCCCTCCTGAGAATGGAAAATTCTTAGGTTTCCAGCAGCTTTCCCAGCTCCTCTATGCTGGAGATGATGAAGTCATACTAAAGGTCATCAGTCTAGTTACACTAAAAGATAAAGATTGGTACAGAACAGACTAAGTCAGATATTAGGCTGCACCTAATGGAAGTTCTTGACTTAAATTCTTACTTATGACCTTACTAAAGCTGTTAGCTATATTGTTTTCTATATGGCATGTTTTACAAAACTGTTGTTTCTTACATTATGAAATGTGTGACTGAGCCTCTAATAAAATGATGATATATAGTTCTATATGAGATCAGTGATGGTAATAGTGTAACTCTAGACATGGGAAGATGTAACAAGAGGGAATATTTTCCTGGAACATAAGAGACTATAGTAAGACAGGCATCCAGAGAATTCTGCTGCAAGAAAGGCCTAGTCCAGTAACAGCACATTGAGTGGCCTGTCAACAAAACTCTTCTCCAGACCTAGGAATGAGCATTCCTAGCACCGTGGGTGCACAGAGGAGCTGTTATTATGGCAACAGTCATGGGCACAGAGAACATCCAACTCTGGGGCTCAGGGGCCAGAGCTTCCCCTGCATTGTCCCCTCAGGTCCTCCCTCCCTCCCAGTCTTTTTTTTTTTTTCTTAATTAATTAATTAATTTAATTGGCTGTGTTGGGTCTTTTCTTGCTGTGCGCGGGCCTTCTTTGGTTGTGCTGAGTGGGTGCTACTCTTCCTTGTGGTGCATGGGCTCTTCATTGCCATGGCGGACCACGGGCTCTAGGCGTGTGGGCTTCAGTATTTGCAGCACACGGGCTCAACAGTTGTGGCTCACGGGCTCTAAAGCACAGGCTCAATAGTTGTGGCACACAGGTTTTCTTGTTCCGCGGCATGTGGGATCTTCCTGGAGCAGGGATTGAACCCGTGTCCCCTGCATTGGTAGGCGGATTCTTAACCAATGCGCCACCTACGAAGCCCCCTCCCTCCCAGTCTTGCAGAGCAGCTGTAAATTAGGTCAGAATTGTATCCTTTTCCCAGGGTCATTGTGAGGATTAAACAAGTCAATACACGGAAGGCCAGCACCTGGCACCCAACAAGGTATGGGGTATGTGGTAGCCCTTCCGAGTCCTGCTTTATTAACAGCAACAGCAGCAGGAGTGGGGAATGCTGTGGGACCAAGCCCTGCGTGTGAACTTCATGGCCCTGGGCTATGGGAAAAGAGCAGAGAGGGGAGCACGTGACTTTCATCCTTACAGAGTTCTCTCTTCCAGCACAGGTTAGCCCAGGGGCCCTGCTTCCCCTGAAGGTGGGAGTGGATTGCGTTCCTGGGCCATCAGCTTCACAATAGCACGTTGGTAGAAAGCAAGGGAGCTCAAGGCCTGAATGACTCCATTCCTAGGAGACTCCTCATAATAGTAGGAGACATGCTATGACATTTGAATCTGGCCAAGAATGGGACTTTCCTCCTGCTGGAAGGGCTCTGTCAGAGCCTAAACAAGACCCTTTGTGTGATGGGGCAAACTACCACTGAACATACCCGTCAATCATCACCTCTCGGGGACAGGAGCAGTAGCCAGACACCTCCGAGGAGCTTGTCAGTGAAGGAACCGCCTCTGGTTCTCTCCTCCTAAGACAGGGAACCAGTGCTGCTCACGCTCTGAACTGGTTCAAGAGGGATGGCACCCACTGAAGCCAAGAAACCAAGAGGGGAATGACTTGGAAGAAAAAAAGAGGGCCTTTGCCACGAAATCTTCCTGTCTCAAGTCTTTCCCTTGACTTTCTGAACTTTTCACTTTCTGACTTACAAAAAGAACCTGTACAGAAAAGGGGGAATCAGGCAAGGATGAACTAGACTGTCCACGAGTCCATAATGATTGAAGCTGGATAACGGGCATACGGAGGGGAGAAGTAATTATTCTAGGTTCTATACTTCTGTGTGTGCTTAAAAGTTTTCCATAATAATAAAATTTCTTAAACAAAGCTATGACTAATCCAAGGCCTGAAAGAATAAAGGGCATCTTGCTGATCTTTGACTAGAAATTCCCCCAAATTAATGAAATCTGAGCACATCCAGTCAGGGAAACAAGGTGAGAGTGTGGTATTGGTCTGGCTTCAGTTGGGTCATCAAGCAGAGTCAGCAGGTATTTCCCAGGGGAAGAGAAGCAGTGGTGGTTCTTGGGCTTTGAAGAAAATGTTTCAACAGAAGAGAGAAAAGATGGAGAAGGATTTATATGCAGGTATCTTGGCTACTGCTGAGTCTGCCCTTAAGCGCTTCATATGGCACAGGGCCCTGTGGCCCCACCCCAGCCTTTACCCCGAGGTGAAGGGTACTTTCCCATCTCCAGGGACAGGTGACTAGGCCCACCTCTCGGGGCAGAGGTCCTCCCTCCCCTCCTTGGTCCTTTCTCCCTCCCTCCACATCGTCCAGGCCGTGGTGGTGAGCGTAACCTGCCTGGGTTTCCCTCCTACAGCTGAAACCACACTCCAAACCCAGGACTCCTGAGAGCTGACCCATCTCATTAATTACCCCAAGCCCTCTCCTGGCCACAGGCCAATTCCCAATCCTGCTTCAAGTTGGCATCTTAGTGACAAAGCCCAAAACAGGAATGCTGTTCAATGCAGACCATGTCAGGGCTTCTGGGCAGCATCATTTAACAGTGTCAGGACTGTCCCTGAATGCTTCCTACACACCTTACCCAAAGGTCTCTCCTGCTTGGCTGGTCACTGTGCTTGAAATTCTACCATTTAAGTAGGATTCTTTGGTCTACAAACTGCTTTCCTGAGACACTCTTTCCCAAAGCTGCCTTGGGAGGGTAACATATTAAAACCAGTACCTGTTCATGCACCGTTCACTGAGCTGGGTGGGAGGAAGGAGCACAAGGGGCTGGTTACGAGCAAGGGTGATGGGCAGTGGTTGCAGACAGACTTGGGCAGGGACTACTCCTGGCTTCAGGGTACAGGTGGTTGGATGTGGAGAGAGGGTTGAAGAGAAGTTCAGAGGTAGAAGTAGAGGTCACTAGGTTGCTGAAGTCCCCTAGGGCAGTGTACAGAAAGGCTGTAGCAGCTAAAGCAGAGTGCAGGAGCCTGCAGACTCACAGCTTGGGAGTGGGCCACAGTGACCCCAACCCCTGATGTCTCCCCAGGGCTCTAGTCCCTGTCCCTTGCAGTAGCTCTTGAGGCTCCAGTGCCTGGCCCTTGTCCAGCAACAGCTACCAGGAAAGAACCCACAAGGATATCCCTCGATCTATCTGGCTGCTGGCGGGCACCCTAGCCTCCACCTTGCACAGGTGCCCCAGTGGACATGCCTCCCTCCTCACTCCCCAGCCATTCCCCAGTGCACGGAATAAAGGAACAAATATGAAAGCGGCATAGGCGGTAAGGTCTGGGTCTGCTTCTAAAAGGGCAGCCAAGTGCTCCAGTCCCTTCACATGTGAACAGTGATAATACCATGTATCCAACTCTTAGTAAGTGAAATGCCAGGAACCATTCTAAGATTTATATAAACTCATTTGATCCTCACAACACTAGGACATGTATATATCTAAAATTTTACTGTTCATTCCCATTTTACAGGAGAGAAAACTGAGGCACAGAGAGGTCAGCAGCTTGCCCAAGCACAAAGTTAGTAAGAGACAGAGCAGGATGCAGGCTTAGGCCACCCTACACTGCAGCGGTGCATGCTTACCCACCGGGCACTCTGCCTCTCATGCCCTCATCTCTACCAGGCTGGGCAGGGAGAGGTGAGAGAAGCATTTAGCGGCCACCTGCTCTGGACCAGGTACTTGACAAACACCTGTATGCTTCAGTCTCAGGAGAACTCAGTGAAGGATGAGCCACGATCCTCACTGTCCACATGGGTAAGCAAGACCAGAGAAGGCTGATGATCTGTTAAGGCCACACAGCCCAGGAAGGTGTGGAGCTGAAATCCAAACCTTGGCCTGAGCTCTGCCCTGCAGGTGCTCCCTCTCCAACCCCTACAGGAAGCTGAAGAGAATAGACAGCAGGATGAGGAGGCTGGAGAGGGGCTCTTTAGGTGGTCCTCAGGCCTACCACCTGATCAGGCTTCCCAAGGGTCCATGGGAATCTCCGGACCTCCTCCCTATCCTTGCGTGGCAGGGGAGGGGAATCAGAGAGGCAGGGGACTAAGTCCTGGGGCAATAGCCTGAGGCTGGGCCACTGGGGGCTGAAGCGATGTCCCGTGGGGTCCCTACACCACCCACTGGCTGCCAGGGACCAGGGCAGGATGGCGGATGTTTCTGACCCCCTGTGTTCTCCAGCGGCACCTCCTGATCCTTGAACTTGGGTAAAGAGGGATAAGGCCTAGACGGGGCACCTCCTCCAGAGGATAAGGGCAACAACCAGATGGCCAGGTGGGCGAGGTCTGGAGCACCCAGGGCAGCCCAGGGCCCAGAAAGCCAAGAATGGGGGGGGGAGCCACCAAGGGCACAAGCTGGGGTGGAAATGCTGCTTCCCCTCTGACCCGGCCTCTGCCAGCCCCAGTAAGGGTCAAGGATGGCGGGACAGCTGAACTCAGTGGCTTCGGCAGATGTGCCATGGGAAAGGGAGCAGACACGTGGTAGGGAGAGTCCAGGAGCTTCACTGGAGCGGGCGCCGCCGGTACAGTGTGGCCAGGAGAGCAGCTAGGAGCATCCCGGCCATGGCCACCCCGAGCCAAGGAGCCCAGGGTACGGTCCAGGCCGTCGGTATCTCCTCCACCTCCTCCTCCTCCCCACATCCCGGGGTGGTGTGTGTCCCAGGGCTGCTCCCCAGGAGGGGGGTGTCGGGGTCCTCGTGGATCCTAATGGTGTCCTCCGACACGTACTCGTTCTCCTCCGGGGCGTTGTCAGGCCCTGCACCCAGGGAGTCACTGTGGCTGATGGCGAGGTCCTCAGAGCAGCCCGAGAATGGCTGGCTGTCCACCCGGGAGAGCAGCCTGCCCGGCTTGCTCAGCTCCAGCTCTGAGCCCCAGCAGTCAGAGCTGCTATCTGGCCGGAGCGAGGTGCCTCCAGTGGCAGCGCCTGTGGGCGCTGGAGGTGCTGGAGTCTCCTAAGAAAGAAAGGAGACACTGGAGGGACTGCGGAGGGTGGGGGACAGGCCGGGTTGGGTAGCCCCATGCCCAGAACAGGCCAGCCCCTCAATTCCCAGCCCATAGGGCCATGAGGCAACTCTCTCTTGGGGACTCAACGCATTGATGGTGAAGGAGGACAGTGGGGGAGGAGGGGACCAAGGCCCCGCAAAAGCATCAGTGGTGACCTCTTCCAGGGCTGCTCACTGGCCTGTGAGCTCACTCCCACCCCAGAAAGCCCTTGGTCATGTGTGGCCCCATCTACTCTGACATTTTGCCTGGGCTTGATGGCCATGAAGCAGCCACAGAGTCAGAGGCTGGGCCAGGCACCCACGGGGTCCCATGGACTTGGTTCCTCCAGGCAGACAGCAGCAGTAGGGTTAGACGTGCAGGCTCAGAGCAGGCAACTGTGGAGGCTGCTGGGTCAGAGCTGCATGGGCTGGGACTGCAGTTTGTAAAACCCTGGTCATAGCGGGACAGGTCAGATATCCCGGTGGTGAAGAGCAAGGCATTGAGGCAAACAGGCTACCCTGCTCTACCCCTCAATGTTTCCTCATCTGCAAAATAGCACTGCTGACCTTCAAAGGGAGCTATGAGCTCTAAATGAGTTAATGTGACAAGTGGAAGTTGCCCAGCAAGCCTGACCTTCCCGAAGCATCCACACTTAAGTCCTCGAAAGCACATGGTGTTAGGTCTATATGAGGCTGGGTCTCAGCTGTCCCTAAGCGCTCAAAAGAAACCCTGGACCAGCCTAGGCTGGAGACAGAATGGAGACTGGAAAGGGTCCAAGGACAGGGCTGCGGGGAGAGGCCTGGGTCACTGTTAGGAGGGGCGAGGACTCACCTCCTCAAGTCTGTTGCTGCTCCTGATGGTGGGCCCTGTGTTGGCAGGCACCTTGCTGGGCACCGTGTGTGTAGGTTTCCTGGGGTCAGGCACCACGCTAGTAGGCACTTTGGGTGGCACTCTGCCAGAACGCGCTGAGTTGATGGGCAGTTTGGATGGTGCTAGACTGGTGAGCGCATTAGTGGGCGTTGCGCCAGGGGGCTTCAAGCTGGTGGGCACCTTGGAAGGCACTGTGCTGCCAAATGCTGAGCTGGTGGGTACCTTGGAGGGCACTGTGCTGGCAGTCACAGAGTTGGTGGGCACCCCTGCCCCACGGGAGCAGATGGTACCTTCCGCCTGGTCACCAGCACCTCCTGCAGAGGCCAAGCCAGTGGAGGAGGAGGAGGTGCCAATAGATGGAGCTGCCACTGGGGGTCCAGGCAAGCGGCTTGCTCTGGAGGTAGAACGGGCCAAGGGCTGGAAGGAGACAGTCGGGGACACAGGCCCATGGGGTGATGTGAAACTAGAGGCCACGCCTGCAGGTGGGGAAACAAAATGAGAAACACAAACCCACAGGAGTGTTATCCTAAAATCAAAGTGGCCTTGGCATCAGAGGGCTGGAGAAGGGTCCCTCTGCCCCAGCTCACACCATCCCTATTGCATCCAAGCCTCCCTACCTCCTACCCACAGAGGAGTCTCCACAGTCCCTTTGGTTCCCAGGGCTGAAGGCCCAATGGTTGCAGATAAATCCTTGGTCCTGTCCCTCCTTGGTCCCTGACCTGTTCTCTCACAAGAGCAAAATGATCCCTCCCTCTAAGGGTCTAGGAGCTTGAAAATCATTATTAAATTTCCTCTCTGCTTTTTCTTCTCCTGCCTGGGACACCCCCCTTTCGTCTGCCTCTTCCATCCTCTCCTTAGACTAGTGGAATCCTGGATGTTTCTCCCACTGCCATCTTTCCTCTCAGCACGAACTATCCTAGGCCAGGGTAAGGGGCAGCAGGATGGCTCAAGCAGAAGAGCTCACACCAGTCATGTGGCACCAGAGGCCCCGTCAGCCCGTGTGTGTAAATCCTCTAGGAGGCCTAAGGGCTGGGGGGTACAGGGACAAAGCTACGCCTGGGAGGAAGGCCTGAACTGGGGGAAGCAGGAGGGAGCAGACTGTGACAGTCCCTAGAGCCAGTTACGTAAGCCTTCGCCATGGAACTCTGAGAACACACGTGCCAGGCCCTACAGCTGAGAGATGTCAGGAGTGATTCTGATGTCCACCACTCCCCTCCCCAAAGCTACCACCACAGAATCTCATGGACCCCTGTCCATACTGAACTCAAAAGTGCCCTCTGCCTCCCCAGTCCACAAAGCATTTCTTGGAAAGATGTTTCACAGCAAGCTGACATTGCAAAGTGCAAAAGGATGCTTGGGGTAGAGTTTGGTGTGACAGGAGCATGGGACACTAAGCTGGCTTCTCTGAGCCTTTAACTGCTCATGTGCCTTGTGACTGTTCCGTGGGCACTGGGGGCTGCCTGGGCACCACTGGAACACAGTCTGGGAAACAGTGGTGCAGAGATGCCAGCCTGAGAGATCAGAGTAGATAGCACCATCCTTCTGAGAGCTCTGATGTGAGGGTCCAGGCCCTTAGATGATGAAGAACATGGGGGCTGAAAAGGGTTCGTGACTCACTGGGAGCTAGAAACCCCTTCGGGGTAGGGCGGTGCTCCCTGCCAACAGCTGGCCCAGCCCTGCACTCTCCTTGCTCTGTCCTCCAGCTCCTGGTGGATCCCCACATGGTCCCTTCAGAAGAGGGCAGACATGGCCCTAATTCACTCCTCCCACCCGTATCACACCCTCTGCAATGTGATCTTGTCAGTCCTCTCATCTAGGGATGGAGTCTATTTTTCTACTCCTTTATGCTAGGCTGGCCTTGTAACTTGCTTTGTCCCACAGAAAGAGGCAGGAGAAAAACTGTGCCAGTTTTGAGCCTATACCCCAGGAGCCCTCTCTCCCGCTCTCAGAACTCTGCTCAGGTATATGAAACAGGCTTGTCTGCTGGAAGGTAAGAGACTCATGGAAGAGAACTGAGGGGCCCCAGCCAACAGCTGTAAACAGCGTATGTGTACAGTAACGTGTATACAAGAGGGAATTCAGCCCAGCTGAGCCAGCCCAAATCGCTGCCCCACACAATTATCAGCTGAGGAAATAGTCACATTTTAAGCTACTAAATTTGGGGACTGTATGTTACAAAGCAAATGCTAACCAACATGCTCTCTGACGAACTGGGTTGTTCCCCGGGGAGAACTCACTTCCCTGGGGAATACCACCTTTGTCTCCTGCCCAAGAAAACCTGAGGGGCAACTCTAACCCTTACCCGCACTGGGAGGTCAGAAAGGCCCTGTAACTTCGGAGTCTATGCATACCTGCTGTGTGGGTACTGCCTGGTTTTGTGTCTTCCTCCTGATGTCCACTGGAGGTCAGAGGGCTGAGGGCCACCGTGTCAGACAAGGGCTCCAGGGGGCCACCTAGCCTCTTCCGGACAGCCGCGGAGCTGGGTGGCTGTGGGGCTTTCTCTGAACTCTGCAAGAGGGAACATATGATGCTTCTCCCAGGAGCTGGCAAAGGGCAGCTTATGCTTGGGGCAGCTCCTACAGACCACAGCCCACACATGGAGCACAGGACCAAGGAAGCCCTTGCCTTGGCTTTGGTCACTGCTAGAACGTCTGTCTACGGGTGACTTGGAACCCACCTCACAGAAAATCATCCCATGGCGGGGGTTTGGGGGGAGGGTCTCTATGCATCTGTCTGGTCCTAAAGAAAGGCTGCCCCTCTTTGGGGCCACGGCACAGACCCCTTTCTCAGGCTTCAGGTTCATGATTTGGTGTCTGTGGAATGCCTCACTGCCCACTCATATCCCAACAGAATCAATCATCTTAACCCCCAAAAGTGACTTTACAGCTCCAACCATCCACCCCTCACCCTATCACCTCCTGCTGTCTCAGTCCCCCTCATCGGGTCATCCCCTGACCCCCTGACCCAGCTCAACATCTCACATGGACCACTGCAAAGACTTCAGAACGGTGACCTCACATCTGGTTGATGACAGAGGGGTGGGCGCTGCCACAGAGCAGTGCAGACCTGGCTGGCTGCCTGGGAGCTGGTCTGGGGCAGCCCCACGGTGGGGGGGCCCTGGGGTTCTGAGCAGAGACTGGGCACGCTTTGTGGGGGGCTTCTGGAAGGCTGGGTGAGGAGAAGTGGGCAGACAGGAACACATAAGCAGGAGGCTCAAGGCAGACTGTGAGGACGCACCTCTCCCGGGGGCGCTGCTGGCTGGGTATCCTGGACAGGCAGAGGGTAACTCGGCGCGTCCCCGCTGTAGCTGTTGCAGGGGACGCTGGGGGCCGCAGCAGGGATGGAGGGCCCTGGAAGCCCAGCAGGAACTGACGGAGGCTCCAGTGGGGCCGGGGGGTGGTTTGGATTCCCTGAAGGACAAAGATATGATGATGTCAAGGCGGACCTGGGGTACTCGTAGTGACAGACGAGGCCTGGGTGCTCCCAGGCCCCCATGTCCGTGGCTATCGGTCCCCACAGCATCAACATCTATCCTGACGTGGCAGGTACTCCTCAGAGGAGACCAGCTTCACTAAGTGGGAGGCAGGCATCGGGGGGAGAGTGGAGACCGAGAGGAGAAGGAGAGGCAGGAGGAACCGTGGGGGAGGGGAGGGGGTGGGGGGCACCTCACAGGCCTCTCACCACCCAGACCGTATCAACAGTCACCCCTTCCCCAGGCATTCTGGGACACAGTGGCCTTCTCCTCCCCATCGTGGGTGGCTTTTACCACTAACTGACCCCTGACCTGAAGCTACCTCCTCAGCCCCTCCCCTTTGCACCCAGCACCCACACCTGGCCCTACCCAGCTGTTTGCATCTGGGGGAAATCACTGTTAATCTCCACAAATGAAGAGATAAGTGAGGGAGAGAGGGAAGGAGGGAGAGAGAGAAAAAGAAAGGCAACCATGGGGATATTTTAAGTCTGTAAATCTAAGCAGGGTCTCAGGAATTATCTCTAGTCTGAAATATAAACAGGGCTGCTATGAGTGTTCTTCCTGCCTCAGTCCCTGAGACCCTGGCCTCAGCAGACTCCCCCCCCCGCCCCGCCCCCGAGTATCTGGCCTGGCAGGGAGCATGAAGAAGGCACTGAGGGATAGCTGGGCGGCTGCGGGGGTGGGGTACGCGAGGCTAGGAGGCTCTAGGGGAAACCAGGGGGAAGGCGAAGAGAGGAGGGGAAAGGAAGGAAGGAGCCCACGAGGAAGAAAGAAGAGACAGTGAAAGGAGCGGGAGAGAAGAGATGAGCAGACGGGGGGAAGGCGAACTGAGGGAGAGGAGACAGGAGGAGGTGAGAAAAGGGTGGGAGGCAAACATCACAGCCACAAAAATTAGAAGAGGCTCCATGTGCCGAGCACATGGAAGGTGCCCAGCCCCGACTGAGCACTCAAGCTGCCACTGTCCCATGGTATCCACAGCAGCCCTGCAAGGCCAATGTTGCCATTAGCCCCATTTTACAGAGAAGAAGACTGAGACGCAGGGAATGAAGGAGCTTGGCCAAAGGGTTAATAAAGATTAATAAGTGGCTAAGCAGGGATCTACACTCAGGCTTGTCCACCGCCCAGGAGTGATGGGAGGGAGGGTGACAGAGGAAGACAGCAGATATGGGGTGAGGGGAGAGGGAGAGTGGAGGCCAGGGAATCAGACAAAGGTTCCAGAAGGGACAGGGCAGGAGGCTCACGTGGCAGGTTGCTCTGGTAGACACTGGCCACTTCATCAGCGAGACCAAACAGTTCACAGGCCCTCAGTGCCCCGATGAAGGAATGCACCCAGCCGTTCCTCCGCCGAAGGCTACTGAAGAGATCCCAGAGGGTGTTCTGGTTCCCCCAGCGCTCAAAGGAAGCCCGCAGTCGGTCCTGAAAGACACAGCCCCGTCGCCCAGGTCAAGTCGGGTAGCCCTGATCCTGCCCCACTCTGGAGGGGATAGCTGCAGGTGGAGGTACCTAGAAAGTCAGAAGATGGAGGCAACCATCTGAAACCGGGTCAGAGCCCAGGACAAGGCCAGAGTTTGAGCCCAAGTTTAAAGGCCCAGGAAATAGGCCTGTGTCCCAGGCTCTCTGCTCAGGGCTTTGCGTGAATTAGCTTATTTAAGGTTAGTATCACCCCTACTCTACTGATGAGGAAACTGAGGCTTAGCACACACAAACAAGCGACCAGACAGCAGAAACAAAACCCACAGAAAACATTCACTGCAGGACTAAATGGCAAGGTATTCCCACAAACACCAAAATGCAAGAGGGAGTAGCCAGACCCCGCCAGGGACAAACTCACATACCACCGGCACCTGCGTGCAGGAAGCAGAGGGAGGCCCTGGGGTTCAATCTGGGGACAACTAAAACCAGGAGGGGCCGGGCTCACTTCTCTAGGGGCCCACAGCAAGTGCTGAGGGGGCTGGCACAGCTTGGCTCCCAAGGTCTCTCAAAGCTGAGCCCCAGGCTCCCTGCCAGGATGGGTCCTGTGACTAGGAGAATGGAATTGAAACTAAGCAGGAACAAGGGCAAAAGAGATAAAAGAAAAAGAAGGTTCCGGGCTTCCCTAGCAGCACAGTGGTTAAGAATCTGCCTGCCAGTGCAGGAGATACGGGTTAGATCCCTGGCCCGCAGAGCATCTAAGCCCGTGCACCACAACTACTGAGCCTGTGCTCTAGAGCCCGTGAGCCACAACTATTGAGCCCAAGTGCCACAACGACTGAAGCCTGTGCACCTAGAGCCCGTGCTCTGCAACAAGAGAAGCCAGCACAATGAGAAGCCTGCGCACCACAACGAAGAGTAGCCCATGCTCACTGCAACTAGAGAAAGCCTGGGCGCAGCACTGAAGACCCAAAGCAGCCAGTAAATAAATAAATATTAAAAAAAGAAAAAAAAAGGAAGGTTCCGATGAAAGTGGGCAAGAGGCCCCAAGCCCAGAAATCTCAGTGCCATGTTTTGGAGCACTATACCAAAATGATACAAGAGAGAGTGCAGTGAGGTTGGAAAGTGAGCCACACTTCATGCTGAAAGTTAGAAAACTGTCAAGGATGGGAAGCAGGATACAGACAACAGAGAAGGAGTTGGTCCTGCCTTGGGAGAAGCTCTGAATTCTACAGCCCTGCCCGCAGTCAGTGCCTGGTGGTCACACCCTGGCTCACCTGGTCACTTGTTGTGAGGCAGGACAGGTAAGGCAGAATCTCCAGAACATGAATATTGCAAAAATTGCTGTGATGCCTGCGGATATATTCGTAAGTCTTTTCCTCGGCAAGCGTCATCTCTGTCTGGGTTCTGACGTGGCAGAGGGGCTCTTCAAGGGCCCATGAAGGGTGGATGGACTGAGAGAGGAAAAAAGACTGGAAGAAAACAGACAACACACGGCAACAGAGTTGGGAGTGGGGCTGGACAAAACGCAATTCTCTTCTTTTTCAACTCTTTGGAATTTTTGCTTTTTTCTTTAGTCATCCTATTTTATTATCGCCTGAGTGTCTCAGAGGCCCTGAATGAATTTGCTTAAAAACAAATCAATACAACAAACAAACAAACAAAAAACAGATCTAGAAGACCTAGGGCCCATTTCTGCCCTGCAGGCTGGTGTTGAGGAGAGCTCTGGCTCCCGCCCCATTGTCCCCAGGTCTGAATGTGCCCCTAGCTGCTCATAGCAAGAGGGCACCACCTAGAAGTGCTCCTTCTTTGGAGTATACTGAGGGGGAAGGGGAGGAGAGGGAGGGGGAGGGGGAGGAGAAGGAGGGAGGGAGAAGGGTTAGGAGGGAGAGGGTGGGGAGGAAGAGAAGACACCCAACATAATAATAATTGGATCTAACCTAGTCTTACTGTGAAGAAAATGAAGTACCAAGGAATTAAAAGGGCTTGCTAGTTAGTAGAAGAGCAAAGAACTGAGGTCTTCAGGACCTGGGATCAGGTTCTTCCCAGAACCTAACTGCTGGGCCACCGTTACATTAAAGCTTGCTACATAACATATTTTCAGGGTAGGAGGCCGAGTTCCACTTCTGGGTGTGACCCCAGGCAGGTTATCAGACTTTTCCAGGCTTGTCCTCACCCCTAAAATGGCTCAGAGTGGTTGTTTTGACAATACAGTAGTTCAGCCCTATAAGCCTGAAATTTAGACGTGCCCCCAATACAATCAATTGCTGTGGGTTGCTTATGTAGCACTTACCGCAATTTTCAATTATAGATCTGTTTGTTTGCTTGTTTCTTATTTGCCTTTCTCATGGGAGAGAGCTGCAGGGAATAAGACAGACAAGACCTCTGCCATCATCCAATTTACATTCTACTGGAATGGGACAGATCACAAATTAGTAAACATACATAAATAAGAATTCCAGATAATAATAAAGGTTATAGAGAAAATAAAGCTCTGGTGAGAGAGAGCCCCTGAAGAAGGGCATGCTGCTTGAACTGGGACAGGGAGGGAAGCCTTTCTGAATTGACATTTGAGCTGAACTCAAATGTAAGAAGATCAGTGTTTTAGGCAGAGGGCACAGCAAGTGAGAAGTCCTAAGGTGGGAACACGCTTGGCATATTTGAAGAATAAACAGTAGATCTGAGTTGTTCAGGTTTAGAAAGCTAGGGTGAGGAGCAGAGATCAAGGTCAAGGAGGTTGGGAAGGGCCACTAATGTAGGGCATTATAGGAAAAGACTTTGGGTTTTATTTGGAGTGAAACAGGGAGCCATTGGAGGGTTCTGAGCCAGAAAGGGAGAGGATTTACGTTAAAGACCTCTGTGGTGGTTGTGAGGACCCTGGACTGTGGAGAGGGCGGCATGGAAGCAGGGAGACAAGGCAGGAGGCCACAGCAGGGAATACGTGATGGGTATGGCCAGGATGGTGACCATGGAGGTGGCAAGAGGTGACTGGATTCCTGGTATCTTGTGGATACGGGAGGTGAAGGAGAGAGAAGAATCAAGGATGACTCCTTAGGCACTAGATGGATGGAGGGTGCCACTTAGCAAGCCAGAGAGTCTGGGGGAAGCAGTGGTGCAGAGAGGACTCCAGAGCTCCATTTTGAACAAGTGAAGCTTGAGATGCTGTTGGAAGTCCAGAGTTTTTCAGGGAGGCAAGTGGGCAGAGAAGAGAGGGGCAGACTAGCATAGAAACATGGGTGTCAAGCTTGGGTGGGACCTCTAAGAGACAGTGCTGCAGAGCAGAGGGAGCCCAGAAGATGCTGAGGCCACCAGTTCCTTGCCACAAGGGAAATGGGGCAACAGTCCTGCCTACCTGCTGCCCACCGGCCTCACAGCCACGTGCCGCATGACTTGCTTTGCAAACACCAGGTGCTGCATTCCCGGTGGGGTGAGTACCAATGACAGAGGTCAAGGGGATCAGGGAGGTGGGGTGGGGGTCCTCTGAGCCTTCAGCAGATGAGTAAAGAACAATTCTGTGGCGGCGAACAGATCCCTCCTTCCCTCCCATGGGATCCAGGCAAGTACCAGGAGAGAGTCAAGTGATAACATTTTTCCGCATTCCAGCCTCAGCCCTTGAGGCATAGAGTTTGGGGAGTATAGGTGTATGCAATGGTCCAACCAAAAAGAAAGGAAGCCCATATCTGTTCACATTTATTGAGGGTCTACTATAGGCAGGCACATCCTAATATTCTTTCTTTTAATTCCTGCCACGACCCCAAGAGATGCCAAGGTGCACAGCTGACCAGTGGCCTAACAGGATTTGAACCCAGGACTTGCTGCCTTGTTGCAGCTCACCAAACACCTTGCAGAGCACAGAGACCGTGTGGCAAGTGAGACTCACACAGCCGCCTGACTTCAAGCCCCGGGAGGGGCCAAGGCCCCGGCCTGTGAGGGGGTTCGCTGGGTGAAAGTGTGCCTGGGAAGATGCAATATTTAGCCCCTTCTCTTGTGAGAAATGGAGGCCTCTCGGACAGGTTCTGAGGACATTCTAACTCTGCCCTCCACAACAGCCCGGTTCCGCAGTCCTTCCAGACGTTTCTGCGCCTTCAAGCGAAGGATGTCGGTGCTGTTTTTTCCAGTGTTTTCCAGGCACCTCCTGCCGGGTTCAGGGAAGGCGGGCGGCGAAGCGCTGCGGCCCGCCGTGGCTGGCGGAGCTCCGACCCGACTGCCCGCGAGGCTCAGAGCTCCCGGCGCGCCACCCTCCCGGAAGGGGCGGGGCCTCGCGGCCTCCCCTCCGATCCCTGAATTCCCGGGCCTGACCCGGGTCCGAGAAGGGCCGGGAGGCTGTCGTGAGCAAGTGTCACCACCGAGAACAGCCAAGGCCCAGGGGAGGGCGGCGGTCCGCGACCCCCAAAAGCGCGGCCGCCAGAGACTGACGCAGCCTGACAAGGCCTCGCCTGGGGGTCACCCAGGGCCTGCAGGCAGCTGGAGGGCCTCGGTAGCCCGCGCCCCGTCTCCTCCCGGCCCAACCCCAACTCCCGCCGAGCAGACGCTCACGCCACCCACCTCCCGAGCCCCCGGTGCTGGACCCGGCGCACGGAGCTCTCGCTGCCCCGAACCCCTCCGTGCGTTAGGGCCCGCTCTTCCCGGCTCCCCGCGCGCCCAAGCCTCGTGTGCCCCGGCGGACTCCGAGTCCCTCTCGGCTCCTGCGCCGCGGGCCACCTTCCCAAAAGGCGTCCGTGCGTCCTGAGTCCGGAGGACCGAGCTCCCAGGGCAGCGACCTTACCTCGGGCAGCGACGGCCCGGCCACCTGCCTAAGGTCACGGACGGCCCGGAACCCTCTGGGGCGAGGAGGGAGGGGCGGGGCCGGCGCCGCGCGGCCATTGGCCAGACGGCGGGGCGGAGCGCTGGGGCTTCGCGGAGCGCTGGGGCTTCGCGGAGCGCTGGGGCTTCGCGGAGCGCTGGGGCTTCGCGGAGCGCTGGGGCTTCGCGGAGCGCTGGGGCTTCGCGGAGCGCTGGGGCCGGCCGGCGCCCACCGTCCGCACTTGGCCTCGCTTTGAGCGCCTGGAGGCGCGGGACGCGCGCGGGCGACTGCCCTGGGTTCCTACTGCGTGCTTCGTCTCGAGCAACTTCCAGGGGAAGTCCACGGTCTGGCTAGAAACCAGGTAGAAACCGTGGCGGGCTCGGTCCCGACGCTTCCCACGCGAAGCTACCCCTCCTCCCGCCGACTAATTTGAGAGATGAGGGTCTATATGTCCTTCGCTCCTGGACGCCCAGGGCCTAGCACACAGTCAGCGCTCAGTGAGCGTCGGGTGTCACGTAGAGTTCACAAGGGTAGAGTGCCCAGCCAGGCGACGCACATTCTGGGCCTGAGGAGGCAGGATCGGGGCTGTAGGTGTATGCAGGGCAGGGGCGCCAAGGTTGGCTCGCGCGGCACGCAGGGTGTGGGCCTTGAGTGCTGCGAAGGAAAGACCTCTCTGCTCAGTGATTTAGGGCGGTACCTCAGGGCAATGCTCGTCTACCGCCTCGCCCTTCCTCTGCTGGGCCAGAGGCCAGCAATTACTGAGTGCCCACTGTGTTCCAGGTACAGACTTAAAGTCTTATACCTTAGGGTCCATTAAATATTCTCAAAATAACCAGGTAGAGGTTTATTTTTTCCTCTTTTAAAGAGAGATTAAACGATTTGGGAAAATGTTTGGCAATTCTTAAGTTAAATATATGCCAACGCTATCACCCAGCAACCGCTCCTGGTTGACCTATGAGTCCACCTGGAAACATGCACAATAGATAATGTTCATATTGGCTTTATTCACAATAGGCAAACTCTGGAAACAACCCAAAAGTCCATCAACAGAATGGAGAGACAAACTGTGGTGTATACACAGTAGTGAAAAACAAGAGTAGAAAAACTGTTGATACACACAACATGGATGAATCTTACCAGGATAAATAGACACCATGGCTGTTCCCATGGGAAATGTTCCCAGTCACAAAGTAAGCTTCAAAAACAGGCAAAACTGGGCTTCCCTGGTGACTCAGTGGTTAAGAATCTGCCTGCCAATGCAGGGGACATGAGTTTGATCCCTGATCCAGGAAGATTCCCACGTGCTGTGGAGCAACTAAGCCTGTGTGCCACAACTAAGCCTGTGTGCCACAACTATTGAGCCTGCGCTTTAGAGCCTGTGAGCCACAACTATTGAGCCCATGTGCCGCAACTACTGAAGCCCACGCACCTAGAGCCTGTGCTCTGCAACAAGAGAAGCCATGGCAATCAGGAGCCCACACACTACAACGAAGAGGAGCCCATGCTCAGCACAACTAGAGAAAGCCCGTGTGCAGCAAAGAAGACCCAATACAGCCAATAAATAAATAATAAATAAATAAATAAATAAATAAAACTGGCAAAACTCCTCTATATAAACAGAAATCACATCACTGGCTACCTCTGGGGGATGGTGAGTGGTTGGGTACAAGAGAGCCTTCTGGAGTGATGGAAGTGTTCAATATCTTGACGTGGGTGCTGGGTACCTGGGCTTGCACATATGTAAAAATGCATCAGCTGTACACTTAAGATTGTTACACTTTATAGGGACTTCCCTGGTGGTCCAGTGGCTAAGACTTCACCTTCCAATGCAGGGGGTGCAGGTTCGATCCCTGAGGAGCTAAAATTCCACATGCCTCACAGCCAAAAAAAAAGCCAAAACATAGAACAGAAGCAATGTTTTGACAAGTTCAATAGACTTTAAAAAAAAAAAGTCTACATCAAAAAAAATTTCAAAAAAAAGATTGTTACATTTTATACTGCAACTTTAAAAAGACAGACAGACAACTGAGGGCTAAGAGGTTCAGCTGAGGTCTGGAGGCTGGGAAGTCCAAGATCAAGGTGCCAACAGATTAGGTGTCTGGTAAGGGCTGTCTTCCTGGTTCACAGATGCCAGTCATCTCACTGTGTCCTCAGATGGCAGAAGGAGCAAGGGAGCTCTCTTAAAAGAGCACTAATTCTATTCATGAGGGCTTCACCCTTATAACCTAATTACCTCCCAAAGACCCTACCTCCAAATACCATCACATTGGGGATTAGTTTTCAATATATGAAGGGGGTGACGTGGACATAAACATTCAGTCTATAGCAAATATCAACCATTAGCATGGCTACTATAGAACAAACAAAATGATGTGTCAGCAAGGATATGGAGAAATTGAACCCTTATATATTTATAGTGGGAACGTGAAATGGTGCAGCTGCTATGGAAAACAGTATGGCAGTTCCTAAAAAAAGTAAAAACAGAATTACAATATGATCTAGCAGTTCAACTTCCAGATATACACCCAAAGGAATGAAAGCAGGGGCTCAAACAGTACACCCACGTTCATAGCAGCATTATTCACAATAGCCAAAAGGTAGAAGCAACCAATTCCTTAAAAAGGAAGAAAATTCTAACACATGCTATAACATGGATGAACTTTGACGGCACTATGCTAAGTGAAATAAGCCAGTCACAAAAGAACAACTGTATGACTCCACTTCCATGAGTTATCTAGAGTAGTCAAATTCAGAGTCAAAAGTACAGTGGTGGTTGCCAGGGGCTTGAGGCAATCGAGAATGAAGAGTTAGTGTCTACTGGGTAGAGAGTTTCAGCTGGGAAAGAAGAAAAAGTTCTGGAATGGATGATGGTAATGAATGCACAATGATGTAAATGTACTTAATGCCACAGAACTCTACAATTAAAAGTGGTTAAAATAGTAAATTTTACATTATGTATATTTTGCCACAATAAAAATCCAGGTCTAGGTGGTTCCCTGCCACCTTTCTTCAGGGAACCAAAGGAGGGCCCAACATCATATCTATGGTATTCTTGTTAAAACTCATAATCTGAAGTGAATCACGAGGAAACACTAAAACTCAAAATAAGGAACATTCAACAGCTGTCCTATACAATTCAGTAGCCACTTGTCACACAGCTATTTCATTAAAATTAAATAAAATGTAAAATTCAGTTCCTCAGCCCCACTAGTCACATTTCAAATGCTATTTCCATGTGGCTAATGACTATCGTATTGGACAGCACAGATATAGAGTACTTCTATCATCACAGAAAGTTCTATTGGCCAGTTTTAGGGCTTTTTTTTAAGTTGTATTGGACAGCACTGATCTATAGAATAACTCTTCAAAAATGTGAAGGCCGGACTTCCCTGGTGGCGCAGTGGTTAAGAATCTGCCTGCCAATGCAGGGGACATGGGTTCGATCCCTGGTCTGGAAAGATCCCACATGCTACGGAGCAACTAAGCCCGTGCGCCACAACTACTGAGCCTACGCTCTAGAGCTCGTGAGCCACAACTATTGAAGCCCGTGCGCCTAGAGCCCGTGCTCCACAACAAGAGAAGCCACTGCAATAAGAAGCCCTTGCACTGGAACAAAGAGTAGCCCTGCTCTCCACAACTAGAGAAAGCTTGTGTGCAGCAATGAAGACTCAATGCAGCCAATAAATAAATAAATGTATATTAAAAAAAAAGTGTTAGCAGTGAAAAAAAAAATGTGAAGGCCATGAAAGACATGGAAAGACTGAGGAACTGCTCCAGATTAAAGGAGAATAAAGAAACATAACTAAAAGCAATGTGGGATTCTGGGTTGGACCCTGAAACTGAAAAAGGACATCATTGGGACAAATGATGAACTCTTACGAAGGCCTTTGGATTAGTTAATACTCTATTACGGTTAATTTTCTGATTTTGGTTATTGTACTGTGGCTACATAAGATGTAAACATTTGTATCATTTTTGCAACTGTTTTTAAGCCTGAAATTATTTCAAAATGAAAAATTTTAAGTGAAATAAAATTTAAAAATCATCTTTTGACTCATCTTGCTATTTATATTGTCTTTTACCGTTGATTGCATCCCACCCTATTTCATGAATAGAAGTTATTGATCATTGTTCATTTATTAAGGGAAGGGCAAATCCAGAGAGTGATCTATAACCCCAGGTCACGCCCCCACTCCATTGAGGTCCTTGGAGTTCCCCTCCCCAGTAAAGTTCATCCCCAGGCACGTGGCCCATGTGTCCAGGGCAGTGCTCCAAGGAGGGCTATGGCTCACATGTTATGACAACAACCACCAGCTCACATTTCCCTGCAGAGAGCAAAGTCAGGCCCAAAGACAGGGCCCAAGGGCCCCAAAAAGGAGCATGTCCTCATGTCTAAATCCCTTCAGGGGACTCTCCAAACAGAAAAATAAAATACAATCCCTGCCTTTACAACCTCATTTCAAATAAGCTTTTAAACTGTTATTCTTCATTTTATTTTTTCACACTGTCAATTTTATTATAAAAAAATTAACACATGCTTATATAGTTAGTATGGGGAAAAACAGAAATGTTTGATGAAGAAAACCAAAATTCATACTTACAACGCCACCACCCAGAAAAACCTGCTGGTGGATACTCTGGTGTCTTTTCTTCCAGTATTGTCTCTTCTACAATACTGATTTCTGAGTCCTCTGGCTTCCTGGAATCACTCTTGCCTTGCCCTGCCACACGGGAAAGACAGAAAAGGGTCTAGTAATGAGTCCACCTAACCTCTCAGGGGTCTCAGAAGGAAGGGGCTTGGTCTATGTCAGCTCATGGGTCAGTTCCCTGCTGCAGCCAGCTCCTCTGGGGCTGTCCAGCCTCCTATGGGCAGTGTGGCCTCATCAACCTCAGGACATTGTGTTGCTCTTCACCTGCCACTCAGGGGCTGCCATCTTGCCCTTCCTTTCTGAGAACTACTGACATATAAGTTGCTTGGCAACAGACGTTTACTTGGAGTTTGGGGGAAAACAGGCAAATGAGTGCATGAGTAGGACATGCCTTCAAAGTTAGATATTAGAATTCCTAAAATTCACACACCTCCCCCAACACAGAAGGCCATTCTCTGGTCACATCCCTCCAAGACCCCAGCTTCCTGCCACACTTCTCGGTGCCGGACTTGCTTTCAGGCCCTCTTGCTGTCTCTTTTCCTAGGGCCCCTCCCCCAGGATCTGGAGTTCAGTGCAGAAAACAGACATCATTGTAGGATTTTGTGCGTGAAAGGGTTTTTTTTCTTGAAGCATAATTTACATTTCGTGAAATACATCAATCTTAACTGGGCAACTTGATTAATTTTTATCCAAGTAAATACCTGTGTAACCAGCTCCTAGATCAAGATCTAGAATATTTCCATCTCCCCAGAAATTTCCCTTGTACTGCTTTATCAATTTCCACCCTCAATCACTATTCTGATTCCATCCCCATAGTTTAGTTTTGCCTGTTCTTCAATTTAACATAAATGGAATCATATGATACATACTGTTTTATCTCTGGCATCTTTCACACAATGTTTCTGACATCCATCTATGTTGTTCTGTGTGTTGGGAATTTGTTCTCTTTCATTGCTGAGCAGTATTCCATTATATGAATATATCACAATTTGTTTACTTATCCTACTTTTAATGGAATATTTAGGCTTTTCTGGGTTTAGGCTATCAGGAATAAAGCTGCTATGAACATTCACATGTAAGTCTTTTTGTGGAGTTATGCGTTCATTTAAAAATTGCTACACAATAGGGTAGGGTATGTTTAGCTTTATTAGAAGCTTCCAAACAATTCTCCAAAGTGGTAGCAGCACTTAAACTACCAGCAGCAAGTATATCAATGTATCCAGGTGCTCTACTACAGTCCTCTTCTTCACCAACACTTGACATAGCCCGTTTTTTCACAGGAAGGAATTTCATACAAGGGATTAATTGGTGCAAAATGGGGGGGGGAGGGGGGAGGACTTCCCTGGTGGCGCAGTGGTTAAGAATCCACCTGCCAATGCAGGGGACATGGGTTTGATCCCTGTCCCAGGAAAATCCCACATGCCACAGAGCAACTAAGCCCGTGTACCACAACTAATGAGCCCATGTGCCGCAACTATTGACGTCTGCGTGTCTAGAGCCCATGCTCCACAACAGGAGAAGTCACCACAATGAGGAGCCCGAGCACCGCAATGAAGAGGAGCCCCTGCCTCCCCCGCCACAACTAAAGAAAGCCTGTGTGCAGCAATGAAGACCCAACACAGCCAATAAATGAATAAATAATTTTTTAAAATTCTAAAAAAAATGATGAGGGGGCTGGAGGAGCAGCAGTCAGAAGGCTGCCACTGGAGTGACTGAGTTCAAGCATGTCACCATAACCATGGTCGGAAGTGAGACGGCCACTGCTGCCACCCCCAGCTCCACATGGCTGTCAACATCTGGTTAATGCAGGAATATGCTGAGTCTGGCTACTGAGACTGGCTCTAGACTCTCGCATCTTTGTGTCCTTGCTGTCAGCGTAAGTGACAGCAGGAAGATGGTTGCTGCCCCCCACTCCCCAATCTCTGGTGGGGCATCTGTTAGACCTTAATATCCAGAAGAATCCGGGAGGGACTTCCCAGGCAGTTCAGTGGTTAAGATTCTGCACTCCCACGGCAGGGGGCACAGGTGCAATCCCTGGTCATGGTGCAAAGACCCCACATGCTGCACAGCGTGGCCAAAAAAAAAAAAAAAAAAAAGAATCTGGGGAATGCAGTTTCTTGTTTTCTATCCTCTGCCCAATATAGGAAAGCACTCTATAAAGAGAGGGAGCCAGTTATATCAGTTGGCTTTTGCTGAGTAAAAAAGCTACCCCCAAATGTAACATTAAAATAGCAACCACTGGGGGTGGGGAGGGCAAAGGGGAAGCTGGGACAAAGTGAGAGAGTAGCACTGACATATATACACTACCAAATGTAAAACAGATAGCTAGTGGGAAGTTCCTGCATAACATAGGGAGATCAATTTGATGCTGGGTGATGACTTGAGAGGGCCAGGATAGGGAGGGTGGGAGGGAGTTTCAGGAGGGAGGGGATATGGGGATATATGTATAAATACAGCTGATTCACTTTGATGTACCTCAAAAACTGGTACAAGAGCGTAAAGCAATTATATTCCAATAAAGAGCTTTAAAAAAAAATAGCAACCACTTATTTAGCTCACAATTCTGTGGCTTGGTGATCTGGGGCTGGCCTTAGCTAGGTAGTTCTCATGTTATCTGAGCTCACCCCTGACTTTGCAGTCGGTTGCCAATTCTGTTGGGAACTGCCTGGCCTAGGGTGGGCTCAGCTGAGATGGATCATCTCTGCTCCACGTGGTCTCTCATTCTTCAGCAGGCCAGCCTAGGCTTGTTTTCACGATGGCTAGGAAGGTTTCCGAGAGAGCAAACTGCTCTCTAGGCCTAGGCTCCAAACGGCACATCATTTCTGCCACATTCTATTGACCAAAGCAAGTCACAAGGCTAGCCCAGCTTCAAGGGGAGTGGAAACAGACCACCTCACCCAGAAGGTGATGTAAAGCCACGTTGCAAGGGTGTGAATAAACAGTGGGGTGAAAAGTCAGAGTAACCTACCGCACTAGTCCACAGCCTCCTGCCATGCCTCCCACTTCTGGAACTAGCCAGCAAATCCCAAGTACCCAGATCCTTTTTTTGGGCAAAGCAAAAAGTTTCCCTGTACCTTCCCTTTTCTGTCCCTGTATTTTATCCTGTTTCTTATTAGTTTCCTTAGCTTTATTTTCTCAGTCGTCTAATTAATTTTTAATGTAAGGAAAAACATTTTTATGAGAACTTATTATCTGTTCTTCCTGGTTTTGCTTTATGGATGTGATATATTCCTGATCTAATTACTGAGAAGAGTAATTAGAAAGCCTTCTTAAAAAAAAAAAAAAAACTTTTATGTTCCCTACAAAGTTTTCCTCTGAAACAATTTCATACTGTTTATTTAGTTTCTCTTTTACATTGTAGGCTTTCTCCATATGTCTGGTGAACTTTGTTCACATTAAGTGTGAGGCAATAAAAAGCATGGAAGTTCTGTGCACTTCCACTGGTTGGCTTGCTTTTGAAGGGGCCAGATGGGGACTGGCCTGTGGAAGAGCCCTACAGGCCAGAGCACGAGGTTCTGACACACGGGGCTGTTCTGTTTCCTTAGAACATGAGCACTTAACTTGGTTTGGGCCAGTGACTTCTTGGGCTGTCTGGTAAAGTCCACAGGCCAGAAGAACGTTTTTAAAGGCATTTAAAGATACACAGGGTTACAAAGAAACAAAACAAAACAAAACAAAAACCAATATTGAAATACATTAAAATATTAAACAAATGTTTCAGTAGATAAAATATGTAAGTAGTGTCAGGCATACATGATAATCTGAGGTATCTCTAGCAACTCTACCACTAATACGAAAACACCCGTAATTTCTTTTGGTGACCAAGTCTCAGACCCTGCTAATCGCATTGACATTTGTAGCCGACATTTTAAAAGGAAGGAAATTACAAAGGGCACAGTTTTGGGAAGGGGTAATAGATATGTTCATTATCTTGACTGTGGTGTTTGTTCCATGGGTATATACATATGTCAAATCTCATCAAATTGTACATTTTAAATATGTGTAGTGTTTAGGAAATAAGGAATCCTACCAACAGAAAGACCTTTACGCACCAACACAGAGGAGAAAGAAAACACTATTATTGAAAATGTAATCACTTTAAAACATGCAGGTACTTCACAAGATACTACAAAGTCTGGACAGTATTTCACACATTTTATATAATAAAGTAGAACACAGAACAATTAAAACTTAATTTCAGTTAGTAATTAGTGAAAAAGATGCATTTTTTTCCCATCTGAATTGCAGAACCCCAGGAATTCTATCCATGGATCCCTTGAAAGTCTGTGGCTTCCAGGTCCCATCATTGCCTCAGTAATGCCCTGACGCTAACAATTTTTTCCTGATTCAGGATCCAACTTGTGATCACCCATTGCCTTGAGCTGTCATGTTTCTTTGCTCTCCTTCAATTTGAAGCAGTTCCTCACCCTTTCACCCTTGGTCTCATCCTCCTGATCACATTCAGGTTAAACATTGTTAACTCTCAGAAGTGACACCATGTCCCTCCTGCACATCAGGAGGCACAGGATGTCCATTTTGTCCCATTACTGGGGATGTTCACTTTGATCACTTTTTAAAAATTAATTAATTTAGGCTGCATCGGGTCTTTTTTTTTTAAGATTTATTTTTTTATTTACTTATTTATTTTTGGCTGCGCTGTGTCTTCGTTGCTGCACACAAGCTTTCTCTAGCTGTGGGGAGCACGGGCTCCTCTTTGTTGCGGTGCGCAGGCTTCTCAGTGCAGTGGCTTCTCTTGTTGCGGAGCACAGGCTCTAGGCGCATAGGTTTCAGCAGTTGCCTCACATGGGCTCAGCAACTGTGGCTCGCAGACTCTACAGCGCAGGCTCATTAACTGTAGCCCACAGACTTAGTTGCTCTGCAGCATGTGGGATCTTCCCAGATCAGGGCTCAAACCCATGTTCCTGCATTGGCAGGTGGATTCTTAACCACTGCGCCACCAGGGAAGTCTGCTGCTTCAGGTCCTGGTTGCAGCATGCAGGATCTTCGTTGAGGCATGCATGATCTTTCATTGCGGCGTGCATGGGCTCTTCACTGTAGCACACGGGCTTCTCTCTAGCTGTGGTGTGCAGGTTTTCTCTCTTTAGTTGTGGCGAACGGGCTCCAGAGTGCAGTTTGCAGCACACAGGCTCTCTAGTTGAGGCACACAAGCTCAGTAATTGTGGTGCACATGGGCTTAGTTGCCCCACGGTACATGGGATCTTAGATCCCCAACCAGGGATCAAACCCACATCCCCTGCATTGGGTGGCGGATTTTTTTACCACTGGACCACCAGGGAAGTCCCTACTTTGAGCACTTGATAAAGGGGGTGCCCTCCAGTTTCTCCACTGTAGATTTACTATTTCCCCATTTGTAACTAATAAGTAATTCACGGAAAGGCTACATAAAAATCCTGTTCCACATCAATTTTTCACTAACTGGCTTTAGCATCTCAGTATAGTTTACAGATCTTCTTTGTATAGATAGCGTATTTCTAACTATGTCGGATCCCAGGTGTTTTATATTTGTTCTCTTTATCCTGAATGAGATCTTGACTTTCATTGTATTTACCAACTCATGATTCACGGACATAGGAAAGTTATTTTTACTTACCATTTGTGTTATCAACCACCTACCTTAGGAACTCTCAGGATCAGAGAAGGCTCCTCTTGCCCATGACTTACTTTGTTTCCATCACATGGATATTAAGTATCAATCGCAAACAATGCCCAGATAGTAAATGCTCTGCTCCCAGCTCTAGCTGAAGGTGGAGTCTCTGCTAGTCCAAAGACTTATCGGCCCTCAAGCTGGTGTGTCTGGTATAACTAGGGTGGACAAAGCCATCTCCAGGTGACTTTTAGGAAAAGCAGAAGCTCTGACCACTTTTTTACTCACTTTTCCTAGGGACAGAACTCATAGGCCTGTAGTAACAGTCAATCATAACTTATCTCTTTCAGAACACTGAGGGAAAAAATCATTCCTATTCATTAATAGAAATGTGAAAGTAAGCCAGTATAACTTCTGAACACAGGGGGCCTTGTAGCAGGTAACTTGCAGATGCTACATGATGTTTCCTTTGCTGTAACAAGCAGCTTATCATCTGGGAAAGGGACTTGTGATACTGGGCAGTATCAACCTTGAGAGAGAACACAGTCTACTGTTTCCATCTGCTTCCCAGAACAAAGAAAAAGTTGTTACATGTTGCAGAATCCCTTGCTGCAAGGGACTTCTATAAACCACCTATTCATGCATTCACTTATTCAATATGAATTCATTCATTTCATAATGTAGAAAACAAGAGATATGATATAAACCCTCTTGGAGGTTATAACCTGATGGGAAAAAGAAACAACTATAAAACACACAAACACGTATAATGGCCGTTGGGTGAAGAAAGCTATTAAAAATTACTACAGGGACTTCCCTGGCGGCCCAGTGGTTACGACTCCGCACTTCCACTTCAGGGGGCTTGGGTTCAATTCCCAGTCAGGGAACTAAGAGGCCATACAGCGCACGGTGTGGCCAAAAAAAAAAAAAAAAAAGATACATGCAGCTTAATATCAAAAAAGCAAATAATCCAATCCACAAACAGGCAGAAGACCTAAACAGACATTTCTCCAAAGAAGACATGCAGATGGTCAACAAACACATGAAAAGATGCTCAACATCACTAATCAATAGAGAAATGCAAGTCAAAGCCACAATGAGATATCACCTCACACTGCTTAGAATGGCCATCATCAAAAAATCTAGAAAGAATAAATGCTGGAGAGGATACGGAAAAAAGGGAACTCTTCTGCACTGCTGGTGAGAATGTAAGCTGGTACAGCCACTATGGAAAACAGTTTGGAGGTTCCTTAAAAAACTAAAAATGGGACTACCATATGATCCAGTAATCCCACTACTGGGCATATACCCAGAGAAAACCATAATCCAAAAAGAAACATGTATCATAATGTTCACTGCAGCACTATTTACAATAGCCAGGACATAGAAGCAACCTAAATCCCATCAACAGATGAATGAATAAAGAAGATGTGGCATATATATACAATGGCATATTACTCAGCCATAAAAAGGAATGAAACGGAGCTACATGTAATGAGGTGGATAGACCTAGAGTCTGTCATACAGAGTGAAGTAAGCCAGAAAGAGAAAAACAAATACCATATGCTAACTTGTATATATAGAATCTAAAAAAATGGTACTGATGAACCCAGTGACAGGGCAAGAATAAGCATGCAGATGTAGAGAATGGACTTGAGGACATGGGGTTGGGGGGGGTGCAAAGGGGAAGCTGGGACAAAGTCAGAAAGTAACACAGACATAGATACACGACCAAATGTAAAATAGATAGCTAGTGGGAAGCTGCTGTATAACAAAGGGAGATCAACTTGATGATGGGTGATGCTTTAGAGGGCCAGGACAGGGAGGGTGGGAGGGAGTCGCGCGAGGGAGGGGATGTGGGGATATATGTATAAATACAGCTGAATGACTTTGGTGTACCTCAAAAACTGGTACAAGAGTGTAAAGCAATTATATTCCAATAAAGAGCTTAAAAATAAAGGTCTTAGAAAACAAAAAAAAAAATTGAAAAATTAAAAAAAAAGATGCAATAACGGAGTGTACTTAATGTCACTAAATTGTACACTTAAAAAATGGTTAAAATGGGGACTTCCCTGGTGGCACAGTGGTTAAGAATATCTGCCTGCCAGTGCAGGGGACACGGGTTCAATCCCTGTTCCAGGAAGATCCCACATGCCGTGGAGCAACAAAGCCCGTGCGCCACAACTACTGAGCCTGTGCTCCAGAGCCCACGAGCCACAACTACTGAAGCCTGCATACCCAGAGCCCATGCTCCACAACAAGAGAAGCCACCGCAATGAGAACCCTGTGCACTGCAACAAAGAGTAGCCCCCACTCACCACAACTAGAAAAAGCCCAAGTGCAGCAACAAAGACCCAATACGGCCAAAAAGAAATATAAATAAATAAAAATAAAATTTAAAAATATATAAAATCTTGAGAAGGCATTTGAATTTACTTTCACCAAAATTATAAAAAAAAAAAAAGACTGAAAATAGAAGAATTAATAAGCACCCTTAAAGAGGTACACAGAAACCAAATAAAAGCAGAAGGAAGGAGTTTATGAAAATAAAAGCAGAGGGACTTCCCTGGTGGCGCAGCGGTTAAGAATCCACCTGCCAATGCAGGGGACACGGATTTGATCCCTGGTCCGGGAAGATCTCGCGTGCTGTGGAGCAACTAAGCTCATGTGCCACAACTACTGAGCCTGTGCTCTAGAGCCTGCAAGCCACACCTACTGAGCCCGAGTACTGCAACTACTGAAGCCCGAGTGCCTAGAGCCCATGCTCCGCAACAAGAGAGAAGCCACTGCCATGAGAAGCCTGCACACTGCAACGAAGAGTAGCCCCCACTCGCTGCAACTAGAGAAAGTCCATGCACAGCAACGAAGACCCAGCACAGCCTAAATAAATAAATAAATAAATATAAAAGCATAAATTAATGAGTTAATGCTTTTTTTCTTAAGTTAAATGATTATTATTTAGATGCTCATTTTATAATTCTAAGCTCTTTTTTTATAAATGTGAAGTATTACACACTAATTTTTAGTTTGCTAAATGAACTACAATATATCCACACAATGGATAAGAATAAAAAAAGAATCAGAATGCTATGTACTGCTATAAAAAGATCTCCAGGATACACTGCTGAATGAAACAAACAAGTGCAGAATCCTATATATAGTAGGCAACCTATTGTGTTAGAAATCAGTGTGGGCAGGAAGTAGAATAAAAACACATGTACAAAAAAAAAGAACCACATGTACATATTTGCTTATATTTGTATAAAGAGAGATAGATATGTAGGAAACCTAGAAAGCTACTATCCAACAGGGCGGGGGTGGGGGGTGGGGGGTGGGGGGGGTGGACCAGGTAGATGAGGACGAAGGCAGGACCAAGTTTCCCAGTAAAAACATTTTTATCATTTTGAGTTCTAAATTAAGTTACCTACTTACAAAATAAAACTTAATTTTAAAAATAACCATTTTAAAGAAATTAACAGAACATTGTAAAGCAACTATACTCCAATAAAAATTAATTTAAATAAATAAGTGAATAAATTTATAAATAAATAAATAAATAAAAATTCAAGGCTGGTCCAAATGGGTTCATTGGTAGTCTGCAAGACATTTAGGGAAGAAAATATACCAATTGCTAAAATCTTTTCCTGAAGATACAAAAGCAGAGGAAACACTTCCTAACTCATTCTATGAGTCCAGCATTACCATAATACCAAAACCAGACAAAGGCATGCAAGAAAAGAAAGCTGCATTCATGAACACAGGTGCAAAAGTCCTCAACAAGATATTAGCAAATAGAATCCAACAATGTATAAAGAATTATACACCGTGACCAAGTGGGATTTATCCCAGGTGTGCAAGGCTGGCTCAGCATTTGAAAATTAATTAATGGCATCACATCAACAGACGGAAGAAGAAAGATCACACAATCATACCAATAGATACAAGAAAAATATTTTACAAAATCCAACATCCATCCATGATTAAAAAAACTCTCAGCAGACTAGAAATAGCAAACCCAATAAAGAACATTGCAAAACGTATAGGAAACATCATACTTCATGGTGAGAAATTAGAACCTTTTCCACTAAGATCAGGAACAAAGCAAGGATGTCCCATTTCACCACTCCTTTTCAACACTGTACTGGAAGTCCTAATTAAAGCAATAAGACAAAAAAAAGAAATGAGAAAAGTGAATTGGGAAGAAATACAACTACATCTGTCAGCAGATGACATGATTGTAGAAAATCTAAAAGAATCAATTAAAATAATTCTTAGAACTAATAAACAATCATAGCAAAGTTGCAGGATATAAGGTTAATACTCAGAAGTCATTCACTTTCCTCTATACCAATAACGAACACGTGGAATTTGAAACTAAAAACACATTACCGGGACTTCCCTGGTGGTCCAGCAGTAAAGAATCCACCTTCCAATGCAGGGCCATGGGTTCGATCCCCGGTGAGGGGACTAAGATCCTACATGCCTCGGGGCAACTACGCCCATGCACCACAACTACTGAGCCCAGATGCCTCAACTAGAGAGCCCGCATGCCACAAACTACAGAACCCACGTGCTCTGAAGCCTGCATGCCACAACTAGAGAGAAGTCTGCGCCCCGCAGCAAAGAGCCTGTGTGCCACAATGAAGATCCCATGCGCTGCAACTAAGACCCAATGCAGCCAAAAATAAATAAATAAAATAAATATTTTAAAAAAATACATTACCTTTGATGTCTAATCTGTATCTATAATGTACCCTAGCAATTGCACATACTTTTGATAGTACAATTGTACATTTGTATACCTGTAATGTAAATGTGGAGAAGTCTGAATCAACGTAAACATGTTTTTTGGTAAGAAAAGAAAATTAGCCAGCCCTATGCATTCAGTGTATATTCATACCTTTTATGGTCGTAGCATATAGTGCTGTATATTGTAAATTGTAGTTTCAACCAGAAGTAATGTTTTTTTTTCTTTTGAAGGAATAAATGTTCTTTATACAGCCTAATTTTCAAAAAGAAAAAAATAGATTGGTTTTATTTGTCACTTAGATAGTAGCAAGATCCTTTCTAAATGTTATTCAAGATGATTCAGTTCACACTAGTGGGTTTTGGTTTTTTTTTTTAATCCTAAAAAAGTAATGTTTTCCTTATTTTGTGACAGAATGATGTGCAAAGTTCAGCCCCACCCTAACTTTGCTTATAATCAGAGCCCCTCTCACCTTGTAAAGTGTGAATTGCCCTTCCTTTTTGTACAGAAGATGAACTGTATTTTGCATTTTGTCTACTTGTAAGTGAATGTAACATACTGTCAATTTTCCTCATTTGAATATAGAATTGTAACACTACACAGTGTACATTTCCAGAGCCTTGTGTATATTCCCAATGAACTTTTCTGCAAGCACACTTGTAACCATAGTGTATAATTAATAAACCTGGGTATGCTTACGCCTGGGCAACTATATTTTGTAACTCTTGTGTAGATTGTCTCTAAACAATGTGTGATCTTTATTTTGAAAAATACAGAACTTTGGAATCTGAAAACAAAACAAAAACAAAAACAAACAAACAAAAACATTACCATTGCAGTCACTATGGAAAACAGCATGGAGGTTCCTCAAATACTAAAAACAGAGTTGCCATATGATCCAGCAATCCCACTCCTGGGCATATATCTGGAAAAGAGGAAAACTATAATCTGAAAAGATACATGCACCCCAATGTTCATAGCAGCACTATTTGTAATAGCCAAGACACGGATGCAACCTAAATGTCCATCAACAGATGAATGGATAAAGAAGATGTAGTATATGTACACAATGGAATACTACTCAGCCATAATAAAGAAGGAAATAATGCCATTTGCAGCAACTTGGATGGACCTAGAGATTATCATACTAAGTGAAGTAAGTCAGAAAGAGAAAGACAAGTACCATACGATATAAATTATATGTGACATCTAAAATATGACACAAATAAAGTTATTTACAAATCAGAAACAGACTCACCGACACAGAGAACTGACTTGTGGTTCCCAAGAGGGAGGTGGGTGGGGGAGGGATAAATTAGGACTTTGAGATTAGCAGATACAAACTATTATATATAAAATAGATAAACAGCAAGGTGCTACTGTATAGGACAGGGAACTATATTCAATATCCTGTAATAAGGCATAATGGAAAAGAATATGTATATATGTATAACTGAACCACTTTGCTATGTACCAGAAACTAATGCAACATTGTAATACTAATAAAAAATGCATCACCATTTACATGAACACCTCCCAAAACGAAATACTTAGGTATAAATCTAACAAAATATGTACAAGATCTCCTTGAGGAAAACTATAAAACTCTGATGAAAGAATAAAAGAACCAAATAAGTGGCGAGATATTCCCTGTTCATGGATAGAAGACTCAATATTGTCAAGATGTCAGTTCTGCCCAACTTCACCTTCATGTAGTCAATGTATTCCCAGTCAAAATCCTAGCAAGTCATCTTATACCATGCATAGCACCTAGCAGAGTGTTAGGTCCAAGGCAGGCTCAATGAAAGCGAAGCAAGCATAAGAAGCTGTGGTGGAAACCCGGCTCAGATGTACTAGGGCAAAAGTGGGAATACACAGAAAGGGCACTGGGCAAACTCACATGATTAAGGAAACTCAGGCACTAACTGGGCATCTGGAACAACAGAAACGAGGGGCTCACTGGCCTCAGGGAAGGATCTCAGTCTCTGCCATTCTCTGTGTATCGGTTTCCTCCACTTGATGGGAACCAAGACCACGAGCCTCACCTAACTGCAACTTCCCACTGCTTCTAGCGGAACATCCTCTTCCTCAAGTTCAGTTTGAAAAATAGGCAGAAAGGTTTCAGACCCGCCAAGCTTGAGCTTTGCAACCAAAGCCAAAGGGGCCTGTTCTTGTGAGAATACAGCCACTCCACCAGGAGCACCAGCCTGGAGTGAGGGGAGGAGCAGCCCAGGAGAACAGACTTTATAAGGCAGGGCTGTCCCACTGGGGGCCTCTGGGACATTTCTAGTGATATAGCTTGCCACAGATACAGACTGAGGTCCCTTTAGCACTTCAAGGTCAGAGAGTGATTTGTGGCACCCTAGGATGGAGAAAGTGGCCTTGTCCAATAGTGATGGAAGGCATGGCACAGCTGATGGCCTTGGCTGCAGAATTGGAAGGACAAAACTCTAATCATAAGTGCTGCATTCCAAGTGAGTGTAGGTGGGTCCTCCCTGGGTGCCAAAGGGCAATCGATACTTGGCAATCATGAGACCAGGCCCACACCTGCACATTGACCACCTAGGAGGCAGCCTCTTCTGCCCATGCAAGAAAGCCATACCTCACACGTCACAAGTAAATCGTGAAAACAGATGTAACTGAGGTTTCATCCAATTGAATCGTAAACCATCACTAGGAGCTACTGAGTAAAGACTCCCTAACAGCAGTTGGGTGCCCCACGCATAACCTTTTGGGTCTGACCATGGTGCAGGCAGGCCCAAGGGCTTTTTGTGGGGACAGAAAGAACCAGGGAATTTGCCCTGGGACCAATTCACAATCAGATGGAAGGGGGTTCCAGACAAACACCCACAATCCTTCACCCCTCAGAAGAGGTCATTCAGATGGGACTATTGTGCACTGGCCCCTGGAGCCACTTAGTGCACTTAGCTCCCTACCTACCCTTGATAACATACCTGTATGGTCTGCCTCCCCTTCCAGTGCTTCCTGGGATCATCTCCAACATAACTGCTTGTACCTAATCCTTGTCTCAGGGTCTGCTTCTCAAGGATCCACACCAACCCACCACATTTTGGTAGAGGAAGCAAATGCTACCATCCAAAGGAGACATATAAGGAGACAGAGGTGACGAGGGGGACGAGTGGTGGAGACCTCCCAAGAAGCCTCTTGGGGACATACTTAACCACAAAGGCTCAGACACGCAGCTCACGGTGACGGGAGCAGACGTGCATTAATCAAACTCACAGAAACAGAGGGTGAAATCACACACTCGGTGCTTTTAATTCAAAATGAGAATGACATCAGACCTCTTGCACCCACCTGACACCACCTTCTCTCCCCGCAGACCAAGTAAGCCCATGATTATCTCACAGCTGCCGGTGGGCATGGGCTGGGCCCAAAAGGAGCTATGGAGCCTCTCTGCTGAACAACTCACACCTCCGTGAACTGTGGTGAGGCTGGACACCGAGCAGGCCCTCACCCAAAAAACCCAGCTCCCCGAGCCTCGCAGTCTCAGAGAATCCTTTTGCACTGACATGACTGTGGGTTTGAACGAAGAAAGTGGGCTGAGTTCCAAGCAGCTGTTCCTTACTGCCCCAGCACAAGCAGCTGGTGGACTGTTTGGGGCTGGCTGGCAGGGATGGGAGAAAGTGGGGTCAAGGACAAACAGGGCTGGCCCGCTGCAGCAGTCTGAATAAGTCACGAGGCAGCTCCAGGCACAGGATGCTCTGTGATTCCTCCCCTCCACCCTCTCCCTGGCCCCCGTTTCTGGCAGTCTGTCCCATGCATTTGTCCTGGGTGTGGCAGCACACCAGAGCTGGGACCAGGATGGGAAGGAGGCAGATGCCAAATTTTACCTGGCTGTGTATCCATCCATCCCCATCCTCCCACCTGGCCCTCTTTGGGAGTCCCATTCCGGTGAGGGGTCAGCGGGGGCAGGCAGCAATGAATTCTTTCTCTAGACCATGGACAAACTGGTCATTGAGGAAAAGCAGCTGACCGTGGGGCAGGAAGCAGGCGAGGATGCCCTCAATGCGGTCAGCCCGCAGCAGGAGGTTGGCACCGGGGACCAGCAGCCGGAGGTGGTCAAGAAGAAGTCGGACCAGCAGCCGAAGTGTGTTCTCCGCCAGCAGCAGGTTCTCATGAGCATTCAGCACTAGGACAAAGCCTAATGAGAGCATGCCTAGCCACACTACTGTCCGAGGCTCCTGGAAAGGGTCCCCTGCTGTCAGGCGGAAGGCCCCACATGGGGCCTCATGCAGGGGCACTGGGTCATCTGAGGACTGGGGCTGCAGGTCCACGACGGGCCGGCCGCACGCCTGCTGCTGCAGCTGGCACATGGACTCCACCTGCCTGCAGAGAATAGGTAGGTCACTGACCTGTCATCCTCAGGATGACCCTTAGAGCTGGAAGCTGCCATTATCCCCACAAATAAATGTAGAAACCAAGCCCCGGAGAGACTAAGTGAAGTGACCTGCCCAGGGCCACAGAGCACAGGGCATGAGCCCAGATAGGAATCCAGACTCCAGCCTCCAGGCCTTGAACCATTTCACTCCATGTGGCCAAGAGAAGGCAGATTCTGAACATAGCTCCTTGAGCTGGGAAAGGGCACCAGGGGAAGAAGATCCCACCCCTACCTGCTTCACAGAAGCCTCCTCAACATCTCAACAAGAGATGAGAAGCAGAGTTAAAAACTATGTCCAACCCAGGCTGTCCAACCTCTCCACCCTCACCTCATCCTGCAGCCCTCTCCAAATAAAAAAGAAAAATCTTCCACTTGGATATTCAGGTTTTTGAAATCACTCTCTGATCTCTCATGAACCACCTCCCAATTTGGGCCATGTACAGGCTGCTCTTAAAGACATCTCTTTGGTTTTCTGTGCCACATAAGGGGGAGGAGGCCCAGCAGAACAAAGAGATAACAAGAGGCTGGCCCAGGGTTGCCCCAGAGTGTTAATCCCCCCCGCCCAAAATGCGGAGGGGCCAGGAGATTCTGGCACCTGCTGGTTCAGTCTGGGCTGGGAGGGGAAGGTCCAAGGCCAGCCACCTCATCTAGAACAGTGTTTCCCAACTGTACCCTATGGATCCCAGGCTTTTGGGAGGCTCTTGGTGCAGATTCCCATAAACCACATTCTCTCTCCTCCTGAGAGATTCACAAAGCTTAAAGGCACACTAAGGGCCCTGAAAAGTCCTACACAGCAAAGCTTGTTTAATCTATACTTCTTACACTCAAATCCCAGCTCTTTCACTTTCTAGCTGCATGACCTTAGGTTAAATTCCTTTAACTCTCTGTAGCTCAGTTTACTCATCTGTAAGGTTGGGATAATGTACCTACCTCAAAAGATTGTTTCAAAGATAAAACGAGTTCATATACACGAAATGCTCAGAACGTAAAATACTTAGTATATACATGCTCAATAAATGTTAACTACACAAAATTAAAATAAATGCTAACTACATATAATAATGATGGTGATGATGATAGCATTATTATTTCTTTAACCTTTTTTCATGTAATACTTGTTGACAACTGTGGAAGACTCTTTGAAAGCACTACTTTAAAACTTTCTCTCTGCTTTAGTCCTCCTGTTTCTCTGTTCCCCCTCAGAAAAACTATCATTTTCGCTGTGTGTTCAATGAAGGCCTGGGGCTGGGCTGGACTGTGTAGTTACCTGGCCACGGCCAAAATCTGCTCCTTTCGGAGAAGCCTGTCCCTCTCAGCACCGTGTGGCTGTGGGTCATTGGGTGAATTCTCAGCACCAAAGAAGCAGGAGTAGAGCACTCGGCAAAAGCCGTCCTCAGCCTTTGAGGCCCGCAAGGTGTGGATGAGGAAGGCATGGACCATGGCTCTGGGATGGATGCTACAAGGAAGCCAGAGACCTCAGTGAGATGAGTGTAAAACCCCACCAGGGGAGGCAACCACAGAAAGGGTCTGACCTAGCTAGGTCTGGGAGCCTGTCTGGAGGCTGGTATAGCTGGTCACTGGTCCTTCTCAGTCACCCAACACACATGCCCAGCCTCTGAATAACAGCATCTGGTCAGTACCACCTCTGCCCATAACAGAGTCTAGTGGCTAAGATATCTCAGACAGCCCCAAAGCTAAATCTACAAACAACTGGCCAAGAATCTTTTTTTTTTTTTTTAAACATACAATAAACTGCATATATTTAGAGCGTACAATTTGGTATTTTTTTTCTTATTAGTAACGTATATATGGCAATCCCAATCTCCCAGTTCATTCCCCCTGGCCAAGAATCTTGAAAAATGTCAGTCATCAGAGTCCAGGGACACTGGGGAGCTCTCCACACTGAAGGAGGCCAGAGAGACGGCACAACCGAATGCAACCTGCGATCCTGTATAGGAACCCCGGCAGAGAAAAACGTAGTTTCGATAATGGACACTATCAGCACAACCGGAAGCATTTAAATATGGATTACAGGTTAGATAGCAATCTTGCTCAATGTTACCTGATTCTGAATGTAGGACAATGTCCTTGTTTTCAGAAAACACACACGGAAGTACTTCTAACTATAGAGGTAAAGGGGCCTACCTGCAACTAACTTATTTGGAAAATTAAATACACAGGAGTTCTTTAAAAGAACAGCCTTGAAATTTTCTGTAAATTAAGATCATGTCAAAATGAAGACCACGAAATAGTAATAATGGTGTCCGATGGGCTCAGTGACCAGTCCGGGGCTGAAAGGCAGCGTGTAGACAGTAAGCAGATATCTGTAGTTACGAGTAAACAAAGCGTCAGTTTAAACTGGTTAAACAGGACATTTCGCGAACGCGCGTTGAAACCCAGAGTCCGCAGACCCGGGCTGACCTTGTGCACGCCATCAGCCTTCGCCACCGCGTCCCCTCCTGCCCCCAGAGAGAAATGGTAGCGCCCAAGACCCCTTACGTCACTGCTTCGCGCAGCCCTGTGGCGCAGTGCACTTGGGGGATTGTAGTTCCTTGCTCCAGGTAGCCAAGCCTGAGGGGCGGGGTGGGGGGAACCCCGAACTGAGTGTGCCCTGCAACCCCGGGCCGCTGTCCTTGAGGCGTGGCACTCACCTTTTCTTCCGTGCCCACGGACTTCTACTAACTGGCCACTTCCCTCAGCTGAAAAAGGAGAAATGGCGGTCGCGCGTCACCTGGGCGCCTGCGCACGTCAGCAGCGGGCGCGCGCCCGAGCGTGACGCGCTCAGGGTGGGCGGGGCCTGAAGTGCCGAGCGGTGCTGAAGGCGTGGAGCTTGGGCGGCCTTCCGACGCCTGGGGCTCTGGCGACTTTCACCGTCGGACCAAAGGCCCCTTGCTCCACGTTCACGGCGTGGCCCGCGCGGTCACTCGCTGACTGGGTGCGCGGGGGTTCCCACTGGAAGCCCCGAACCAGGCCATTCTCCCCGGCGGCCGCGAGGGGGCGTAGCGACCCGGCGCCTGGCCCTGCCGGAAGAGGCGGGGTCTGAAGGTGCAGGGCGGGGATCTCAAACTGGCCAATGAGCCTGGGAATCGCGGGGCTGCCTGTTAAAATTCAGGTTGCTGGGCTTTAGCCCCGGGAATGGAGGCTTGGGGGGAAACATGTATATTTCCGTAGTTGGCGGGGAGGGCTTTTGGGTTGTGGGTTCCTGCGGTGGGTTAAGACTAGGGCTCGGTTTGGAGTGGAACGATGAAAACTCTGGTCCCAATCCTGTCACCAGCCATGCGTCCCTGGCAGGTCAGTCACTTTGCTGGGCCCCAGTGAAGCCCATAGGATTTAGTAGGCTGATTAGTTTTTCCTTTCACACTGCCATCTCTAACAAGCTCTTTCCTTGCCCCCTCTTTGGGGGAGGCCATCAAAAGTATAGCGAAAGGACTGGTACCTTACTCCTGAAAGGGCCACTGCCAGGCGCTTCCCAATTGGAGTCTTGGCCCAAAGGTGTCTGGGGTCCTGCGAGACTTGTCTGGGCCTCGTTATGTGCCCTGGGCGCCCCGGCCCCCCATCTCCCCACATAATCCTTTTACTTCTTGGCATGTGAACTGCTGCAACCTCCTCAGATGTGTTCTGTGCCTCAGAACCCCACCCTGGCTGTTCCCTTGGCCTGGCCTGCCCTTTCCTCCCCTTTATTAGCCCTTGAAAAGGTACTCAGACCAAAACGTAGGGGAAGCCTTCCTGCTGGACTGCATTAGCGTTGGGCTCTCCCCTTTATACCACCTGTGAGGGTCTGTCTATGGTGCTGATGTCCCCATTGGGGTACACCTGGCTGTGGCGCCCAGTTTCACTCCCCACGGCCATGCACAAGGCAATCCTGGAGGCAGCTCAAACACACTTCTTGGTGACTGAAGAAAGAAGGGTAGGGCAGCTCAGGCAGGGACCCTGGAATGCAGTCTGGGCCTCTCTGGCCATAGGACATGGGCAGAGGGGCAGTGAAGGAATGCTAGAGGAGGTGGCCTGCGAGCTGACTAGAGCATGTGGGCATTCTGACCACAGGTGAAACACATAACTGTATTTGTAGGTGGAGGGGCAGGCCCAGAGACCGTGGGGCCTCAGCCACAAGGCTGGGGTGATGTTGGCTCAGTTTCTGGTCCCTATCACTCTCAGGCAGGACTCATGTCTGCCACCTGATTACAGCAAAGAGCTGGCAGAGGGCTCTGGTTGCTGGAACACAGTATTCTGGCCTCTGTGCACTCTTCAGGCAGTGAGTCCACTCCAGGTCCCAGGCTGCTGGGGAGGCCGGCCTAGTGTGAGGTACACAGGAGATAGCAGTGGGAAGCTGGCCTGAGCCTCCGGAGGTCAGTGGGGGACCCAGATGGAGGTAGTGTCCAGATAAGTGGGGCAGACTCAGATGCCATTCCCAAATTTTGGCAGCCCTCAGCCAACTTGTGTCCTCAAGGTCAAAGCAGCCTGCTGGGGACAGTGAGGCAGGAAGGAGCCTGGGTCCCCCGAGACGCTGCAGAGCCTTCTTGCTGAATGAGGAGCACATACTGGGTTCACCAAAAAGAAAAGTTTGTTCGGGTTTTTCCATAAGATGTCATGAGAAAAACCCAAACAAACTTTTTGGCCAACCCAATGTATGTGTTTTGTTAAACTGCTGTGTGGGGTTTCTCTTAAATGTAGCCTAACTCGAATGAGTTAAGTGAGGCAGCACACGAAGTGGGCAGAGTGGAATGTGACATGTAGCCGGCACTCAATAAATAAATGTTGACAAGTATTAGTGCAGAGAGGCCTTGGTCAGTCCTGGAAGGCAGGTGGGGCCTTCTGGTCTGGTGGCAGCTCAGAGGCAGGAGGATGGACAAGCTGAACTTCTGCTTCCTGGCATGTGCATGTTCGTGTGTGCCAGGCTTTTGTAGCAGTTACCCTAGAAATTGTGAGATGTGGGTTTGTGGGTACAGTGTATGTGTGTGTGTGTGTGTGATAGAGACAGGAGAGAAGAAGAAAAATGAAGCACTACATTTCAGTATCCTGTAATAAACTGCAACGGAAAAGAATATGAATAAGAATATATATTTTATATATATAAAGGAATCACTGCTGTCACCAGAAACTAACACAACACTAACACAATCGTACTTAAAAAAAAACAAACAAATATAGCACTACAAAAAAATTAGAGGAGCTTCAAGGAAGCAGCTGGCTGCATTTGAGGCCTGGCCCACCTGCCTAGCTGGGACCACGGGCCACACCTTCCCCTCATTTCCCCTCCCCCTCCTCTGGCTGTGCCCTTCACCCCTGTCCCCAGCTCTGCTCTTCTCAGTGGTCCTCCAGGTTGGGGGGGTTGCCTGAAGCCCCTCACACTGACCCCTTCCCCACACTCCCATGCTGCATTGCTTTCTACCCGTTTCAGGGTGAGGCCTGCCCCACAGTGGCAGGCAGCCTGGTGTTTGCCCCGCCCATCTCCCTTGATGCCCACCACCAGGATGCACGTGGTGACTGGTGCTGACTCAATTTGGACAGCAGTTTCCATTCCCCACTCACCCAAGCCACCATAGGGTCCTGAATCACTGATGGGCAGCCTGGCTTGGGAAGCTCTGCTGCTTCTCCCAGACATCAGGACCCACCCTCAGGTCCTGCTGATGCCTCCAGGGACAGGGAGCTCACCCCCCAAAGACAGCCCCATTGGTTTTTTTTTTTAATAAATTTATTTATTTATTTATTTTATTTATTTATTGGCTGTGTTGGGTCTTCGTTGCTGCACTCGGGCTTTCTCTAGTTGCTGTGAGCAGGGGCTACTCTTCATTGTGGTACACAGGCTCCTCATTGTAGTGGCTTCTCTTGTTGTGGAGCGTGGGCCCTAGGCTTCAGTAGTTGTGGCACATGGGCTCAGTAGGTGTGGCTCACGGGCTCTAGAGCACAGCCTCAATAGTTGTGGCGCACAGGCTTAGTTACTCCGTGGCATGTGGAATCTTCCCAGGGCAGGGCTCGCACCCGTGTCCCCTGCATTGGCAGGTGGGTTCTTTACCACTGCGCCACCTAGGAAGTCCGCCCCATTGGTTTTTGACAGTTGGAATCCCTTATCAATGATCTTTACAAACCCTGAGCCCTCAGGCCAGACCAGTTGAGCCACCACCTACTTCTGGATGAGGGGAGGGCATTTATATGGAATCTGCCAGCCCCAGGCAGTGGATTTTTTAAATGTCTGTTGAGAATGTTTAGCCATTTCTCAAATTGTAGAGGAGGAAACTAAGAGGAAGAGGAAATCTGCTTTACTGAGAGTCCAGGTGGGCGGAGATTGAGTGGATCTGGTTGCCCTAGAATAAAGGAGACCAAAGCAGGGCAAGCCTTATACTTGCATCCCCCTCCACCTCCCTGGGCCATCTCAGAGATGGCTTGCCTTGTGTGGGTCACCAGCCAGCTTCCTCCTCCTCTGTCTGCACCAACCCCCGTCCACAGCCTCCTAGCTGCTACTCTGGTGCAGTAGGACACCAGTCTCCTACACAGAGCTGCTGGGCCTTTTGCTTTGTAACCCATCACCCAGGGGCATGTCGATGTGCAGAAAGGGGCCAGACCCTCGGGTATGAGGGTCTGGCCCCTTTCTTTTAATTAAATGTTTTTATTGTTTGTTTTCGTTTGTTTGGTTTTGGGTTTTTTGCCTGCGTGGCGTGTGGGATCTTAGTTCCCCAACTGGGGTTCGAAGCCGTGCCCCCTGCATTGGAAGTGCAAAGTCTTAACCACTGGATTGCCAGGGAGGTCCCTAATTAAATGTTTTTAGGCTTATCCTTTTTACCTGTCTGGTTTTGTGATCCCCACATTGGCTCTAAGTAATAACAGCCATAGCAGACTCCTGTATGGCACTTGATGCAGGCAGCCCCTGTTCTTAGTGCTTTACATACACCAACTCATTTGCTCCAATCCACAAGCCTTTGAAGGAGAGGCTTTACAATCTCCATTTTGCAGATGAGGAAACTGAGGCACTGAGATCAAGTAACTCCTGATATGAACCACGTACTGAGTGAGATGTGCATGTCCACAAATTTCAGCCTGTTTCATCCCCTCCCTTGTGTGTCCCCCTTCTCCCCCATCCCTTCAGGGTCACCCCAGAGACTGTCGGCCCATACCCTCAGCTCCCAAAGGCCTTAACCCCAGCCCTACTTACCGGCTATAATCCAACCTCGAGAGCTCCCTTCCCACCCCGCTTGGGTGATCTCCTTCCCCAGTATTCCCAATCCCAACCCAGGAGGCCTCCTCCCTAAGCCCTCCCCTCAGGGAGTCCCAGGCCCCATGTCTTGGCTGGGCTCCAGGAGGACTAGGCAGTGCGTGACTCATCCTTTCAAACGGCCGCTCTTCCTGCAGGGCGGAGAGCCAGGAGGCCCCACGAGGCAGCGCAGGCCCAGCCACGTGAGGCCCCTTCCCCTCCCGCTGCCCCAGGCCCAGCTGACTCAGAGCCTGGCAGCTGCGGCCACCGGCCCTCCCAGGGGTGTGTGTGCTGATGTGGGCTGGGCGGGGAGGGGAGGAGGCAATCCTAGCTGAGCTGCTCAGCACCCACACAGATTCCCATGTGGGCTGGGTGGGAATGCGTCTTAGCTTCTGTCCCATAACCAACTGTCTACTTTGAACAATAGGCTGAATAACTTCACATCATCCAACATTCTCTCAAGGCTTGAATTTCAAGGCTGCAGAACAGCAACTTCTCCATCATTGCTCAATTTCCCTCTTCTGATTGTTTCCAGATTCCACATGGCTATAGACCTCCTTGTCTAAACACCCTTCATTTCTGTACCACCCACAGTTTTATTGCTTCTGGAAAGTAGGGTGCCTGTGTGTTCAATTCCAGGGATATTTTTTAAGGGACTTCCCTGGTGGCGCAGTGGTTAAGAATCTGCCTGCCAATGCAGGGGACACGGGTTCAACCCCTGGTTGGGGAAGATCCCACATGCCGCGGAGCAACTAAGCCCGTGTGCCACAACTATTGAGCCTGCACTTTACAGCCCGTGAGCCACAACTATTGAGCCCATGTGCTGCAACTACTGAAGCCCACGCGCCTAGAGCCCATGCTCCTCAGCAAGAGAAGCCACGGCAATGAGGAGCCCACACACCACAACAAAGAGTAGCCCCCAGTCACAGCAAAAAGGACCCAACACAGCCAATAAAATAAATTAAAAAAAATAAAAAATAAAAAAGAATAAACTATTGCTAAAAGAAACACGATGGATCTCAAAATCATTATGCTGAGTGAAAAAAGCCAGACACAAAAGAGTATGATTTCATCTATATGAAGCTCAAGAGCAGGCAAAACTGATCTACCACGACAGAGGTCAAACTAGTGGTGACTCCAGAGTGTGGGTAACTGGGAGGGAGCAGGAGGGAGCTTCCTGGGATGCTATAAATGTTAACATCTTGAACTGTGTGATGCCTCCTCACATCTGTGCCCTATGCTTAAGATGTGTACCCTTGAGGAAGTGTCAATCTTTCCCCGATATAAAATGAAAACATTTTTTAAATTGTCAGGGTATCTGGTGAGCAAATCCAATGATGCCCAGCGCCCAGTGATGCCTCCTGACTTGGCCAGGCCTGGCACAGTCTCCTTACGTGAGCCCTGCCCTGCGCATCTCTTTAACCACGTGAGTCAGTTGCACGTGGCTGCTCCCAACTCCTGCCCCGCCTTGGCCCAAGCAAAACAACCTTTAAAACTGGCTGGCAGCCCAGGATTGCAAACTGCTTTCCTGCCTGATCCACTCCTCTCTATGAGCATCCAGGAGTAAAGGTATAGCTTCTCTTCCTGGTGGAACAGGGGGTTGCAGCACCTCTGCCCCGTCCCCTGAAACTCCCGGGGGCCGGGCAGTCTTGGCCCAACCCGAACTGGAGAGGTGCCCCGTCTACCGGGCCCAGGCCGACACCTCCCTCAAGGTAGATGTTAGCACCAAGGCCCTCTCTCAGGGAAGTTTCTTCCTCGCTTGACCAGGGTCCCTTCCCTACCTTCCTCTTCTCTTTCCCCTGCAAAATGAGCTGAATACTGACCTGATGTGCTTAGGAGACACTACATAAAAGTGTCTGGAGCAGACTAAGTGACAACAGCTATGACTCTAATGGGTTATGAGCAGGGCAGATGTGGTCACAGCCGTCAGCACCTGGTACACAGTCTAGACAGTGTTAGACAGTCAGCACCCATTGTTTTCTCCTCTCCATGTGGCCCCATCCAGATGGATAGAGTGGTAAGAGGACTCTCAGAGCAGAAGCCAGGCAGCCTAGTCCCACTCCCTCAGCACTCCAGGCCAGAGGTGGAAGGTGAGGAGTGGGAGAGTCCTGGACCGCTGGAATACCTGCTGTGTGATCTGGGGCAAGCGAGTGCCCTCTGAGCATCCAGCTGCCTTCCTCCTCCTAAAACCAGACCACTTGAGCGCTCAGGGTGGTGCAGGCAAGTCTCAGCATAACTGTGCCCAGGGCTCACTCTCCCTTCTCTCCACTTCTCCCTCTTTCTCAGGGGTCTGCACAGATATTTTCCCTTTTCTGGGGCAAATGCCCTCACCCAAATAAAGCTGGCCTTGGTGTCAGCTGCCTGCTTAGTGGAGGGGGCTTCTGGAAGCTTCAGAGTTCTTCCTGCGTAGAAGTCCAGCCCTCCCAGATACCGCCCCTCCCACCGTTGTGCCCTTGCAGGAGGCTCTAGACCAAGAGTGAAGACTAAGCCTTGGAGCATAAGAAACTTGGGGTCAGGGTGGGGTGGGGGAGTGGGGTGGAGGGAACAAGCTAGAGACAGGGTAAGTGTCCTTCAGACTCAGCCTGGGGATCTGAAGTCCCTTATTATTGCTCTGGCAAGAAATAGCCTGTTTTCCCATCTGCAAAATGGAGCAAATAATCATGGCAAGGTTGATGAACGTTGACAGAAAGTGGTAATGACGCCTGACGTGTTGTGTGCACTCTGTATCAGGCAGCGTCTTCATTGCACATTTGCAAAGGAGTCCCTATGATCACAGCTCATATTTAGGGGAGAGTCATTTGCTATGGTATTCCGAGGGGGTCTCCGGACACACCTAGGTTTGGCCTGGGACTGGCTCTCCCAGATTGGCCCTTTCCCACTCTCTTGATCTTGAACTTGGCACCTCCTAGGTGATGGAATCTCTGCTGGGCGCTGGGGATACCGAAAGCAAAGTCATTTCCCTGCTAGGGCAAGCAGGCTTCTGGGAGGAATTAACATTTGAAATGGAATCTTAAAAGAGGAATAACAGATTGGGGAGAACATTCCTGAGGATAACACAGCAGAGGCAAAGACAAGGAAATGTGAACAGCAACTCTGGAGGATTCGATTCAGCAAGAGGTAAGGAATGAGGCTGGGGAGGGCCTAGATCCTAAAGGGCTATGAGACTTTGAAGTTTCTCTGAGGGCAGTGGTGAGCCACCGACAGTTCTAGAGAACTGATGGCATCACTCTTGCCTTCTCAGTGCAGAGTTTAGGAAGGGTGAGCCCAGAAGTGCTTGAGCAGCCAGATGAGGGAAATGGGGAGGTTGAATCCAAAATCTTGGCAAGACTTGGGAAGAGGGTATGAGGCCACCACCCCAGGAGTCTTCCAGCCCCAATCCCCTGACTTGCCCCTGCCGTATTCCACCATCAGGGTCTGCCACAGGCTTATCAAGTGCTCCACAGGACACAGTGCTGCTTACTCTACTTGCTCAGTGCTTTATTGAACCAAGACCCTATCAGATGACTCATCAGGGCCTTCAAGAAGCCCTGCCCATTTCCTGAGATTCAGAATCCAGAGGTGGCTGGCCTTGGTTTAGCTGCTTCCATGACATTTCCTTTTGAGTATCTCCAAACCTTAAAAGTCTAACGATTTTGTCCACACAGACAGGCACACGTATACTCCTGCCGCAGGCTGTCACACTCACTGGAACGCTTTCAACTCAGCAGTCTGTGGACAAGGCATTGTGCACCCATGACCATCTGTCCACATACCAACCATCCTCTCTGCCATCCGTCCAGCTGTCCATCCAGGACAAGACAGCAGCGAGTTCTGACACGGGTTCAGGCCCCAGGGTTCATAGCAGTGAGGGCTGGACTTCCAGTGGGCTCAGGATGCAGCCTTAGCCCTCGCTCAAGGGCCTCTGCAGATGATAACATCCCTTTCTGAGGCAACAGAAGCCAGGGCCAGGTGGGTTAGGAATGTCTGAGTCTTTAACCCCAACTGGACAGGGGGAACATAAACCTTAGCCTGTGACTATCCTGAGATGGGCAAAAAAAAAAAAAAAGACAAACCAAGCATACAGATAACACTGAAACAGGAAAGAGTAAGAGCTCATGTCTGTGCGGGAGGTGTTCATATGGAAGGACAGGAAAGAGGGACAGAGAAAGGGCAACATGGTGCATACATACAGGAGTGCTGCTGAGGACCTGGGGCACAGTGCTGACTCCTAGGGCTGGGAAGAGCACATCTGCGGCCCATCCTAGGGGGCTGTAGCTTTCTCTCCGCCTCATACGTACAAACAAAGCCCACAGAAAAAAGGGGGCTTTTCTGGATACAGGAAGACAAAGTGTTAACCCAGACAAGGAAGAAGAAAAACCCAAAAGGCTCCTGCTAGGCACAAAATACTTCCTTTGAGCTAGACTTAATCCAATTTCACTAAGTCAGCAGGCTGGGTTCTTCCAGGGGTCCCAGGGGTGGGGGTGGGGGAGTTACCAGGATATGGAGTATGACTGGAGTGAGACAGGGGATCAGGGCTGGGGCAGACAGACAGGACACCCTCCCCACCTTTCCCCTGGCAACGGCAGACCCTCAGCCCTGTAGGCCACCGGGCAGCTGACGCCCAGGCCACACGAAACAAGGAAGGCCGGTGGGACCGTTGCCGGCCCTTCACTGGTCCTGCAGGCGGCTGCAGAGCTCCCGCCGGCTCCGCTCGCCAGCCCAGCTGCGTGTCTTGAGGCGGAAGGTCTTCAGCTCATCCTTGAAGGCCTCATGGTTCATGGGCCGGTAGTCCTGAGGCTCACAAAAGGTCTAGGGTGAGACGAGACAGGTCAATCGATATGGGAAAATGGGTAACTTCGGTGGGGGGGGCGGGGTTGGGGACCCAGTCATCCCTTCTCCTTCTTCTAGGGCTACTGCCTGGTCGAGCCCTTTCCCTGTAGGCCAACCCTCCCACAGCGGCTGTAGCCACCCCCACTGGTCGTACCGGGTGCTGTGGGAAGAACTCCTTGTAGCCGCCTTTAAGGATATACATCTCAGGATAGTAGAGGCTGGGGTAGTCGTTGGAGGCTCTGTCCCGTTCCCTGATGAAACGACACCTGGAACCAGCAGAGCCATGGGGTCAGAGCTGGGTGTGCAGTGGGGTGTACCTCAGGGGACCTGGTCCCCACGCCCACCCCTTTGAGGGCCTCGGGGAACCACAGAAGGCTTGAGTGCAGGAATCTCAGCCACAAGAACACTTTTAGATCAGTCTGGCTAACTGGGTACAGAAGAGGTTGGGGAGATAGAAGGGAGTAATCAAGGGGGCTCTGTGTCCAGAAGACAGTTGCACGATCTCTATCAGAGACATTTCTCCTGGGCTGGGAAAGGCGAGGCAGAAAGGAGAGAACTGGACAAAGTTCAAGAGATAGGCTCAGAAGGTCTAGGGCTAGGCTTGATGAGGAGGAGATGGAGAGAGGAAAGGACAGTTGAACTCCGGAGGGGTCAACGTTATTGAGGACTGGGACAAGACCCTTGGATTTTAAGGACACTGATGGAGACTTAGAATTAGGTTTTGTGGGGGTGGCAGCAATGGACAGCAGGTAGGTGGGAGGCCTGATGTGAAGGACAGTGGGAGGGAGACAGGAGGAGGGTGCAACGAACAGGGAAGTGAGGATGAGGTCTGCTCCCAGGTATCAGGGGAGACAAGAGGTCCAGGCCAAGGAGGGGCCAGGGCTGGGCTTGGGCTTCTTGGCCATTGGCTGGCTCCAGCGCCCGCAAACCGGGGCAAGGAAGGTCAGAAGCAGCACTAGCTGACTGGGCTGGGCTGGGACTCACATGCGGGGGCCCCGCTCAGATGAAAATTCACAGTGGAAAATGAGGATGATCCTCTTGTCCAGGCTACAGGGTGTGATGGGGCTCTGTAGCAGGAAGGTCTCGGCATCCCGTTCCAGAGGCAGGTTCACAGCAGTCTGCCAGAGGAGCCAGAGGTCAGGTCACAGCCCTAGGCCTGGGCAGGAGACCCTGCCCTATGCGGTCCCCATCTTTCAGATGAGTGACCCCACCTCTTGAGGGGCAGAATCCTACCCCATGAGAGGGTGCACCCACCCCCTACCAATTCATCCTCCGGGTAGAGGAAGGACAAAACTGGGTGTCTTCAGGGCCTCTCCCATCACCCTGCCTCACCTTGATGTGCCCGCCTTCATACTCGTAGGGGTACCTGCAGTCCACAATCACAAACCTCTCCACGATATTGCTGAACTTGCCTGTCAGCAGGGCCACCATCTGTAGGAGGCCACGGAGGTGGGTTCCAGCAGTTCAGTCTGGCAGTCAGGGGCTGACCCAGGGGTCATAGGCTGACCCCAGGGGAGGTTAACAGGCAAACACAAGTCCCAAATGTAGCATAAAATAGCTTATCCCTGCATACCGTTTCTGGTGAGATGTACTTGAGGTCTTGGTGCTTTCCATCCACAGTCTGTAGGAGGAAGGCCTGAAGAGAAAAGGAGAGAGAACGGAGAGAGAAAGTGAGATCGGTAAGACTAGGAACCTGGGAACGATGGGAGTTTTTTCCTCCCCCCCAAGCCCAAAGGCCACACCTGCTTTGACTTTCCAATTCAGCTCTGGTTCCCATAGCAACCAAGAGGTGCCTCTAGGGTCTGATCCCCAGGGAACAATCTTCCAAGGGGAGATGAGGATGGGGAGCAGAAGAGATGAACCCCCCCATGCCTCCTGCCCCCGTGCGTTGCCAAGCAAGCCCCAGGATGAGGCCCAAGGAGGCTCCAAGCAAGACGCTGAGGTTTGGAAAAGTTTTCCAAGGTTGAGACACCACTGATGCCCTGGACAGATCTGAGGTAGAGTCAGGAGATTGAGGAGAGCCAGAGAGAGGAGTCTAGACGAGAATAAATAAGATGCAAAGGACAAAGCAAGGGGCCTCCGGGGAGGGAGAGAGTTGCAGAAGCAGCTGCTGGGCTCAAGGGCCACAGTCAGGAAGGGATGGAGCCTCCTGAGGGGTCCCACTGTTGGTACCTTGGAGTAATCCCCGATCAGCTCTCGGTGGTCACTGTCCAGGATGTTCTCAATCTCGTCATGACACAAGGACTTCGAGCGGAGAACGCGGGCTTTCTGTAAGGCAGGCAGCAGCCAGGGTCAGGGGTGAGGTGGCCCCTCAGTGCCCCATTTGGCTAGTACCCCCCTTCCCTGCACCCTGCCCTCTGCCACAAACCCAGCTGAGAAGGGCTTGCAGGGTGGCCTCGGAGGGTGGCAGCCTAGCCCAGTCCCGCCCCAGGAGAAGGGCGCTCACGGGTTCCTCAGCCTCCCGCTGCTCCTCCTCTGGAGGGGTCCCGCTCCTTCTCCGCTTGTTCTGGACGGGCAGGTCCCTGTCCTGGGGCCGCTCCAGCCTCTTGAGGATGGGCCGGATCACGCTGCAGGGCATGGACGGAGAGCGGAAGAGCCGCTGGCACTTGCTGTACACGATGAGGTCCTGGCAGAGGCGGCAGGTCCAGGGTCAGAGTTCCCAGCCCCTGCTCTCAACCCCAAATCCCACCTGGAGGGAAGGGTCCCACCCCTCCAAGCTCTGAGGGGTCTCTCCCGAGGCTCACCTGCTCCTCTTCCTTTTCTGAGGTCCTGACCAGCGGGGCACTAATGAGGCTCTCCATGCCTGGGGGGACTACGTTATCCTCCTGAGGCCAAGTCAGCAAGGGTGTGGTTACACTCGCAGGCACAGGTCCAACCCCTAAGGCCCCAGTCCTCCAGGACAGCCTTCCCAGTTCTCCCAGCCACCTCCAGGCCAGCAGCCCTCCCTGGCCCTGCTCACACCTCCACACAGGGCAGCCCCCCAGAACCAGGAAGTTGCATGCCCCACTCGCTGCAGGGGCTTGCACAGAACTGTGAGAAGTGTGGCTATGCAGGAGGACCAGGCTTCCCTCCGCCCTGCCCATCCGCCCTTCAACTGCAGCACCAGCCACCTCCTCTTCTCTGATTGGCCAGAGGTCAGGCTGTGACTCGGTTACCTCCAATTCTTCTTCTGACATTGAAATGAGGTCATAGTCTTGCTGAAGGAGCTCAGCGCTTTCCTCTTTGAGGAGATCCCAGGGAGGGAGAGGTAGGGTGCCTGAAAGGGCAAGGCTGCTTACCTTTAAGTCACTCTCCAGCATATCCACAAATCCATCATCTTCCTCGGCACCCCCCTTGGTGGGGGTCAGGGAGAAGCGGCATTGGGCCAGGGGAGTCAGTTCCTCTACTTCCATCTTCCGCTCAGGGGTGAGACACTGTATGGGTGACAAACAGACACAGATGACTCAGGGGTAGGGACGTGAGGCAGTCCCCACCCCAACCTTCTGAGAAAACTTTCCCAGTGCCTCAGGGCTCAGGATCACCCTCAAGTCCCCCAGGCTGCCTTCACAGGCACCTGCCCTGCGTGCATGCCCGTCCTGCACGGGCCAGCTCTCCTGGCATACCATCAGGTCGGGAGCTGAGCTGGGCCTCTGGGCAAAGGCTTCTCTGCGGCTGGCCCACTCAGCCAGAGCTTGGGTGTGGCTGGGATGTGTGGGCTTCCCCGGCATCTTGAAGACAAATCCATCCTGTGAGCAGTACAGCGAGTAGAGCGGGGGTGCGTGATCAAATGCCAGAGAACCACCCCAGCAAGCCCCCTTCTCTCCCTGGAGTGCTCCCACTCTGGCCTTCCAGAAGCGCACATTCTCTTTGTCCTCCCCAGAGCTGCGGGCTGCACGGCCACATGCCTCACTCTTCCTCCAGGTGCCGGGCGCTTGGGAGTTGGTGATGTTCCGTAGCACAGGGCTGTGGCCCAGAAGCCTCCCCTAGAGCCAGGAGGGCAGCAGGTACAGAAGGCTGCGTCCTTCTGGTGTCAGCCCAGGCCCTACCTCCTCCCATCCCTCCTCCAACTCCCCCAGTTCCCCCGTCCACCTCCAAAGCCCGAGCTCCCACAACCAGACAAGGGACACCCGACTGCTTCAAGTCCACCCTCTGGGAGCTGACCCCTGGTCCCTCCTGCCCCTCCACAATCCTGGCCAGCAGGCCGAGCCTCCCGATGGGCCTCACAGGACACTCACCGGCAAGGATTGGAAGCGTCGGATGGTGAACTGCTCACTGCAGGAGGAAACAGGGACAGCTCAGGGCTGAAGAGTTGGGCCATGACAGAGAGCATTCAGGGTGCCCTCCACCACAGAGCCCTGTGCACCCCCATGGGAGGACCTGGGAAAGCTCCCTCCCCGAGCCCACGCCACCCACATGGAGCAGGGGAGCCTGCGTGAGGAAGGTTCGAGCACTTACTTTCGAATAACTCGGCTGGCTGCCTGGATGGCCTGTTCAAACCTAAGAGAGAGAAGGGTCCATGCAACCCAGCTCCCCTCACAGCCCATCACCCACCCCCAGCATTAGGTCCTGAATCCACAAGGGCGGGGGCCAGGGCTCAGTCCAGGGGAAAGAAGAGGTAGGAAGAATGCAGACTCTCAGGGGGCCCAGGTACAGGGGAAGGGGCAGATGAGAGGCAGCCTGGGATTTTAAAGGCTGCCCTGAATGGAAGAGGCCTGGAGAATGGTTCTGACAGAGACAACTGGAGTAGGTCGCAGGGTGGCTAAGGAGTTACCAAGGCAACGGTCTCACCAGCTTGCCCACAGGCCTTCCACCTGTATGCAAATCACCTCAGCAGGGCCATATGGCTGCCAGGAAAGGCATCCATCCATCCATCCCATGACAACAGGCCTTGTCCTGACAATGTGGGTGTCTCCAAGGCCTGGATGCCAGCAAGGCTGGGCTTCCCTGCTCTTGTGTGGGACTGTCCTGGCTCCTCCAGGACAGGGGCCTGGTTTAGTTACCCCTGGATCAGCTCCAGGCTGCCATGCCAGACCCCCCAGTGACAAATGTGCAGGGTCACAACCTCTCCTCCCTCCTGTGGAATTTTCCAGGACCCAGCCTCTGTCCCACGCCCTCCCCCTGCCTTAGAAGAGGCCAGCAGGCAAAGAATTCCAGCAGATGTTCCTTCTGAGGCTAGCTATGTTACCAGAGACCACCTGCCAGGCGGGGCTTTTGTGTATCTATGTGTACACACACACACTTCTTTCTGTAACCGTCAAAGCAGGTGCATTGCGGCGGGGAGGGGTGGGTGGGGGGAGGGAACTGAGGGCTAAAGTGTCAGGGGGATGCCCCACCCTGGGGGGGTGTGTGTGTGTGTGTGGCTGTGCTCAGCCAACCTGGCATCAGGATGACCAATTTAATTGGCTTGGTTTTCAATCTGCACCTGGGCCCTGGGGGCAAAGCAGGAACAGCCCGGTGTTATCATGAAAACCCAACCTGCAGTCCCCACACCGCCACCCAATGCTCTCCCCATTTCCTGTTTATGAGCAAACCTGCAGCCCAGCCCAGTCTGATCAAAGGCAATGGGAGGAAAGACAGCCACTGCCCTAAACCCAAAGCCATAGTCCCTCAGCCCAGGCGGGGATGCCCAGCTGTTCCCAGTAACGCCTGACAGCTGCTCTCCCTTCTAGGGCCTGAACAGCTGGATGGGAACAGCTGTGCTCTGGAAGGTACCACTCATGCCCCACAACCAAGAAGCAGGCAACTGTGGTGAGCGGAGCCCACCAACTTCTCCACTCCCCCTCACAAAGGGCCTGGTCCAGGGGTTGGCCAGAGGGTCAAATGTCACTGAAACCAGAGGTTACGGAGAGGATGGCCAAGGCCCAAACCAGCTTGCAGCAGCTGTTTTGTTTGGCCTAAAGTAAATTAAAAACTTTGAATTAGTTGGAGCATATTTTAAAATTGTGATAGTTCACAGAAAAAAAATATGTGTACAGGCAGAAAGAATACATACTAGACCTGTATTCCCACAAGTGGCTCCCTGTGGCCACTGTTCCTGCCACCCTGGCCCTGAATCCACTCTAAGCTGCTCCCACGAGAGCAGACCGTTCCATGAGACAAGGAGCAGAATTCCAGGACATGGGAAGGTCAATCAGTGTCCCCATATGGGGAGCCAGAGAGGTCTGTCTGCTCTTCCAGGCTTCCCAGTGAGTTTAGGGTAGAACTGAGATTCCCAAGGCAGGTTCCCCCTCCGTGATAGCGTGGTCCCTCTTCTCTACTCACGTCTGCTCTGCCACCTGGGGGTCCATAGGGCTGGGGGAGTCCATGCACAGACCTGGTGGACAGAGTGCCTTGGTTTGAAAGTGGTGGCATTTCCTGCACACTTCCCCCACCATGTCCCAACGCTATCCCAGAAGGGAAAAAAAAAATCTGTTTTTCTTTTAGGTCATTAAAAAATGAAACAAAACCCACCCATGGACCACAAGGCCTGGCACACTGCCAAATCACACAGGGCTCCACTCCCTGTTTACTGTGGAAACGCCTCCCTATAGGCTTTAAACCAAAACGCCGCTAAGCATTTTTCTTGAACTGGTTTAAAATAATTTGTTCTAGAAGAGATAACAGCTTTTTAAAGGAAAAAGTTAAAGCCAAGGCAAGTGACTGTTATAAAATAACAGACTTTTTAGCCCTAATGCCTCCCAGGTGGGGCTGTGGTTCAGAACTTTGGCGCCTGGTTTTAAAGAGGTAAGATCTCATCTCCCGCAGAGAACCCCGCCCAGCACCCTCCTGGCTCACTCAGTGCTGGGTGTGGCAAGCCCCACCAGAAGTGGGCAGGGGGAGGCTGCTGGGCCCACCAGGTTGCGGTAAGGGTGTTAGTCTGGTCAGTAGGGAAGTGGGGAGGCTCAGGCAGCCCCCCAAACTCCCCTGGCACCCCTGGGCCTCACCTGCATCAGAAGATTCAGAGGACTCAGACGACAGGGAGGATTCAGACGCCCGACGGGACAGGGATAGGCATGTGAGCAGGTTGCCTACCTGACTCTTTGGGGTCTCGCTGGGAAGGGAGCAGGGACCCAGGGAAGGAGAAAGGTAAATGTGGGGCTCAAGGGCTTGGCTGCCCATGTTCCCACCAGCCACCCACCTCTGAAGGGCCCATCCAGCCTCTGCACTGTCCCAGGGAGGTGATGGCATCAAGGGCCTACCCTCTTCTCAGGCCTTCTACAGAGGCCCTAAGTGTCTTCTCTTTGTTGATTGATTTAAGGTTCTCCTAGGTGCAGGGGAAGGTGAACCCAGAGCAAGGCGGCAGCCTGGAGGAGGTGGGCTGCAACCATCCTGGGGGATTGTGGGGCAGCAGACAGCCCTGGAAGGGCCAAGACTTTGGTCTTTATTGCTCCAAGGATGACCCAGCCTGGAGCTGCAGGCTTGCTCAGGGGGCAAGACCAGAGCTGAACCTCTCAACCCCAGGAAAGAACAGGGGGCGGAGGAAACAGGGCTACCCTCAAGTTCCCCCTCCGGGCCCAGGATCCCCTGCCTGGGGCAAAATGGTGGAGATTTGGGCCGAGATTAGGGAGGCAGCATGGTGGAGGTGGGGAAGAGGGTCTCCAGAGGCTTCTGCGGGCCAAGAACAAGTCACCTGGAGGGTGTGAGCGGCTCAGCCCTAGTCCCGGGCCCCTGAAGCAGGCTCTGCCCCGCACGCCTCCCCATTTGGCACCCATGCCGGGTTCCCAAGAGGCCCGGGACCAAATCCTAGTGCGAGCCTCTCACCCCACACCCAGCATCCTTGGGGCGCCCTACCTGCCAAGCCCGGCGAGGTCGTGCATGGTCTTGGTGAGGGTGCTGACCGGCGAAGAAGCGGCCGCACGCTCCGGAGACCCCAGGAAGCCATGAGCCCCCAGCCGGAGGCCCCGGAGGTGGCCGGGACGCTGGGCGCCACCGCGCACGCCGGCCGGACTGAGAGCGGAGCCCACCGCGGGCTCCGTCTGGGGCAGCTCCATCGCGGTAGGGCGGGAGCGCCGGGCGAAGGGCGATCAACAGACACCGGGCACAGCTGGCCGGGACGAGGTAGGGAGCCGGCCCGGGGTGGAGGGGAAGGGAGGGAGGAAGAGCAACGGGGCCGGAGCGAGGGAGGAGAGGGAAGCGGGGAGGGTGGGGAGGGGAGGAGGGACGCGGGGACCGGCCACCAGCCCGGGAAGCCTCTAGCAGAAGCTGCCACCTCCACCTCCTTATATATTCGAAAAATAACAGCGGCCGCGCCGCCGGACGGCACCAATGGGGGCGCAGGTCAGAAGAGAGGCGGGACCAAGGGCGGGGCCCGTGTGGGGGAAGGCGCAGAGGCTGGACCTGCCCGGCCTCGCCCAGTTCCAGGCTTTGGGTGGGGTGGAGGAATTAGGGTTTCTCCTACGCGCCTAGCACTCCCTTGCAAGCCAGGGTTCGAGGAGCCTGGCTTCCCAAATTCCGCTTCTCAGTATGTGGTTTGGAGCTACACCTCCTCCCCCGCCCCCGCCCCCCCCCCCCCCCCCACCGCCAGCGAAGAGGGCCTCAGAGGATGCAACAACCCCCTAAGGTAGCCTAAGAGGGACCCCCGCCGTATAACATCACTTACAAGCACCGGCTGGCACCGTGAGAGCCTGCATTCCAGAAGTCTGCCGAATACCCCTGTGCTGTGCGCTGTGTGTTAACCATTCCACTTCACAGACGGGGACGTTGAGGCGTAGAGAAGTTCACTAACTCGTTCAAGGTTACATGGTTGTGCAGATGGTGGAGCTGAGATTCACCCCAGGCGCCTCTACTCCCTCAGCTTCCCTGACCCTACGACTGGCAGCTCAGAGCAGGCCCCAAAGCATAATTCCCACGGGGAGCTCCCAGTGCAGGAGGTGGACCCGCGGTGGGTGCTGACACGTAACTGATGGGTGCTTGCGTAACTGATGTGTTCCCACAGGGTCCAGCCCCAGAGGAGGCTCTAGTGATTGGTCTAGCCATGAGTTTTGGCGGTGAGGGCCAAAGAGGGTGTCAGCAACCTCAGAACCCTGTTATGGAATTGTCTTATGCCCATTGACCATTTGGCTAATGTGGTGCCAATGTTTAATCGGTGTTTTTTGATCAGGGAGGCTGAATTTGTCCCTAGTTTTAACTGAGGATCTTCTAATTATCTGATCACCTCCTGGGGAGCCCGCTTTCCTGGACTGTGGTGGGAAAGCTGCACCAAGAAGTGAGTGGGCGGTAAGCTGCTTTTGCACCGCATCTCCCTGGGGAGAGGTGGCCTCCGGCTTGTCCCGTTGCAGCTGGGGAATGCTGGAGCTGTGGCCTTGAGCTCCTTCCCCTGCAGCCCCAATCCTTCAGGCTAAGGAGTAGTGGGTGTGGGTGTGGGTAGGGGTGGGGGTGGCAGAAGGGAGGGCCTGGCGGTGGGGGGTTGGTTGGGACCGGAGACATGTGGAAGAGGGAATGGGAAGATCCCAATCCCATCTGAGAGGGGTGAGGAGGGTGGGGACGTGACAAAAGTAGGTCTCCCACCCCACACAAATCTTCAGGGCCCCTCCCCAGAGGCAGTCACTACTATAATTTGTTGCATATTCTTCTGGAGTTAGTCTAAACAGTCCTAGCCAATAGAAACAAAGTAGGAGGCACGAATACGAGCCACATGTTTACATTTACATTTAAAATTTTGTAGTAGCCACATTTTAAAAAGTTAAAAAAAAATGAAACTTTAATATTTTGGGGGGGGATTTTATTTTATTTTTTAAGTTTATTTCTTTTATTTTTGGTTGTATTGGGTCTTGGTTGCTGTACAAGGGCTTTCTCTAGGTGTGGCAAGCGGGGGCTACTCTTTGTTGCGATGCCTGGGCTTCTCATTGCAGTGGCTTCTCTTATTGAGAAGCACAAGGATCTAGGCGCGTGGACTTCAGTTGTTGGGGCACGTGGGCTCAGTAATTGTGGCTCTAGAGCACAGGCTCAGTAGCTGTGGCGCACAGGCTTAGTTGCTCCGTGGCATGTGGGATCTTCCCAGACCAGGGCTCAAATCTATGTCCCCTGCATTGGTAGGCGGATTCTCAACCACTGCACCACCAGGGAAGCCCGAAACTTTAATATTTTATTTAATCTAATATATTTTAAAAGTTATTTCAACATGTTATCAATATAAAAATTGTTAATGGGATGTTTTACATACTTTTTTTTTGGTACCAAGCCTTCAAAGTCCAACGTGCATTTTACACACACACAGCAGATCTCTGTTAGGACTTGCTACATTTCAGGTGCTCAATAGCCACATGGGATCAGTGGCTACCATAGTGCACAGTGCATGTCTACATATTTAATATGTATGACCATATTTTTATAAATATACAAACAGTATATGAAACAATGTTTTATACCTTGCTTTCTTTTATTTGAAGATATATTTACTCAACTCTATGATGCTGAAAATTTACTAGCTTTTTTTCTTTAAATATTTATTTATTTATTTATTTTATTTTTGGCTGCGTTGGCTCTTCATTGAGGTACATGGGCTCTCTAGTTGTGGCTCACGGGCTTGGTTGCCCATGTGGCATGTGGGATCTTAGTTCCCCGACCAGGGATTGGACCTGTGTCCCCTGCATTGGAAAGCAGATTCTTAACCACTGGACCACCAGGAAAGTCCCCATTTATTAGCTTTAAAATGATGCAACAGATATGCATGGAATGAATTCCTAAAGAGAAACTGCTGGAAGGAATGGGCTTTATTTATTGAAATCTCTTTTTCCCTTTCCTGAATCTCATTTTCTCAATCTGACCGAGTTATTGAAAAACAGGGACCAAGTCATTTACCTCTCCTCAGCACTTCAAATAGGCCCAAGCCCAAGGTTGATCTCTAACCCCAATATCCTACTTCTAGAGATTTCTCTTAAGAAGATGATAGGGCTTCCCTGGTAGCACAGTGGTTAAGAATCCACCTGCCAATGCAGGGGACACGGGTTTGAGTCCTGGTCCAGGAAGATCCTACATGCCATGGAGCAACTAAGTTCGTGCGCCACAACCACTAAGCCTGCGCTCTAGAGCCCGCAAGCCACAACTAATGAGCCCATGCTCCACAACTACTGAAGCCCATGCACCTACAGCCCATGCTCTGCATCAAGAGGGGCCACCGCAATGAGAAGCCTGCGCACCACAATGAAGAGTAGCCCCTGCTCTCCCTCTCCCCAACTAGAAAAAGCCCGTGTGCAGCAGTGAAGACCCAACGCAGCCGATAAATAAAAAAAATTAATTAAGAACAAAAACATGATAAAAGTATACACAGATGTATGTTCATAATAACAATGAAAAACGGAGAGCAAGCTGAGTGTCCTTCAATAGGAGGCTAGACAATGAGGGTGGTTCCTCTATACTGTACAATACCTGAAGCATTTAAAGAGAACAGGCATTGGGAGGGTGGGGATGCCTGGCATGTGGCAGGCCCAATAAGAATTGCTGATTATTGAATGACATTAGGATCTTGGAAAATGACCTTTTGGAGAAAGGGTTCCTAGAGCAAATGAGTTGTTTGTTTTGTTTTTTTATAAATTTATTTATTTAGTTATTGGGTTTATTTTTTTATTGGCTGTGTTGGGTCTTCATTGCTGCACATGGGTTTTCTCTAGTTGCTGTGAGCAGGGGCTACTCTTCATTGTGGTGCGTGGGCTCCTCATTGCAGTGGCTTCTCTTGTTGAGGAGCATGGGCTCTAGGCGTGTAGTCTTCAGTTGTTGCAGCACATGGGCTCAATAGTTGTGGCGCACGGGCTTTGTTGCTTCATGGCATGTGGTATCTTCCTGGGGCAGGGCTCAAACCCGTGTCCCCTGCATTGGCAGGCAGATTCTTAACCACTGCGCCACCTAGGAAGTCCAAGTAAATCAGTTTTGAAACTCATTGATGTAGATATTTATTGACATGAGAAGATATTTACAACACAGGCTAAAAAATAGTATTCCAAGCTTGGTCCCATTAAAAACAACATGCACGGGACTTCCCAGGTGGTCCAGTGGTAAAGAATCCACCTTCCAATGCAGGGGATGCAGATTCGATCCCTGGTCAGGGAACTAAGATCCCACATGCTACAACTACTGAGCTCACCCACCTCAACTAGAGAGCCTGTGTGCCACAAACTACAGAGCCCACGTGCTCTGGAACCTGTGCACCACAACTACACAGCCCACGCGCCCTGGAGCCTGCATGCCACAACTAGAGAGAAGCCCGCGTGTTGCAACAAAAGATCCTGCATGCCTCAACGAGGATCCCACGTGCCGCAACTAAGACCCAACACAGCCAAAAATGAATAAAATGTTAAAAGCAACAACAACAACAATATGCACAGGGGATTTCCCTGTTAGTCCAGTGGCTAAGAGTCCACACTCCCAGTGCAGGGGGCCTGGGTTCAGTTGCTGGTCAAAGAGCTAGATCCCACATGCTGCAACTCAAGAGTTTGCATGCTGCAACTAAAAGACGCCTGTGCCACAACTAAGACCCGGCACAGCCAAATAAATAAATAAATATTTTTTAAAGAATTATTTAAAAAATATGCACAGATAAATATCCTACAAGGGTAGGATACTTGGTACAAGGGTATTCTCTGAGTGATGGAATTAATGGTGATTAAATGGTTTTTTCTTTTTTTAAAATTTATTTTATTTATTTATTGGCTGCGTTGGGTCTTTGTTGCTGCTCGCAGGCTTTCTCTAGTTGCAGAGAGCAGGGGCTGCTATTCCTTGTGGTGCGTGGGCTTCTCATTGAGGTGCCTTCTCTTGTGAAGCATGGGGTCTAGGTGCGCTGGCTTCAGTAGTTGTGGCACATAGGCTCAATAGTTGTGGCTCGCAGGCTCTAGACAGGCTCAGGAGTCATGGCACTCGGGCTTAGTTGCTTCATGGCATGTGAGATCTTCCTGGACCAGGGTTCAAACCCATGTCCCCTGCACTGGCAGGTGGATTCTTAACCACTGCACCACCAGGGAAGCCCTGATTAAATGGTTTTATCATAAAACTTTTCTGTATTTTAAAATACAGGTATAATTTTTAGATTAATTAAAAGAACATGATCTCCATCTGGCAGTTTCCTAAATGATTAAACATAGAGTTACCTTGTGACCCAACAGTTTCACTTGTAGGTATATACTCAAGAGAAATGAAAACATATGTCCTTGCAAATAAGTGTTTATAGCAGTTTATATTTATGATTACCAAAAGGTAGAAACAACCCAGATGTCCACCAACTGACAAATGAATAAGCAAACTGTCATATATCTGTACAACAGAATAGTATTCAGCCATAAAAAAAGAATGAAGTAGTGATAGATGCTACTTCATGGATGAATCTTGAAACATGAAGCTAAGTGAAAGAAACCAGTCATAAAAGACACATATTATTCTATTCATATGAAATGTTCAGAATAGGGAAATCTATAGACAGAAAGTAAATTAGTGGTTGCTTAGGGCTGGGGAAGGGGCAGGGAGTAGAGAGGGAGATGACAGCTAAAGGGTATGGGATTTCTTTATGCAGTGATAAAAACGTGCCATCTTTCCAATTCTCCACTCTAGGGAAGTCCACAGTTCACCTTCCCTTTGTTTGGCCCAGGCTGTGCAAAGCTGCCCACCAGGCCTATACCCATTCCACTTACCGCATCACTATTCTTTGTGTCTCTCTGAAAACTTCCCATTTTCCTTTTCATTTTATCTTATTACTTTTTTTAATTTTTGGCCACACCACACAGCATGTGGGATCTTAGTTCTCTGACCAGGGATGGAACCCACGCTCCCTGTAGTGGAAGCATGGAGTCTTAACCACAGGACCGCCAAGGAAGCCCTCCTTTTCATTTTAAAGAGCCTGTACTACTACTACTGAAGAAAACTTGGAAAATTCAGCAAAGTAGAAAAAAAAAATCTCACCCATAGTCATTTCACCCAAACAACCATTGACTATAAGTCAGGATGGGTGAGGAGGCAACAGGACATACGTGCACGTGGATGAAACTTCCAAAACCGTAGACTTGGTTTCCTGAGGGTTTGTGGGGAAAAGTCCTCAGCCAGGTGGCCCTACATTTACTTCTGCACAGGGATCTCACACCCATTATGGGCCAAGCACTGATTTGGCTCCTGCAGGAAAAATTCTCCCAAGTTTTCTTCTGAACACTGTGATTGGAAGGATATTTTTAATGTCTTGAGGTGGGCGGGGAAGGGGGAGAAGCCCTCTGTAAGTAAGACACAAAATCCAGAAGCAATAAAAGAAAAAACTGACAGACCTTCCTACTTAAAGATGAAAAACTCATATCTGAGATTCCCTAGGCTAAGTTAAAGGACAGTGAGAGACTGGGAAAAAATATTTGCAATATACTTAAAGATTTTATGTTTAGCACATGTGAAGAGTTCCTAAAAATTAACAAAAGAGAAACAACGGCAAAAGATATGACCAGAAAAGTCTCAGGCTTCAAACGGCCAATACACATATGAAAAGAGAAATGCACACTAAAACAGCAATGAGTTATACTTTCTTCCTTTGGCTTCCAGAACAGCATATGAGCTTGAATTTCCTCCTACTGCTTCAGCTGTTCCTCCCAAGTTTCTTGTTAGTCCTCTCTTGAGTCCTTAACCTTGGAGAACCCAGGGCACTGACCTCTTTTCTTCTTTGTCTATGCCCATTTCCTTGAAGCCTCATCCTGCCCTAGATCCTCAGCCTGTCCCCCTAGGTCACAGCCTTCCTCTCTGCCTACTCCTCATGCTACTTTAAGATTAAAAAAAGGACTTCCTAGGTGGTGCAGTGGTAAGAATCTGTGTGCCAGTGCAAGGGACATGGGTTCAATCCCTGCCCTAGGAAGATACCACATGCCACAGAGTAACTAAGCCCATGTGCCACAACTATTGAGCCTGTGCTCTAGAGCCCGCAAGCCACAACTATTGAGCCCATGAACCACAACTACTGAAGCCCATGCGCCTAGAGCCTGTGCTCTGCAGCAAGAGAAGCCACCGCAATGAGAAGCCTGCACACCACAATGAAGAGTAGCCCCTGCTCTCCCTCTCCCCAACTAGAGAAAGCCCGTGTGCAGCAATAAAGACCCAACACAGCCAATAAATAAATACATACATAAATAAATTTATTTAAAAAAAGATTAAAAAAAAACCCAACAACACTTTTCATTGTTTTAAGAATTTGTCATTTTTATGTGTTTGGTGGAGGAAGCGATTTCAGGGATTTGTATGTATGTACACTTATGTACATAAATGACACTATTTCTGTAGGTGCAAACACAAACATTTATGGCTAAATGCCTGGAACAGCACAGAAAGTGACACACCGAGATGTTATCAGTGTTTATCTATAAACTGTGGGAATATCATCAGATTTAAAAGTATAGTGTTGTTCATAGAAATAATCTAAATGTGTAACAATAGGCGTCATCAATTAGTGTTCAAGCATAATTGGAACAATATACAACCATTAAAAAATCTTTTGGCAGTACTTTATCAGTAAGGCAATACTCTCATCACTTGATGCCAGGTACAACAGCGGGAGATGCCAATACACAGTCTATACCATCTGATGCCAGTCTTGTGTGACACAGTTTTAAAAAGAAAACTGCATGCCTCTAGAGAAAAGACTGGAAGGAAATGTATCCAAATGTGGCCTGCGCCTCTCTCCAGGTCTTGGGGTGAAAGGTGCTTTTTACTTTACGGTATTTTTCAGTTTCCGCCAAAAAACGTGGGTTATTTTTACCTTAATGAAATAAAAAAGACAAAACACAGTTGCTGTTCTTTATAAGCAGCAAGTCGCTGCCCACCCGGCGCCAAGGCCCGGCCCCGCGCGCCTGCCCGCACGGTGGCCGCCGGGTCACCGGCCGCCCGAGCGCCGGCCCCTCCAGCAGGCCGAAGCGCCCCCGCGCGGTCTGTCCGGAGCGGCGGGGAGGGGGGTGGGCGCAGAGGGCTGGGGGCGGCGCCGGGCGTCCCCGCGCTTCCCGCGAGATCCCGCTCCGCCCGCTCCGCCCTGCTCGCCGCGCTCCCAGCTCCCCGCGCCGCGGCACTTCCTGCCTTCCGCTCCCGCGCCGCCCGCCTTCGCCCGCGCCCGCCGCCTGCCGCCAGCTGCCCGGCGCCGCGCCCGCCGGCGCCCCCCGAAGGTGCCCCCGGCCCGGCCGGGTCGCCGCCCCGCCCGCCGCTCCGCGAGCCGCTTTGTCTCGGGCGGGGCGCGCGGGAGAGGCCGCCAGGTGCCCCCCGCCGCGGGCCCGGGCCCCCCGCCCCGGGGCGGCGGCGGTGGCGCCGGGCCCCGGGGCGGGGGGCGCGCCGGGATGGGCCCCAAGCGGCGGCAGCTGACGTTCCGGGAGAAGTCGCGGATCATCCAGGAGGTGGAGGAGAACCCGGACCTGCGCAAGGGCGAGATCGCGCGGCGCTTCAACATCCCGCCGTCCACGCTGAGCACCATCCTGAAGAACAAGCGCGCCATCCTGGCGTCGGAGCGCAAGTACGGTGTTGCCTCCACCTGCCGCAAGACCAACAAGCTGTCCCCTTACGACAAGCTCGAGGGGCTGCTCATCGCCTGGTTCCAGCAGATTCGCGCCGCTGGCCTGCCGGTCAAGGGCATCATCCTCAAGGAGAAGGCTCTGCGTATAGCCGAGGAGCTGGGCATGGACGATTTCACTGCCTCCAACGGCTGGCTGGACCGCTTCCGGCGGCGCCACGGTGTGGTGTCCTGCAGCGGCGTGGCCCGCGCCCGGTCGCGCAGCGCTGCCCCCCGGCCCCCAGCGGCGCCCTCCAGCCCGCCCGCGGTGCCCTCGGAGGGCAGCGGTGGGGGTACCACAGGCTGGCGCGCTCGGGAGGAGCAGCCGCCGTCGGTGGCCGAGGGCTACGCCTCCCAGGACGTGTTCAGCGCCACTGAGACCAGTCTGTGGTACGACTTCCTGCCCGACCAGGCCGCGGGGCTGTGCGGCGGTGATGGACGGGCACGCAGGGCCACCCAGCGCCTGAGTGTCCTGCTGTGCGCCAACGCCGACGGCAGTGAGAAGCTGCCCCCACTTGTAGCCGGCAAGTCGGCCAAGCCCCGTGCAGGCCAAGCCGGCCTGCCCTGCGACTACACCGCTAACTCTAAGGGTGGTGTCACCACCCAGGCCCTGGCCAAGTACCTGAAGGCCCTGGACACTCGCATGGCTGCAGAATCTCGCCGAGTCCTGCTGCTGGCTGGCCGCCTGGCTGCCCAGTCCTTGGATACCTCGGGCCTGCGGCATGTGCAGCTCGCCTTCTTCCCGCCAGGCACCGTGCAGCCGCTGGAGCGTGGAGTGGTCCAACAGGTGAAGGGCCACTACCGCCAGGCTATGCTGCTCAAGGCCATGGCAGCGCTAGAAGGCCAGGATCGCTCAGGCCTGCAGCTGGGCCTCATGGAGGCCCTGCATTTTGTTGCTGCGGCCTGGCAGGCTGTGGAACCTTCGGACATAGCTGCCTGCTTTCGTGAGGCTGGCTTTGGGGGTGGCCCTAATGCTACCATCACTACTGCCCTCAAGAGCGAGGGGGAGGAAGAGGAGGAGGAGGAGGAAGAGGAAGAGGAGGAAGAGGAGGAGGAGGAGGAGGAGGGTGAAGGGGAGGAGGAGGAGGAGGAGGAAGATGGTGAGGAAGAGGAGGAAGCCGGGGAAGGAGAGGAGCTGGGGGAGGAAGAGGAGGGTGAAGAGGAGGGTGATGTGGATGACAGTGATGAAGAGGAGGAGGAGGAAGAGGAGGAGAGCTCCTCTGAGGGCTTGGAGGCTGAGGACTGGGCCCAGGGAGTAGTGGAGGCTGGTGGCAGCTTCGGGGGTTACGGTGCCCAGGAGGAGGCCCAGTGCCCTACCCTCCATTTCCTGGAAGGTGAGGAGGACTCTGAGTCAGACAGTGAGGAAGAAGAGGAAGATGACGATGAGGAGGATGAAGATGATGAAGATGAGGAGGAGGATGGTGATGAGGTGCCTGTACCCAGCTTCGGGGAGGCCATGGCTTACTTTGCTATGGTCAAGAGGTACCTCACCTCCTTCCCCATTGACGACCGTGTGCAAAGCCACATCCTCCACTTGGAACATGACCTGGTCCACGTGACCAGGAAGAACCATGCCAGGCAGGCAGGAGTTCGGGGTCTTGGACATCAAAGCTGAGCCACTGGGCCTAGCCATGCCCCCAACCCGGACGTGGCAGCACCAGCCCAGGGCAGAGGACTCTCTGGGCAGCTGCGGTGGATGGAGCCAGAGTGGGGAGCCCCAGATCCTTTAGTGAGGTCCTCCCGGTCTTGTGACAGGCCCAGTCACCTCTGAAGGGCCTGGGGCTGGTGTCAGCCTCACTGCCTGCTTATTGCCTCTTTCTCAGAATCCTCTTTCCTCCCCATTTGCCCCTGGGCTTGGGGGACCAGGTGGGGAGGGCGGGGAGCTGTCCGGTGCTACCACACCGTGCCATCAGTGAGGCCACAGTAGCAGCCAGGGATGGACCCTGGAAGCTCCTGGCCAGAGAGTGCCTCTCCCCTCTGCCATCCACACCAGGTCTTTGGTGGGGGGGACCCCAAAGCCATTCTGGGAAGGGCTCCAGAGAAAAGTCCAGCCTTGGGCTCCACAAGGCTGGCAGCGCCACATCCCTGCCCCGAGGCCGCCTTGAGAAGCACAGTCTAACCGCAGGCTCCTGGGCCTGCCTCTGCCTGCTTCCCCACTTCCCCAGCCCTTTCCTCTGGCCCAGTCCATGCTACTTTGGCCCTTGGTTTTCTTTCCAGATTGGAGGTTCTCAAGAGGCCCTCCAGAGGAGTGATAATAGTCACTTCCCTTGTGGGCAGCTGCAGGCCCCATGCCTCTCCTCCCTCTCTGGCAGGGCCCTATCCTGGGTAGGGGGCCTGGGGCTGGGCCCAGAGTCCAGCCGCCCAGCTGCTCCTTTCCCAGTCTGAATTCAATAAATCTGTCCACCCCCCTTTTGTGGGAGTGGACATTTTAACAGCCAAGGGTGCATCCTTCATGGTCTGGGCTTGCGTCTGTCTTGGGGACACTTTCCCGTTTTCCTTTGGTCCTTGCTCTGGTGGGACAAATGTTGAGAAAGTGGCTACAGCCCAGGCCCTGACCAGGGTGAGAGGCAACATCTATATCTAAATGTTGCCTAGGCTTGGGGGAGGAGGGGTCTTCAATGCATCTGCCTGGGGGTGGGTTTGAGGAAGTTGGGCCTTGCACTGCTTTGGGGTTAGAAGCTTTGGGTCCGTTGGCTGGGACAGGAGGGAGGGAGCCAACAGTCCCTGGAGGACCCAATTAAACTAGGCACCTGGGAGCTAGGCTTATCAAGGCCCATTAAAGAAGATTCTTGCAGGAGAGGGGCCAGAGGGCAGAAAGAGAGGAGTGTTGGGGCAGCTCCTGTGGTCAGGTTGGAGTTTGTAGGGGCATACAGGACATCCCTTGTATGATGCCTCAAGAGGGAGTCCTCTAGGCCTTTCAGTGATTGATTGACATCTCCAATCCTGAGTAGCTATCCTTGGAAACAGTGGCAGGGTGGAGGTGAAATTACTGGGGAGACATTGCACCCCCAAGAGGTTGAGGATGTTAGCCACTCCCTGTGTGGTGCCCTCTGGAGGGCCCCCCCCATCCAAAGGTGCGGACAAGCCCCTCTGCTGATCCTAGCCCCCTTTTCTCTTCAGGGCCAGCTCACCCCTCCCACGTCCCTCCCATTGAGGCCCTTAGGTCCCAGTGGTTCCAGTGAGGGGAGGGCCTGAGCTTGAGCAGGCTGGCAGCTCTGGGCCCCAAACCGGTTTTCCCACCTCTGTTGAGGCTGGCACACCACCCCTGTGGTTCCCTGCCCCCACCTTCTTGCAGTTCCTCCTCTCCCCACCCTGGAATGTTGGCGGGAGCGGAGGTGGGTGGGTGGGGGCAGTTATCCAAGTCATCTTTTTAAAAAAGAGGGTGGAGTGACTGTTCCACACTTCCCCTTCTGTAGCTCTGACACTCAGGGATTCCCTTCAGGCCTTGAAGACTTCAGAACTAAGTGAAAGCAAAAAGCAGTGGGGATTCCCACCCCCGACCCCGGCCCCCATCCAGTCCCCATCTGAGCCCTGGAGGATGAGACAAGGAAGCCCAGCCTACCCCCTAGCCTGCTCTGGAGTAAATAGGTGGGAGCAGTAGCCTTCTCCCCAGGTGCCCCTGGCCAACCCAAGTCCCTCACCTGGAATACCAACAAGGCAAATACTTCCATTTGTCTCCTGCTGAAACTGAGATCATCTCATTAATCATAACACAAACTGACATTAATAGGGCTCTTGCTGTGTGCCAGGCTCAGTGCTAAGCACTTTAGGTGCTCGCAAAGCCCCTGTGAGGTAGGTAAAACCATCAGAAAACACACAGAAAAGTTCAGTAATGTGCCCAAAGCCAAACCACTAGTCTGGCAGAAACAAGCTCCCCGGGCTGACTGTAGAAGTGCCCCTTTACTAAGGAATTCCTAACCCTAACCATATTCCTAAAGAACTGGTTACTGACTCAGTTTCTAACCCATGGAAGAATAGCTCTTGGAGATGAGGGATGTGGAAGTGTCTACAGGAGCTTCAAGAGGGATATATAACTCCTGTTCCCCAGCTCCCAAATACAGGTCTGTAAATATCCTTCCCGTTCTCCCTATTACTCCTTTGGGACAGTAGGTGAGAACCATCCCCATTTCACGAAGGAGGAAATAGGGTTAAGGATTTAAATGACCTGCACAAGACACCGGCCTTGAGCTCTGGTATTCTCCCTGGAAATGTGGGTTACATATTAAATGCCTCACCAAGGGCACTACCGGGGGTGGGGTGGGGTGGGGGGCAGTGGTGTGGTGGGACCTGGCAAGGAGGCACTGTCACACAGCCTACCACAGAGTCCAGATGTGAAGCAGCCGGTGACTAACAATGGACCCCAGATAAAGCTGACAAACACTGGGATGCTGTCTTCACTTGGGACTGATTGCTAAAGGACCCTGGAGGGGGAATCTTTGTCCTGGGGATATTGATACAGGGGTTCTGGAGGCCTGGTTGGCTTTGGAAGTTCCTACAGTGGGCCAGTGTCTGGTCAGCAGTTGGCAGAGATGATTTCTTTTTGGGAGGCAGGGAAAACAAACCGCCTTCTCAAAGCTGGGGCCTGAAAGTTGGTAGCGGGAGGGGGAAAACTACAACTCCCAGAAGCCCCTGCTCCCCAGCGAGTCGAGTATGGTTGTCATGGTTTCAGAAAACAATATGGCTGCTCCCATCTGGGACGCGAGTCTGGGTTAGAGAGGCAGAGGAGGATCTGGGCGGCGGGAGTGGCAAGAGAGAAGCTCTTGAGGGGTCGTGAGACTGGGCCTGGACCCCGCACAGCTGGAATGGCCTGACCTTTCTGAGGGCTCCAATGGCGGGCAGCGTGGACGAGGAAGCGCTGCACCAACTCTACCTGTGGGTAGACAACATCCCTCTGTCCCGGCCCAAGCGAAATCTCTCCCGGGACTTCAGTGACGGAGGTGTGCGCTCCAGCGTGTGTGTGTGTGTGTGTGTGTGTGTGTGTGTGTCCGCGCGCGCGCCTGGGTGTATCCTGTATGTTCTTGCGTGTCTACTCGTTCTGTCCTTTATGTACGGGTGTACGGGGTCTGTGTGCATACATGTCTCTTTGTGCTTGTGTGCTGTGTGCTTGTTGCGGCGGGGGTGGGGGTGGGTTGGTGGGCGGGGTGTCTGACTATCTCCTAGGACTTCAATTGTGGACGTGTGCATCTGTGGGAATGTGGGCATGCGTGTATTATGTATACATGTTCTGTCCTTTATGCATGTGGGGGGTGTGTGTGTGTGAATCTGTGACTCTCTCCTGGGAATTTAATGACTAGGATGTGTCTCTGTGTATGTATGTGTGCATGTGTGTGTGCGTGTGCGTGCTTATTCCTGTATTCTATATGTCTGTCTTGTGGAAGTCTGAGCATGTGTTTGTTCATATGTGTGTTGACATATTCTGTCCTGTATGTATGAGTGGAGGTGTTGTGTGCATGTTTCTTTGTGATTGTGTAGGTGTCTGTGTATTGAAGACTCTCTCCTGGGATTTTAATGACAGAAGTGTGCGTTTCTCTGTGTGTATATTGGTGCATATGTGACACTTGGTGCTTCTGTGTGTGTGTGTTGGTGACTGTCTCTTGTAACTCCAGTGATGGAAGTATGTGTCTGTGTATGTGTTTCCGCATCTCTGTGTCACTGTGTGTGTGTGTGTATGTGTGTGTGTGTGTGTGTGCGCGCGCGTGTGTATTTATGTCAATTCCTAGGGTGAGGCCCTGGGCTCCTGAAGCCTTCTCTTGGAGACTCATTCTCTAATAGAGGACCAGAGACCTTAGTTTTCATATGCCCTGAGTTAATGGCAAAGGATTGCAGCTTCTCTGGGATATGCTGGAATTTTCATCTCTGGCTGATCACTGATCTTGCTTTCTTATCGCTCCTCCATATCATCCTTACCCCTTTCCACATCTCCACCTCTCCGCCTGGCCCCACCACTCTGCCACCCCTGATTCTCCCACTCCACCCATTCCTTCTCCCTCCCCCTTCTTCCTTACCCATCTCTACACCTTCCATGTCTGTTCCCTCTGCCTCTCTCTCAGTCCTGGTCGCAGAGGTCATCAAGTTTTACTTCCCCAAGATGGTGGAGATGCACAATTATGTCCCTGCCAACTCTCTCCAGCAGAAGCTGAGCAACTGGGGTCACCTGAACAGGTAACAGAATACCTGCGCTCACTAGTGAAATCTCCAGCCCCTACCCTGGAATCCCAGGAAGGGCTGCTCAGCCCCTCCCCCTCCTATGGTCTCCACAGTCTAGGCTCCTGGCTTGGGTGGGGAGGCACAATGCAGACAGAATCTGTCTGGTAACAAAATCAAGGGACTCTTCTTTTGGGGAGGTGACGAGGACCCTTGAGACATACAAGCACTGGGCTCAGGTTGGGTGCCCTTCCATTCCCCCAGGACTGTGCAGTGAAGGGCTGCAACTGCTGCACCCCCTTCCTTCCCCACACCCCTCACTTCATCCCCCGGGACCCAGTCCACCATCTCTGTGTCTGCCTGGCCAGGAAGGTGCTGAACAAGTTGAACTTCTCTGTGCCGGAGGATGTGATGCGCAAGATCGCACAGTGCGCCCCGGGTGTGGTGGAGCTGGTGCTCATTCCCCTGAGGCAGCGCCTGGAGGAGCGGCAGAGGCGCAGGAAGCAGGGCACCGGCTCCTTACAGGTGCCATCCCACTCCAGCTTCTTGCATTGCTCTGGGGGAGTTTCCCAGGCAACAGAAAGCTCTGCCTCAGTGATAAGTGGGGCAGAAGGGTGCCTGATTAAAGGGAGCCTGGCGGGGTGGGTTCCTTGGGGTTGGTCAGCCTGAGCTCACAGCAGACCCTGGGGGTTCTTTCAGGAGCTGGCTCCCCAGGATGGCACTGACTACATGGATGTGGGTAAAGTGGCCTTTACTTTTCTTCCCTCCCAGGAGGAGCTTTCCTCCTGTCCTTCCTTCCTGTGGGGGAAGGGGTGGGGATGTGGGGAGGTGGAAGACAAGAAAATCGGGCTCCATCAGAATTACTCCTACACTTTAAAAAAATATATATTTATTTGTTTATTTGTTTATTGGCTGCATTGGGTCTTAGTTGTGGCACTTGGGATCTTCGTTGTGGCACGCAGGATCCTCTGCTGCGGTGCACGGGCTCTTCTTATGGCACGCAGGCTTCTCTCTAGTTGTGTGCACGGGCTCCAGAGCATGGCTCCAGAGCACGTGGGCTCTGTAGTTGCAGCATACGGGCTCTCTAGTTGTGGCCCACTTGCTCAGTAGTTGTGGTGCGCAGGCTCAGGGCATGTGGGATCTCAGTTCCCCCACCAGGGATCAAACCCATGTCCCCTGCATTGGAAGGCGGATTCTTAACGACTGGACCAGAAGTCCCCAGGGGTTACTCCTGCACTTGCCTTGTCTCAGGTTTGTCCCAGAAGGCCCGAGGGGAAGGTGCCCCAGACTCCCAGGGAGGGGAGCAGCTCAGGTAAGGAATCTGGGAGCTCCTGACCTCACCAAGCCTGGTACTCTCCCTATGCAGGCTAGGAGGTGAGGGTGAGGGTTGTACCTGGAAAGGTAGGGAAGTCAGGGACGGGTAGGGGAGGATGGGGGGAGGGAAGGCCTGGTAGAGGGACACTGGAAGGGTGAGGGTGGGGCCTGAGATCCAAGCCTGAGCTAAGCTGCTTCTCACTCCAGGGGGAGCCGGCTGCGTGTGCCCCGGCCTCCGGGGTATAACCAGGCGCTGCAGGGCGACCCGAGCTTCCTCCTCCAGATTGCTGAAAAGGAGCAGGAGCTATTGGCCTCGCAGGAGACCGTGCAGGTGAGGGCGCACTGGGAAAGCGCTGGAGGATTGGGGCCTGGAAAGACAGGGGTAGGGGGCAGCGGGCAGCTGGGCTTGACCTGTGTGTGGCTCGACCCAGGTCCTGCAGATGAAGGTGAGACGCTTGGAGCACCTGCTCCAGCTCAAGAACGTGCGCATTGAAGACCTCTCCCGGCGGCTCCAGCAGGCGGAGCGTAAGCAGCGGTGAGCCAGCTGCTCCAGTGAGCCTCCTGGGACACAAGTGCCACCCCCACCCCCCCCCCCCGCCTTTGGGGTGTGAGTGAGCGTGGGGGGAGGTGGGACAGGAACCCTCCAAGCGGAGCCCCAGGACTGAGCCACCTCCTTCCACTGCATCCGGATCAGGAGAATGGGCCATTTTCCAGAACCTAGAAGCCACATGCAGAGACCTGGCATGCACCCCAAAGAAGTGCCTGACACCAGGAGCTCCGCCTTGGTGCTCCCTGTGCTGGGCCATGGGGGGTGGTCCCCCAGCTCAGTCCATACCCCTAGAACCAGGTCCCCGCCCAGCTCTGATGACAGTGGTGTCTCCATCCACCCTAGTCCTATGTACCCTGGGCCAAAGGGGAAGCTGCCCCAGAGAGCTGAGGGGCTTCCTTACCCCTCCTGGGCACTCACCTGGGACCCAGTTGGAGGCTGGAGAGCACAGCAGCTGAAGAGAAAAAGGGGTGAGGAGTGAGCTTAGCCAGGAGTGGGGAAGACATGGGCTGTGCCTATTCCAGCTGCCCTCCTCTCCCATGGGGTATGTTGAGAATGTTGGGGGACATGGGTCTGGGTTGCCCCCATTAAAGGTATGTTCTCCTTCCTGTGCCTGCCTTCCGTTCTCTGAGGGCAGTGAGCTCCTGTCCCCCTTGTGCTACCCCCCACCCCTTAAGCGCAAGAGCCTTGTGGGTAGCTGGGCCCTCAAGTGGCCACTGCTTGGTAGCTTGATGATACCACCAGGAGTTAGGTCTTGTGCACTAGGACAGCCTGACTTCTAACTCTGACCTTACACTGACCCCCAAACCTACTCTCACAGTGTCCTCCAACCCTGCCCAAACCCAACCACAAACCCAGGCTTCAGATTCTCCCCAAATGTAGCCACATAGCCACCATCAACCCTGCTTATGGACTCACCTCTAAATCTGTCCGCTGTATGACTCCCAGCCCTGCCCACAGACTGACCCCAAGTTCTATGGACCAAGGCCAAGCTTGACTCCCAACCCTGACCAAGATACCATGGCCTGGATTGGGATACCAAATTGTACACTCTAAATATATGCAGTTTATTGTATGTTAACTGTGTCTCAATAAAAGTTCTATAAAAAATAAATAAATAAATATATGCAGTTTATTGTAAAAAATAAAAAATAAAAAATAAAAAAAAATTGAGCTATTAAATTAAAAACAAAAAAAAGACACCATGGCCTTGGTGTGACCCTAACTCTGATCATCTACTGACTGCCAGTAACACTGAACGTTTGAAAATCCTGAGACCCCACAATTCTATTCCTAGGCATATACACAGCACATCCAGGGGAAACTTAAGCTCCTGTGTTCTGGGACACATGTACTGCCAATGTTCATAGCAACACTCCTTGAAATAGCAGAACTGAATAGAACTTGTATTAGTTATCTACTACAAACCTAGTGGCTTAAAACAGTACACGTTTATTATTTCATATTTTCTGTGGGTCAGGAGTCCAGGCATGGCTTAGTTGGATTCTCTGTTTCTGGGTATCTCACAAAGCTGCAACCAAAGTGTTGGACAAAGCTGTGGTCTCACTTGAAGTCTCAACTGGGGAAGGACCGACTTCCAAGTTCCCTTTGTTGTTGACAGTTAAGTTCCTTGTGGGTTGATGGACTGAGGGTTTGTTTTTTGCTGGTTATTGGCTGGTGGCTGCCCCTATTTCATTGCCATGTGGCCATCTCCAGTATGGTAGTTTACTTCATCAAAGCCAGCAAGGGAGTTAATGGAGTCTTCTAGCAAGATGGAAGTTACAATGTTATCTAATGTAATCACAGAAGTGACATCCATCACATTTGTGGTATTCCATTTATTAAAAGTAAGTCATTAGTAAGTCATTCTATTTATTAAAAGTAAGTCTCCTCACATTCAAGGGGAGAGGTACACATGGGTGTGAATACCAGGAGGCCGGGATAACTGGGAGCTATTTTAGAAGCTGGTGACCACGAGGATGAAAAAACAATGAAAAGATAAAATCTAGGATAGTGTTATTTCTGAGAGAAAGCAGAAGGCTTATTCATTCCATTGTTGTTGGACACTTGGGTTGTTTCCAGTTTAGGGTTATTACAAAAGATGCTGCCGTGAATATTCGTATACATGTCTTTTGAGTGGAATTGCTGGGTCACAGGGTAGGCATTTATCAGCTCTATTAGATACTGTTAAGCAGTTTTCCAATGAGGTTATAGTTGTTTTCTATTAAAAAGAAAGGAGTCGGGGGAATTCCCTGGCAGTCCAGTGGTTAGGAATCTATAATTTCACTTCAGGGGATGCAGGTTCGATCCCTGGTCGGGGAACTAAGATCCCACAGGCTGCACAGTGCAGCCAAAAAGAAAAAAAAAAAAAAAAAAAAGAATGGAGTCCCCAAAACCATGTGTTTGAAGCTGGAGTGGATGCTTTACATATGCTCAATCTGTTCTCCTAACTTGGAGTTGCTCATAATTCCTCCCTTCCTGGCCCACCGTATTCTTGGTACCCAGGCTCATTGGGCTTCGATGCGGGGCAGCCATGTACCTTCTACCCTGACTTCCTCCTGGCATGAAGAATCTTATTTCCTCCTGGAGGCTTTCTGGAACCATTTGCACTTACACTGTGGCTTTGGGGCCCTGGGAACCTGTAGTATCCCCAGGCATGGAAAGCTCTGTATTGCAGGTCCTCCCAATTGGCCAGTCAGCCAGACTGCCCAGGGCCTGGGAGAGTGAGGAGTGTTTGGCAGGGACAGGAGATCACAGTTCTTTTTGTTTTTTTATCTCCCACCCTAAACTGTGAGTGCCTTTAACTCCAGAGCCTCGCACAGTAACTTGCTCATCATACGCACTTAGTAAATATTTGTTGAAAGGAGCTGACAATTAAGAAATAGCCCCAGGCAGTGCACAGTTAGTAGTCAGTCTGTGTCTGAAAGAGACCATACCAGGGATGGTTTTGAGAAGTTGCCTAGAAAGATATAAAAAAGGAAGGAATTAACCTGGTCTTGAAGGCAGAGTAGTTTTGCCTATGAGAGGAGAGTGGGAAGGGCATTCTAGGTGGGAAGGTAGCATAAGGAGGGTAGCATAAGGTAGCATAAATTCAGATAGACTCAGAAGGTAAAATAAATGTGAGAAAATAGGGATTGGTGAGGACAATGGTAAATGGATGTGTCAGCCTTTGGTGCCAGGCTGGAATTGAGTCCATGTTGTTAGATCTTCTGATATTTCAAAAGATTCATACGAAGAAGAGGAAGCAGAGGAAGAGGAAGAATTAGAAATTTTTTAAAGCTCCATGTGGACTAAACAAAATACATCTATATGTAGCTTACTCGGGGCGCACTGTCTGCCACCTTTAGCTCTCGAGGAATAGAATAGACATGGGAATACAACCGTAGGGGAGGCATAGTGGGGCACATGGAATGGTGGGGTTGCGTAGTAAGAAAGCATCTGGCAAGAGTGGATGGGCTGGGATCAGAATGTAGAAATCTCCCAATGGCCGTGCTGGAGGACAGCATCTCAAACGCCAGAGTGTGCACGCATCACCCGAAATGATGCTAAAAAGTTTGAGGCTCTTCTGGAGACAGTCCCAGAGCACAGAGCGCTTTGGAACAGGGAAGGATTCAATGGAAAGAACAGCTCAGATTAATTTGCCAAAAGTGTGTTGACCAGAGACCAGAAGATAGGTTAGGGGCCACAGGGATCTAGCCGAGGGTAGGAGCCTTGGGGGCTCCTCGGTCTTTGTGAAAGGAAGCTGGCCTTCAGCCGTCCATACCATCTCTCTCCTAGTTATGTTGGAAGAAGGGACTGTTCCCGGCGGGTACTTTAGGGACCCTGCTCCAGCCAGCGAAATGGGGAAGGGGGTGTTGTTCACGGACCTGCAGGCGGAGCAGTGGCTAGAACCCTTAAAGACCCGAGGACCACGTTTTTCCTCCTAGGCTCTGTGCAGGCGTCCACATCCCACCCGGGGGCGCTGAGCTAGGCGCATCCCTCCGCCATTGCGACCGCTTCCATGGAGACCGAGAGCAGAGGCTGCGGTCCCAGGCGGCGCCTGCACAGGTTCTCCCAACCCCACCCCGCGGGCCTTGTTTATTCTGATAATTATCATGGCCTGACGGGCGCCCAGGACGCGTCTCAGGTCCTCAGGGCAGCGCTCCCTCCGAGGCAGGGGGATGGGACGGAAGGGGAAGATGCCGAAACCCGGGGATCGCAGAGCGGGAAGAATGGAGGGTTCTTCCGCTCCCGGACAGGACCTAGCGATGCCCGTATCGACTGCCAATGCGGGCTTGGGAACCTTGGCAGAAAGGCGACCTTCAGGTGCCCCACCTAGCTCTGAGACCCACCTCACGGCCACTAAAGGGGGCAGAGCCCAGGGGACGCCACTTCCCAGTTGGGCGGCGACGGGAGGTGGAAACCCCAAGGCTGAAAGCGAACGCGCGTAGTGCCTAGTAAGGGCACTTCTGCCTTCTCTCGCTTCTGCGGTACCCTGGGCCCTGGCCTCAGCGAGCGCCCGGGCTGACTTCATCGCGAGAACTCGCAGGGCGCTGGGGCGTGGGCTCGTACAGAGCAGCCTCAGGGGCTCCTGCGGGTGACGCAGAGGCGCTTCGCCCGTTGGCGGTTCTCTGGCGCCCGCTTATTGGTCCGAAACGCCCTCGCCCCACCCCTTCGGTCAACCAATGGGCGGAAGTGGGGGCGTGCCCTTGAAGCGGGCGGCGGCGGCGGCGCGGGGCTCTCTAGTGTTCGGTGTTGGGTCCCCTGCTGTCGCCGCCGCCGCCGCCGCGGTGGTCGTCCCTGCCCGGCCCGGCCCGGTCCGGCCTCGGGGTGCTCCCCGCACGGTGAGACTGCTCTTCCTTCCGCCCCCTCCCGGGTCCCAGCGGAGCCGCTGTTCTAGGTAGTCGATGCCTGGGACCCCATCCGGCTGGGGCTGGAGGGCTCCGCTGTCAGGGCCGGGCCGGGCCGGGGAGGGCTCCCTGGCACCAGAGCTGGGGAGATGTCAGGCCCGAGGGCCGCAGGTGACCGTTAGGTGGTAGAGCTGGAGTGTTCCTCGGGGCGCTGTCGGGGGCACGTGTGACACAGTGGGGGCGGGGGCCTAAGGGGGTCAGCGCCGTCAGCAACTCCCCCCCCAGTTGTCATCGCCTCTCTGTGTGACCTTGGACGAGTAGCCTCTGTGAACCTCGCCTGGCTGGGAACCTTCAGGGAGGAGGGCAGTCATGTTGGGGAGCACGGGCTCCCCAGACTGCTCCCGAGAGTACTGCGTCAGCAGAGGTGAGGGTGAGGACGGCACAGGTTTATCTCTGAGGGACAGAGCCGCCGCCTCGCAGCCCGAGAGGGCTGTGATGGGGGGTCGTCCAGCCGCATCTGTCCCCTTAGAAGATGAGGGTGGGGTGGGGATGGGAGCGCCACACCCACGGGGACGGAGGCGGAGAGGATACAGATTCCTGTACCCAGGCCCCTGATGTCTCTGGGAGCTTGGCCATCACCTCCCCGTTATCACAGAGCAGGAGGGGTTCGTTTGGGTTCTGGACCAGTGTTCCTGTTAGTGAGCAGGGACCCTGGTGGACGGAGAAGGGAGGCCTTGGGTTGCCTTTCCTCTTGAATCTTGGCTTTGGGAAGTGTGGGAAGGGTGTTTCTCTGCCCAGGGAGCTGAAGAAGGTCAGAGGCAGCTGTCACTCCCTGGACCTGGCCTGGCCTCTACTCATTGGGGCCTGGGTGGGGCAGGCAGTGCGGAGGCTAGAAGGGCCTAAGCACCCTCTAGCTGGGGGCTTGAGAGGTTGTGGGGAGGAGATGCTGGGGAGAGGAGCGCAGCACTTCTTGGGGAGACAGGAGCGTGTGAGATGGTGGGGGTCACTTCCTCTGTTCACCCACCCGTTTTTGAGAGAGAGGACACCTATACTTATCCTTGCAACTTTGGCCTGATGGAGGGAGGAGGAAATGGAGTCACATCCAGACTGAGTTGATGTAAAACTCTTGACCTCCAGCTTTGCCTTTCCAGGCCTTGTTCTAGGTATGTGGGCCCAGTCCTGTGTCAGGTCCTGGAGTCAGCAGGTTAGTGTGACCTCAGTGGGTGCTCTTTTTACATGCTTGAGCTTTGATGAGAGGCTTCTGTGCGACTGAGTGCTTAAGCCAGGACTGAGCCCTGGGCTGGGGTGGGGAGGGTGGAAGATTGTAGAGTTCCTGGCTCAGAAAGTCCTTGAACAGGTTGCGAATGGGGACTGAGGAATGAATGAGAAACAAGGCTCCAAGAAGCATGTCCCTAGCCACAAAGCAGAGGACACGCTGGGGCTGGTCATGTGATGCCTTGGGTTTGGGGGCTGCAGAGAGGTGCTGTGAGGATGCAGCTGTGGGGTATAGGGCAAGAGAGTGGCAGGTTCTGGAGCTCCACTTTGCCATGGACAGATTGTCTTTGGCCCTCCCTTCAGCCTTAGACCCCAGTGTGGGACAGGCTGGAGTAGCAGCTAGCACCCTGTGTGCAGGGCAGGAATCTAGGGGCCTAAGAACTCTGGGTTCTTGTGTAACTGTCCATCTACCTAGCTGCCATTTCCCTGTTCCTGCTCCTTGTGCCAGAGGCGCCACTGGGCCTGGCTGAGCCCTGCCCTGGGTGGGATAACCTCGAAGCACCCTTTCTCTCTAAAGCTGAGAGGTACCTGAGCTGGGAGCTCTCTGTTTCCCAGAGAGAAGGCTCTGCTAATTTCCCTGAGAGTAACTGAGAGCTGGAGTCCCCAAAGGCCCTTGTTCCAGCTTCCCAGCCCTCCCCATCCCATGACTCTCCTTGGTACCACCCCTGACCTATTGACAGCCCATCTAAAGGGTGGCGGTGTCTTTTTTTTTTTCTTTCTGCCAGAGTGGGGGCATTTCCCAGGAAGTATATTCTTCGCATCTTTATGAGTCCTTCTGGTTGGGGGGAACAGTGAGCTCCCAGCAGTCTGCTCTTTGGCAATCCCTGGAGACCTGGCTGGCCTGGTAGTGGGGAAGGGGAAAGGCAGGATGAGGGAAGGGAGAGGGAGGCTCCTCAACCCTTGAGCTGTTTTCTGAGAAGGCCAAAGTTCCTGGGGCCCACCCTGACTGCCATTCCTGACTGTTCCAGGATTGCCCTGAAGTGCCTCTTTGATGCTGAAATTGCTGCAGAAACCAGTCCTTCGGGGGATTTGTTCTGCACAGGTGGGGGTGGAGTGGGGAGGGCTGTCACAGAGCTTCAGGCACCAGCTGCACCAAACCTACTGAAGAACAGGCCACTGCTTATTTCTGTGTTGCAGATGAGGAAACCAAGGCACAGAGACGCGGAGTAACTTTGCCATGCAGCCTGAATTTAAAACAGGACTGGGGGGCTCTGGAGCACATGGTCTTCACCACGTCCCTGCTGCTTCTTGGGGGCTGTGCTGCTTGGGCCATGATCAAGACTTGGCTGGCACAGGAGGAGGCCTGGGGTTTCTAGGGGGCCTAGTGGTTCCCTGTGGACACAGCTGCCACAAGAGGAGGCCCGATGCCCTCTCCTCCTGATTTTTTTTTTAAAATAAATTTATTTATTTATTTTTTGGCTGCATTGCATCTTTGTTGCTGCGTGCGGGCTTTCTCTGGTTGCAGCGACTGGGGGCTGCTCTTTATTGTGGTGCACAGGCTTCTCATTACAGCAGCTTCTCTAGTTGTGGCATGTGGGCTCAATAGCTGTGGCTCTGTGTGGGGCTTCCCTGGTGGCACATTGGTTAAGAATCCGCCTGCCAAAGCAGGGGACATGGGTTTGATCCCTGGTCCACGAAGATCCCACATGCCACAGAGCAACTAAGCCTGTGCACCACAACTACTGAGCCTGTGCTCTAGAGCCTGCGAGCCACAACTGTTAAGCCCACGTGCCACAACAGCTGAAGCCCACACGCCTAGAGCCCGTGCTCTACAATAAGAGAAGCCACTGCAATGAGAAGCCCATGCACCACAAGGAAGAGTAGCCCCCCCTCTCCGCAACTAGAGAAAGCCCGTGCACAGCAATGAAGACCCAACAAAGCCAATAAATAAATAAATAATTTTTTTTTTTTAAAGTAAATGATAATGAACTTATTACATGAGAAAAAAAGAATTGTGTATGGATCAGAATCTGGCTCACAGGGGACAGTGACCAGTGAGGCTTTCTGCTGGGAAAGGAGCTTTTTCCAGCCTTCTCTGGGCCCCTGAAGTCACTTGCCTCCTCCCTCTGTGTTCTCATTGCCCAAGGGTTACAAGACAGTGCCCGAGTGCTTGCTCTGTCCTGAGCTCCGGGCAGTGCAAGAGACACGGGTCCTGCCCTCAGTGGACCTTCCATTTCAAGGTTGGGGGTGGGGGGCAGGTAACAGCAGATTGTGGCCAGGCTAGAAGATGCCCAGCGTGAGGCCCCACTCTGAGATGGGGGAAGGAAGTGCCCTCCAGGGCAGGGGTTGGCTGAAAGGGTGGGGTGGGGAGTTCCTCTTCTGAGAGCTCTGGGCCCTGCTGTGCCACATCCGCCTAGAGGGCCCAGCTGAGGCCCACGCTCGGGCTCCCCTTAGTTTGGTCAGTCATTCATTTAACAAATATAAACTGAGCACAGCTGCTCCCTGCCAGGTGCTGAGCTGGGTGCTGGGGACACAGTGTTTGGCAAAAAACAAAGTTACGGCCCTTGTCAAGGTGGGGGACCTAGATATCAAATGATCCCAGAAGTGCAAAAGGGGATCCTTTTTAAAGATTTTCAGGCCTACCCCGGGATGGGTGTGGATAGGCCTGAAAAAGGTCCTCTGGAGCTGAGACCCAGGCTGAGGTGTGGATGGGGGACAGGCTTGTTCCAGGCAGAGGGGATGGCCTGGGTGAAAGCAGGCAGGTAGGCAACAGGCAGTGGACTGGGGAGGAAGACAGGAACGGGCCCTGCATGTACTGGGGTTTTATGAAGTGAACAGAGTTTCAGCAAGAGTCTCAGGAGCCTTTGCTCACCAGCTACTGTTTAAGAGTTTCATCCGGGCCTCGCAGGAAGTGTCCTGTGAAATGGAGGGGATCTTGTCATTTCCCCTGGCTGCAGAGGTGTGGCTGGAGTGACCTCTGCCCAAGGTAGGAGGAGGGGCCCGTTGCTCTCAGCCGCTTGCTCTTGGCTGTGTTTCACATGCTCTGAGTCTGCAGCTTCAGGTGGTGGCTGGAGTGGGTGGATAGGGCAGGCCTCTCTCCAAGGGCCAGGCTCTCTGGGGACAGCTGAGCATTCCAGGGCTCAGGGGCTGCCCTTCTGGAGTGACCCCAGAGTGCTGGGCTGGGGCTGTTCCTGCCCTGGCCACTCCTGCATTCCTGAGACCCAAGCCTTGCCCTTCCCTGCACCTCCTGAGGCCTCCTTCTACGGGGGCTCCTGGTACCCAAGCTATTCGCCCTGCTCTTGAGGCCAGGCTTGGGCCTGGGTGGGCTTCTCTTGCATTGGGAAGTGGGGAGGGAGGTGAGGCCTGCTCCTAGGGCAGCTTGGAACCTGAGGGGCCTTGAGATCATGCCCCCCACAAGCCCAGCCCCAACTCTGAGGCCACCCCCTGGTTTCTCTTCATTCCCTGGACTAGCCAAGGTCATTCATGCTTCATTTATTTCTACTTTAATGTGTATCTCTGACAAATAAGGACATACTTCTCTATATAATCCAATTCCATTGTCTCACCTAAATTATCAACTCTTATTTCTTAATGTCATCTAAGATCCAGTCCCACTCATTCACATTTCCCAGTTATCCCCAAATGTCTCTTTTTATAGATAGTTAGAAATCCCCTACCCCAGTTATTTTTCTTCTTGAAACTGACGTGATGGAAAAAATGAGGTCAGTTATCCCATAGAGTATCCTGTCTTCTTGGTCTCTTTGTGTGTTAATTTAGAACAGTGGTTGGCAAACTTTTTCTGTGAAGGGCCAGGTAGTAAATATTATAGACTTTGCAGGCTGTGTGGCCTCTGCGGCAACTACTCAAAGTCGTTTTGCTTTAGTGCAAAAGCAATTTTAGGGAATTCCCGGGTGGTCCAGTGGTTAGGTCCTGGCACTTTCACTGCTGGGCCTGGGTTCAATGCCTGGTCTGGGAACTAAGATTCCGCAAGCCGCATGGCATGGCAAAACAAACAAACAAAACAGAAGCAATTCTAGACAACATGTAAACAAACGAGCAAATGAGTTGTGTGGCAGTAAAACTTTACAAAAAACAGTGGCAGCATCACAGGCTGTAGTTGGCCCATCCCCTATCTAGAACAACCTCCTTTCTTCTTGCAGTTTGGAAAAAAAAATTAGGTCAGTTGTCCTGTAGAGTATCCTGCCTTCTGGGTCTGTCTCCTTGCTCTCTCGTGGAGTCACGTAATTTGTTCTGCTGGCCTCTGTGTTTTTGGTAAGCTGGAAGTTAGAGTTCTAGGGGCTTGTTAGATGCAGCTTAGACATTTGGGGCAGGACTGCCCTGTTAGCGATGCCGGGACTTGGTGCTGCCTCACACGAGTAGAGGACAGCCAAAAGAAGAGCTGTCCTTCAACCGCCAGGGCAGGCCGAGAGACAGGCTGAATTAGTTCTCTTTAGTGCCAGTTTTCAGAGTAGAGAGGGCATTGCTGCTGTCAGTAGTGACAAATGAGGATTTGGTTTGTTTTGCTTTCTCTCTCTTTTTTTGTAATTTCTGTGAATGCTCTGATTTTATGTCATTCCATCTGTTTCCATCAATTGCACTTATTATTATTTCTGATGCTGAGATGGTCTCAGCCCAGTCTATCAAAGGCTGGGCTGCTCACACAGGCTTCCTGGGGCCGCCTCCTATGGCCTCTGCCCTGAGACTGCCCTTGGGGAGCTGAGCTGGGAGGCCAGCCAGAGAGTAATCAAGCCAGAGTCTGAATGGTGGTTTTCGATGGGTGGCCACCTCTTCATGGTGTCTGTTCTATATATGGTCCTGACCGATCACCAAGAGGGAAAGCTCTAAGGACATGTTGTATTACGTGAGCTCCCATATTTGCCCCCCTCCAAGCATACTGTTAACTCTGTTCGGACCCTTTTGTGCAACGTAAATACGGTGGCCTCTGGATGTAGGATGGTACAGCTTGTGTGTCTGGGATGGGCCAACCCTTGGGTCACCAGCACCAGAACTGGCCTGGGGAATGTGCCAGTGAAGTCCCCTTCCTTTGCGGGCTGCCTCTTCCACCAGCCTCAGGTGGGCTGGGCACAACAGTGCTGTGCTGGTGCTTTGGCCCCCAGAAGCACAGCTCAGTCCATGCTGGCCGGGCCCTGGGTCAGTAGTGTGTCAGGCAAGGGTGAGGGCCCTTGGTGAATGTGGGGAGTGGGTGGAGGAGGGGCGGGCAGAAGCCCCCTCTGCTAGGGGATGCAGGTACCATTTGGGCTCCTGAGAGCAGCAGGGGTTTGGGTCCTTCCTAAAGGGAAATCTCTGCTCTCCCCCAGCCACAGGCCCATCGGTGGCCCTGACCCCTGCTCTCCCCACTCGGCACGCCTCAGGCTCCTGCTGGTGTCCCTGGAGCATGGGAGGCTGCTGAGCTTGACCGGTGGTGTCTGGCGGGAGCTGCGTGTCTCACCCTGTGGCAGGGAGGGCGTCCATGGCTGCAGCCAACAAGGGTGAGTGCCTGCCTGGTCTGGCGGGGTTTGTAGAGTCTTCCAGCGGGCCCTGGTGGGAAGGGGCATTGTTGCATGTGGGGCCTGCGTTGGCTCTGTGAGTGTGTGTGTCTGTCTAAATGTAAGATATGAATTACATCAGTAATTTTACACCAGTGTTTGTGCTGGGGACACCCAAGCCCTAACAGGGAACTTGGGACCCCTGCTGGCTCCTTGGTGTGCTGCTCTGTGGAGGTGTGTGCCCTCACGGCCCCACGTTTCAGCCTCCCTGTTCCACTGTGGGCGTTGGGGCATAAGGGACTTGGGGTGAGCCCTGAGGCAGCTGAGGTGAGTAGGGCCACAGCAGGTTGTGGAAGGGAATTTGGGTTTCATTCAGAGTCCAGAAGCCCTCATAGAAGGTTTTAGGCAAGAGAGGCCTGGTAGGATATGAGGGTCAAGTCTGGGGAGCTCAGTAGGGAATGTGGAAGTGCCAGGCTGGTGCCCTGGGCCTCCAGTGAGTGTGCAAGAACCCAGGCAAGGGCTGGCCCAGGCCCTCCCACCAAAGGACTCTGAGCAGGGCTCTTGGGAACCCTAGGGGCTGTGGCGGTCAGAGGGGTTGGGGTCATGCTCTTGGCAAGATGGGCCTGTTTCAGGCCTAGCCTACCCTGGCCCAGGCCCTCAGCCCCCCTCCCCCTGCTCTGCCTGCCTTAACTCCCTGGCTTCCTGGCCTTGGAGAACCGGACCCAGCTGAGGACAGCTGAGGGCCATGTGGGGGTTAAGCAGAGGAGGGAAAGGCATCTCTGGAAGGGTCCCGGAGGCTCCTTTGGGTTCTTCCTTTTTACCTGCCAGTGACCAGCGATGAGGTTCAGAGGCAGCTGCAGCCCCTTCTAGGCGGGCTGAGTGTGGTTTTTGACCCTCTTTGTTCCTCCCACCCCCAGGCAGCTCCCACAGAGCCCCTTCCTGTCTCTGCCCTTCTCCCTTCTCAAGCTGGGTCGGCAGGAGGGGCAGGCAGGGGGCCTCAGGTAATGACACCTCGGAAGAGATGGGGAGCTTGGCACTGTGAAGGAGAGCACAGGGCAGGGTTTTGGTTAGCGCTGGGAGGACAGTCTCTTCCCTGTCAGCCCCATTCCCTCTAAGTGAAGGGTCATATTAGCTAATCCGTGAATCGCCCCCAAACCCACTCCCAGGATGCGTATTTTCTGTGGGAGGCCTGAGCAGATAGGGGCAGGTGGGCGCCTCGAGCCTGATGGTCTCCACTGTCCTAGCCCGGCAGGGGCTGCTGGGTGAGGTGAAGGGCAGGCGCAGGGGCAGGGCGGCGGCATGGTGGAGTACCTTCCTGGGGAGACGCGCAGGCAGCAGCCCCTGGAGCTCTTTCCCGCTCTCTTCGTAGGCAGTAAGTCCAGAGTCCGGAGTATCCGCTTTGCGACAGGCCATGATGCCGAAGGCTCCCAGAGCCACGTCCACTTTGATGAGCAGCTGCGTGACTCTGTGGTCATGGTCACCCAGGAGAGCGACAGCAGCTTTCTGGTCAAGGTATGTGCGCACCTCGCCCCCATTCTCGGCCTTATTGCCTCTACCTTCTCCCCGGCCCTGCCTGGCTTCCTGGGCCTGTTCCACTTCCTCTAAGCTGGCTCCATAGACGCATCTTTGTTCTTCCCTGGGCTTTGGTCGCTGCCTCTGTAAAATGGGAAGTGTGAGATCGCGGCGCGATGCGTGCACCTAGGGTGTCACTTGAATGGGAGTGGGGCTGCCATCACCGTCACCCCCACCACTGCGGTTGGAAGGCAGGTGTCAAGGCTGCGGTGGCACCTGAACCCAGGCCTGACCTTGGGCAGATCGCCTCAGTTTCCCTTCTCGGAAGTAGAGACAATTTATACCCCAAAGAGTTGGAAACGGAAGGACGTGTGTATGTCGCTGAGGTGTGAGGCTGATGATGCTGATGCCACGGTGGGACTTTATTGACTCTCCTTTGCAGGACTCTGGCTGATTTAGGCTCTCTGCAGCAGTGTTTATCAACCCCACGTTCCTCCCCTCTCCTCCTCTCCTAGTGGCCACACCTCACCCACCCTGGGCTCCTCCACTGCTGGGACACTCACAGCTGGATCCCACATCCACTTGGGGAGGGGCAGGAGGAAGTCTCTGGAGGGGATGGAATGGGGGAAACAGGGAGTGAGGCCCTCAGGTTGGACAAGAAACCAGGTCTCCAGAGTTGAGCCCTGAAGGGCATGGCAGTGAGGGTGAGGGGGTGGCGTCTGATTTATCGAGACCACCGTGAGGAGGGGCCCAGTGTCATACCTGTTTCTGCCCAACTCTAAAATCCTTGCTCTTTCTCCAAGAGCTGACGACTTCCCCAAGGGAATAAACAGAATGAACCCAAACTTTCAAAAATAGCTCCCTGCCTTCCATTGCAAAATCCATTCATATCTATTAGAGAAAATTTGGAAGATAGAGAAAACGACAGAGAAATTTAAAAGTACCCACAGTTATACCATCCAGAAATAACTGTGGTTAATATTTTGATGTGTGTTATTCCAGTTTCTTTTTTAGCTTTGTTTCCAGAAACGAAAGACATCACAGTGTACACGCTGTTTTTCACTTGCTTTGTTGTGAACCATCTCCTGCCTCTGTCAGTAAATAACTTCCCATGAGATTTTACAGCTGCCTGGCATTCCACTGTGTGTATCCCCATTGATTTAGCTGCTTCCCTGTTCCTGGTGTTACAGTTTTGTACATAGGGCAGTGATGAGTATTTTTTTTGGCACATCTCTGAGTATTCCTCTGGAAAATTCTGCAAGCGATACAGCTGAGTCACAGGGTCACCACTGGCAGGTACAACCAGAAAGCCCTCTTGAGAGGTGTGCCCTCTACCAGCAGAGTGTGGGGGCCACAGGGACTGAGCTTTATCAGGCAGTGACATCATCCTGATCCCACTGAAAGGCTAAATGCTCCCCCAGAGGACAGTGCTATCCATTTCCTGCAGCTGAGCAGGAAAGTGTGTGCCCATGTGAGCTGTAGATACAGCATGCCCCCTGCACCTCCCGGACTGGCGCTCCACTCAGCCTGCCAGCCCAACAGCCACCCTGGCCTGTGACCCTTCACACGACTGGACTTTCCAAGGATGGCCAAGCTCTGTGTATGAACAACAGAAATTCCTCGGGCCATGAATCAGGGCCATTGGACACAGTGAGCCTTTGAGTGGGCAGGTGGGCACCCATGTTCATGGGCCAGCAGGGCAGGCCGGAGCCCAGGTTCCGTGGCTGGTGCCAGTCTTGTGGGCCGGCTCTGGACTGACACAGCTGGTCTAGTGTCTGTTTTTCTTCTTTTTTAAGAACTTTTATTGAGATACAGTTAACATACAATAAACTGCATATATTTAGAGCGTACAATTTGGTATCCCAGTCTCCCAGTTCATCCCCACTTTCCCCACTTGGTGTCCATATGTTTGTTCTCTACATCTGTGTCTCTATAGTGTCTGTTTTTCTAATTCTATCCCATCCTCTGTCTTGTGCTGTCTGTGTTGGCTGGTGGCCCCACGATGAGTGACTAGAGGACCAGCGTCCCTGGGCTGTTGGCTCTGGACACGTGCTGGTAGTGGTGGGGGCAGGTGGATGGCCCTTGTCGTGGGCTTTGAGCCTCCTCTGTGGGCAGTGGCTGGTGCCTTGCTGTGTGCCATGTGTGGCAGGAATAGCCAAGAGGCCCAGGGAGGACTATACCCTGACCACACTGTGGCCTTCAGCCAGTCATTTCCTGGCTTCCATTTCACCATCTATAAAATGGGCCACCAAGGAGCTTCAGGGCCAATGAGACAGATGCTGAGGAGTGTGTGGGCCAAGCTGTAGGGATGGGGTCCTTGGAGAAAGGGCCTGAGCTACCAGGCCAGGGGTGTGGACCAGCTAGAGTGATGGAGGCAGTCAGGCTCCCCTGGGATTGTCAAGGAAGCAAGGGCAGGGCCCCACAGGATCTTTAGTGGCACGACCTGGGTGGGCCCTGGGGGAGACTGTAAGTGAAGGTGCCTCCTTCCCCCACCCCTCCTGCTGCAGGTTGGCTTCCTGAAGATCCTGCACAGGTACGAGATCACCTTCACCCTGCCCCCAGTGCGCAGGCTGAGCAAGGACGTCCGCGAGGCGCCTGTCCCCAGCCTGCACCTCAAGCTCCTCAGCGTCCTGCCCATTCCAGAAGGTGCGTCCCCTGCTCGGGTGCTGGGAGCCTGCCCTCCCCCAGCAGGGCCTGGGTGTGAGTGGGAGTGAGAGCATGGGGTATGTCCTTCCCCCCACCTACAGCTGATGGGCAGCTCAGCGATCAGGGGACATGATGCCTCTTTATGGGCTTGCAGTGTGGCAACTTGGCCTCCCTCCCTGGACAGAAGTCCTTGGGCGCACACAGTTGGCCTATGTCTGCTTATCGCCTGATAGTTACCTCAGTGGGATGATGGGAGCCACTGAGGAACTGGCTCTGGGCCTCTAGCCCTCGCTCTGCCTGTACCTCAGGAAAAACCTACTGGAACCTCAGGAACTCTGGGCAGCTACCTGCCAGTACCCGCCAGACCTGGGCTTGGGCTTGGGGCTGCTTCTCCATACCCTGCCAGCTTCAGTACCACCCTCCCCCTTCTCCCAAAGGCTGGAGTATCAGTTTCACCATGTACCAAAGCCCCAGCTTCAGTTTCATTTCCCCCTACCTCCACCTCATGACCTTGCGCTTGAGTGGACTGAGCAAGCCCCCCCTCAGGCCTTTGCCTCTTGCCACTCGATCTGCTCAAGCCCTGCCCTGCCCCTCCTTTCCCCTCCCCATCACCCTCTCTCCCTGCCTGCCTTTTTGGGGAATCCTACCTCTTGGAAGTCTGAGTATGACCCCTGGCCTGCAGGCGGAGGCAGGTAGAGCTCCATGAAGAATGGGAAGTTCCAGAGGTCTGTGTGCCCAGCCCTGGGGGGATGGGTTCTGGGCCATCCTCACTCCTCTGGAGGTCTTGGTGGGGGGTGGGGGGTCAGTGAGTGCTGGGGGGTGGGGGCGGGAGGCTGCAGACTTGCTGATCGCCTGGGCAGGTTACAGCGTCAAGTGTGAGTACTCGGCGCACAAGGAGGGTGTCCTCAAGGAGGAGATGCTGCTAGCCTGCGAAGGTGGCACCGGCACCTGCGTGCGCGTGACGGTGCAGGCACGCGTCATGGGTGAGAGCTCCAGGCCCGGGTCTGGCTAGAGGAGGGAGGCACCAGCTTGGCTGCAAGGAGTTTCCACCCTCCTTGAGTCTGAGAAAGGGATTCTTGTCCCGGCCCATCCCCAACCATGCCCTAGCAGAGCCGGGAGGGAAGGCAGAGGAGGCCCCTTGGAGTAGGTGGGGCCAGGAGCCAGCCTGGCATACTGACTTGTCACCTGCCTTGCAGACCGACACCACGGCACACCCATGCTGCTAGATGGTGTCAAGTGCGTGGGTGCTGAGCTAGAATACGACTCGGAGCACAGTGACTGGCACGGCTTCGACTGAGGCCCTCGCCCCCACCTGCCTCGGAGCCCCTCAGCCTTAAACCCCACCTCATCTCCCCAAATGCTGCGTGATGGTGTGGCTTCCTCACCCTTCCCGGGGGTGGGCATGGAGGTGAAGGGTCCAAGGGCCTCCACGCTGCAGCCTCGCCCACGCCTCTCACCTCATTTGTGCCACCTCCCTGCCTGTCCAGCGTCCTCCTCTCCCACTTCCTCCTCTCTGTGTGCCTCAGTCTCCTGCCAGAAGAAATGGGTTGAGCCCCCAAGGAGGCTATCTGAGGAGGGATGGGGGAGGCCCTGGGGTGCGTTCTACCCATCCCTCCACCCCAAGCCATAGGGGCCCTAGCCAGGGCCTAAGAGAGGAGGGAGCTGGCTCTGTGATGTAGCTGTCCCAATGACTGCTGCTGCGGTCTCGCTTTAGCCACCTCTCCTGTTCCCTCCCTCTTTCCCACTGCCGTCCATGGTGAGGAGGAGGGAGGTGCAGTTCCCAATCCCTACCCCCCAGGTCTGTGTTACTTGGTTTTTAAACGACTGGTTGGGATAAAATCCTAAAGAAATAAAACTTCCAGTGGACACCAGAGGCCAGCAGGATTTTTGTTCTCCAGGGCCCTGAGAATGCCCGGTCCTTTGCAGATGGGCCCAGGAAGTTTTGGCTAGACTCATTCTTTTTGGAGGCAAAGTCACTTCGTGGTATTACCTGTCCGCAAAAGAAGTATGCACCAGTGGTGGCATTTTAGGCCTGGGAATAGCTGCCAAGACTGTTTGGATGGGGAGGGGCCGTCTGCCCAGGTCCGAGAGAGGTCTCATGGAGGGGAGTGTTCAGTGTGGGCGACTTGACCTGCAGACAGCAGCACCCCCTTCTGGTAGTTCCCAGCCCCATGCACAGTTGGAAACCTCCCTTCTCTGCAGGTCCCAGCCCTTCTCCACTACTCCACTACTGGGGTCCCCTCTAGTGAGGTACCAGGAGGCTGTGGCTTCCCCCTGAGCATGAATGCTTTATTGTCACCTTAGGGTTCTCAGGCAGGTGGGGCTGTTGCATGGCATGGAGGGCAGGTACACTGAGCTCACGGCAGAGCTGGGACCTGTGCTCCCTCCCTCTTCTCTATCCCCGCCCCCGGGGTGGGGGGGCTCCGTGACTCGCTAGAGTGCAAGTGGGTCATTCACAGACTGCCCCTGGGCCTTCTCAGATAGAAAGGAAAGGCCCCCCCCCAACATGTTCCCCCACATCCCCCTCTTAAGTGCCTTCACCCTGTACCCTTCTCTTCATGGGCTGCTACTGCCCTTTCTACAATTAACATCCATACTTGAGTGGTCAGTACCATGCCCAGGAAGGTCCTGCTACCCCTGTGCCTCTCCTGGCAGCTTCCAGTCTTTGTCCTGCCTGGCTCCCTATGCAGGCTGAGCCAGTCCGTCAGTGCACTCTGCCCTTCAGGCCCAGGCCCAGCCCAACCTCCTTGCTCTTGCTGCCCCACCTACAACTGCACCCCCACCCCCCCGCTCCCACCCCGGGCCCCAGTTCAGACCAGGGCTCAAGTCTTTCTGGGGCATTCTGCCTTCAGGATCACGTGCTCCCCTGTGGGCACGCCATCTTACAAACCGCTTTTAAGTCCCCTTGGCAGGGCCCTTCAGCCTTCCAGTCAGCGGACCCGGGCCCAAACCCAGAGCCAGAGTTTCTGGCTGTGTCCCCACCCATCCTCCTGCTACCTCATCTCCCCGGTCAGGATGGCGGGGGACGCGGCTGGTTCGTCCGCCCCAGCCGGCTCCCCAGGCCCTGGGCCAAAAGAGGGTTCAGCTGGGCCGAGGGGGGCTGGCACTGCGCCCTCAATTGGAAAGAAAGTCGATGGCGGCGCGCACGGAGCGATTGGTGCTGACATCGACGGCCGTGACCTTAATCTCGGTGTCGCCAAACTGCATGGCAGTGCGGATCTCGCGGCGGCTAGGGGACGCGCCGGCGGCGTGGGAGCCTCCGTCGGCGGGCTCGAGCTCCAGGCTGAGCGCGCCGCACTTGCGCACGCCCGGGTCGGTGATGAAGCGCGCGTCCTCGGCGGCGCTGCAGTACAGGTTGATGAGCACGCGCCGCTGGCCTGGGCGCGCCGGGCAGTAGCTGCGCCGCACCTCCTCGCCCAGGGCCACCGACTGCTCGGCGGCCACGAAGCGCTCGAACACGTCGGTGCACCAGCGGCGGCCGTCGCGGACCAGCAGCTTGTCGGGCGGGTGGCGCCCAGCCACGAAGCGGTTGAGCACGCCCACGCCGTAGGTGAGCGGCGAGCGGCGCACCCGCACCACGCCCGGCGCCTGCCCGAAGAGCACGGCGCCCTTGAGGATGGTGAGGCCCACGTCGTGCGGAACCACCACGCGCAGGCCGCGGGCGCCCAGCGCCGCCTGCACCCTGTGCTGCAGCACGGCCGACTCGGCGAAGCCGCCCACCAGGAACAGCAGCTTCACGCCCTGCACCTCCGGGCGCGCCAGCAGCGCCTCTGCGGGACAGCGGTGGAGGGTGGGGGTGAGGAGGAGGGACGCGGAGTGGGGAGTGGGCCGCCGAGGCCGCCGCTGCGCAGCCACTGGCGGCGCCTCTCCGCCCACCTGTATCCTCCAGACAACCGGAAACTAGCCATTTCACTATAAAACGGTAGCCTGGTTCCCATGAAGACAGACACTGAGCGCTTTCATGAGGGCCCCTGGCGTTCCTCATGGGCTCGGCTTCCCCAACACTTTACCCCGCTTTCCCACCACGCCGTGGAGGGCTTGAGATAAGGGTCTGCGTTTATACATATTAAATGCCTACCGCCTGCAAGACATTGCACTCACTCTCTAGATACTTCAGCTCACTTAAATCCCTGTGATAACAGTTTGGGGGACCTAATACTATCACCCCATTTGGGGAAACAGGCACCAGAGATTCTTTAACCTGGCAGGACTGCACATCCTCCCTCCTGTCTCTCGATCCCCACCGCAATGCGTCCTCCAGGTATTCCAGATGATTCTGGGTCTCATTCCAGTGTATGGATATGGGGAGGTTTCCAGGAGGTTTCCTATTAAGGGGAAGATATTCCCGCATCTGGGTATGTATGTTGAGGTGAATGAAGGAACCAAACTCAGGAGCTCACCTATGTGCTGGATGATCCCGCTGACCGTGGGCTGAAAGAGGTCGTTCATGGCCTCACAAGACATCCTGAGCATCCCCTGTGAGGACCACTTCACGAAGTTCACACTGTAGGTGTTGAAGGAGGTACAGGCCCATGGGTCAGGGTCCTGGGTCCCACCCCTATTCCAGGCCGAAGTACCGGGGCACTGACTGCACATTATGTGTTGTGCCACCCATACTCTCAGGGCTTTAGACGCAGGTCTGTTCCAGGTCCAGGCATGAGGTCCCAGGAGAGGAGCCTCCCTTTGCCTGGGGCAGAGGAACCCAGACCCGTGGGCTGGCAGATGTGTGTGTGTGTCTGCAGGGAATGGGAGGAGATAGACGTCGGCCTTTCCCCAGGGGCTCAAGACTCTCTTGCTGGCGGCTGGGGTACTCGTGCCCCTCCCCCTGCCTCCACCAGGGCTGGCATGATGTGTGCGTGGGGCAGATCAGGTGGACCCCCTACTGCCCCCTGGGGTCCACGCCTTCCCCTGTAAGGGCGGTCCCCGGGCCCACCTGCTCCTGCGCAGGGCCGTCTCCACGTTGTGGCCTCGCTGCTTACGATAGAAATCAATGAAGGAGAAGGGCAGCGAGATGTTGAGCGCCCCCGCACGGTGTGGGCCTGCGGTGCGTTTGCGGGCCTCGAAGGCTATAGTCAGATCCACCCAGGCTGCTGGGCGTTGCCTTTTGAAGGTAGCGATGAAGTCCTCGCCGAAGATACGGCCCAGCAGCTGCTCGAAGGCCAGGTCCACGCCCACCGCGCCACAGGGGCCGCCTGGGGTGGGGCAGGGGATGAAGCCGGGGCGGGGGCGGGGGCGTGGTGTCAGTGCCGACTCCGCCGCCAGGGGGCGTCGGTGGGGCCAGGGTGCTCTGGGTACCAGGGGCGCTGCCTGGCTACTCACCGGATGCCTTGTAGAGCTCCTTGAGGGTGCCATGGGGCTGCTCCAGCTGGTGCACGGTCAGGTCCACCGTGCCTCCCCCGCAGTCTGCCACCATGTAGCGGTCTCCTGCGGGGGCGAGCGTGAGCACACACTCGTGGTGCTTCAGCTCTGCGCCCTCTGCAGACTCACCCAGCCTCCAGCCCTGCCCCGGGTCCTGAGCCCTATCTGCGGGGCTGTGGGGGTTAGGGTTGAAAGGGACTTCAGTTGCTTGAATCTCAGGTCACCAGGTAGGAGGCGCACAAGGTGTGGGGGGAAATGGTTCCAGGGTTCTGCAACTCCATCTGCGGGGAATCCCCCGGAGGAGTGGGGGTTAGGGGCATGGTGTGAGTGGCGGTGGGACTGCAGGTGACTGTGAGGGGGGCTACTAGGTTAGGTACAGCTGATGGAGTTGGAAAGGGTGGGGTTCCTCGGGGCTAGAGCTGACTTCGGGAGGGAACGTTCCCCCCACCTTCAGTATACGGTGCCCCGCAGGGCCTGAGGAGTCTCTCTCCATCTCCCCTCCCCCACCTGCTTGCATCTCGGCCCACAGCTCTCCGACACCCGACTCCACCAGGAACGTGCGGCTGTGGCGGGACCTTCGAAGCTGCTCTCGGGCTGGGTGTTGAGGGACAGCAGGACAGTGAGGTTAGAAGCAGGTGTCTCAGCCACCATGCTCAACACCCCCATCCCTCCACCAATGACCTCGGTGAGCATCTGGAGCAGCCAGTGCTCCTAAAACTCCCGCTCGGTTCCTAACTGGGAGAGGGCAATGCTGAACCCCAAAGGGTCCGGAGAAACCGGATGGGGTAATCTTAGGCACTGTAGCCAACGGCTAAGGGGAAGCATTTCCAGCTGCAAGACCTTCCCTTAATACAGAAGGGCTCAGGCAAAATCAGAATTAGGAAGGTCTGGAGGAGCTGGGGATGGGGTGGGGGGTAGGTCCTGGGACCTCTCCCTGTCCTGGGGTGATGGCATCTGGGAGGATGACCAAGGTTGACCATAGCTGTCCCAGTGCCTGGTCCTGGCAGTAGGAGCTTGGGGCTAATGGGGGGTGGAGGGGGACTGGTATAGCTGGTGTGCTGGCAGGGCAGGGAAAACTGATTCAGTGGCTGTGTGAGGGAAAGCTCCTGAAGACCTCCACCTTCAGCTGAAAGTACCCTTTGTCAGTACCCGAGCCCCTCTCCCCAGGGTAGGCTGTTACACACCCACCCTCAGATTCAGGGCTAGGCTGAGTCCGACTGTCCTCAGACAATGCTACTCTAGGGCAAGGTGCAATCTTCAGCGCCTGCCTCCAAGGCCACCCCTGGGCAGCACCTCTGCGGGTGGCTCACCCTGACGGAAGCTGGAATCAATGGAGCGGCGCTCGCCCTGACGCCCACTGCCCGGAACTCGGCTGCTCAGGTCCACGAGCTGGTGCAGACGCAGCTTGCGGCAGTACACAGAGGCGGCCTCGGGCTCCAGGGCGATGAGTAATTGCTCTGCAGCCTCTCTCGACACCAGTCCAGCCTGAGGATGGGTGGTCGGCAGGGTTGGGGAGCACCATGGGCCAAGCGTCACCCGGAAATGGCACCTCGGGGCAGGCAACCGGGGCCTGCAGGGCTCCCATCTCTTCCCCATTATACCCCACCCCTGCGAGGCCTCGCAGGCCCCTCCACCTGCACAAATTTGGAGCTGTCTCACAGCCACCCTGTGACCAGGATGGGGAGGGCGTGGCCATGGCCAAGGATGCCATGGGGCTGCCCAGCAGGAGGAGACCCTAGGTGGAGTGAAAACCTAGAGCGCCTGGGATCTGCCTCCAGGCTGTCTAAGGTGGCTCTGGCCACAGCAAGGTCCCCTTCACAGGTGCTGGGTTGGCCAGCTGAGCTCTGGCTGACGGGGTTGGTAGAGACTCCAGCACAGTGTATTGGGGGCGGGTATAATGGTCAGACCATCAGTCAGAGGGGATGCTGGGGGGGTCCCCTTTGGCTTACTGAACCTTCTTTCTCCACTGGTGATAGACAGTGGCTATGGGCCTCCCCAACTCTCAGGAGAACTTTGTTCCCAGGGAATCTGATATAGGAGGAAAGAAGCTTTTAACAGTGAAATTTCAGGCACCAAGGCAAGCCAGCTGAGGGGGAGAAAAACACTGTCTGTTACTTCCTGCATCAGGACAGGGTATCCCCATAGGAAGTACTTTATGGTTTTGTGGGATTCCTCAGATTCTGACCAGGTGGGGGATGGGGATAGGTGAGTATTGAGACTTCCTGCCCAGGGCCAGCCCTTCCTGAGCTGACAGCCAGGGAACAGTGTGGGAGGAAGCAGGGTGGGTAAGTCAGCAGGGGGCCACTGGTGTGGGAGTGTTTGTTCTAGCTGGGCACAGCCACGCTGTCCTCCTGGCCTCTGCAGGAGGGATGCCCACCGGCCTCAGGGTTAGCTCCTTCCAGAGACAAGTGTAGACACCTGCAGATTTGACACCTGAGGCATGCCTGGCCCAGAGGTGTGTTTGGGGGGGTGGGGGTGGGGTTGGGGGTCCTGGTATCTTCCAGGGGAGGGTGCACTGGAATTCCTGAGATCCCTTTTGTTGATCCTAAGGTGTCCCCTAAGACCCCAGGTTCACGGGCAGGATCAAACAATGAGCCCCCCTCCAACCTCCCCACCTCCACTGCAGAGGGGGGTGCCTGAGCAGTCCCCCTTTCTCCAGACCTTTGGGCATCTCTTACAGTAGGAAGACCAGCAAACATTGGCCAAAACCATCTCCCTTCATAGTTTCATAGTCCTATTTCCTCTGCTCAAGAACCTACAGTGGTTGGGGCTGTGGTGAAAATACTGATGCTGGCTAACGTGGATGTTCCTGGTGTCCTGCCCAGCTTCTGTTATTGGCTCACCGCTGCCCCTTCTCTAGAGAACTGCCCTCAGCTGAATGGGAACCGCCTCACTTGGAGGGGCCTCCCCCGACTCCCCCAGTAACCAATGACAGACTGATAAGGATGGACAGAAAGCCATGCCCCTTGCCTCCCCGTGGCCATCACCACAGTACATTCTCCCTCCAGAACTGTCCATGGGATCAGGCTGAAGCTAGACTCCAGTCGAGACCACATCCCTGCTCAGCTCTTTCTCCTGTCCTGCTTTCCTCCCCTTTCTCCTGAGAGTCCTTCTGCAACAGACCACATGCACAAGAATCCCCAGCTTGGGCTCTGCTTCTAGGAAAGCTGCCTTAAGACACTGTTTAAAGCTGGCCTGGGCCGTGTCTCTTGTCCCACTGCTCTCTACTCCTGCAGGCCTGCCCCCTTTCCTGGTGGCAGCAACCCTCCAAAATGCCCAGCAGGGTGGGGCCGGCAGTCTTTACACAATGGCTCTGTGGTCCCGAGGGTGGCGGGTGAGTGAGGGTACGAGGCCATGCCCGGGGTCCCCCGAGCAATGTCCATGGCTCTGACTGCACGTTCTCACCAGGTAGGCAGCCTCCCGCATGAACTGCTTGGCCGGTTGTTTCCAGATGGCCGGCACTGTCAACACCCAGCGCACAGTGTCCTTCTCTGGCAGCGATGGGCACTGGTCCCTCAGCTCCTGGAGCAGGAGGGGGCAGTGAGGGGAAAGCCTGGCTTGGTTGGTGGGGGGGACTGTCTTTAGCCTCTGTGGGAGCTGGAGGAACTAATCAGGCCTCAGGAAGAACTTCCCAGCTGACTTGGAAGAAGCCTAACACCCCCTTCCCCAGCATCACCACCTCCCCAACACCTGTAGGGCTGATGCAGGCTCTACCAGATAGGAAGGCAGGGGACTGGAGAAGATGACCTCTGTCTTCTGACAGTGGCTACCCACTGGATGGACGCGGGATGGGCTGGGGGGAAAGGACGGCCCTCGGGGTCCCCCACCCCAGTAGGCAGGGATGGGGTCACAGCGCACCTGCAGGGCATGCTCCTTGAAGAAGCGCAAGGCATGGGCGAACACCTCCAGGGCAGGCATTTTCTTCCCATTTACCGCTTCTAGCTGGGTCTTCAAGGTGAGATCCTGGCAGGGACACAGGGCAACTCTGCAGGAGGCCACACTTCTGCCTCCATTTCCTGACAACCTCGTATACTCACCCCACTTCCTGGTGCTCCCCGTCTCTGGCACTGGCCCACTCTGGCTCTAACCTCACACGAGTTCTCTCCCCAGCCCCTCTCTCTAACCCGTCTTCACCTCTTGGTCGCGCCTCCACCCCTTGCATTCAAACTCCGCCTCCTTAGCCCGCTCCTCCACCAGGCCCCTCCTCACCTTTTAGCTCTGCCCACCCTTTACGAGGCCCGCCTCCCTGCTTTCCCTCCTACTCCTGCCGCCCCGGCTGGAGCCAGGCCCTGAGCCAGAGTGTGACTCACAGTGGTGCTGTGGATCTTCATCTTGAACTTCTCGAAGTAGAGCCAGTCACGAGCCTCTTCAGGATCCAGATCGTGGTAGTAATCACGGGCTGTATAGCCAAAGCTGTGAAAGGCGCCTTCTGGGGTCAGCAGCAGGCAGGTGGGGGTCTTCTGGTGGGCCACACCTGGGTCCCCGCCCTCCCATTTCCTGTGGAGGCAGAAGGCTGTCAGTGTGGTCAGCAGTAATCCTCCCTGCGTGGGGTTGGGTGCTGGCTGTGGGACCAGCTGTGGGCAGCTCCCTTGGCTTCCCCAAGCCTCAGTCTTTCCATACGTAAAATGGGAATAATGATAGTACCTACCTTTTAGGACTCTTGTGAATATGGTGCTTGGCATCCACTTAAATCTCCATAAACGTCGCTCATGGGATCCTGTCTAGCCATGGGGCCATGGGTCCCATCCGACATCCTCCGCTCCTGCTCCCGCCCATGAAGGACACCATGTGACCTCACGTCCCTGTACTTTTAACAAGCAGCAGCAAGCCATCATCCATCTGCCTTGTCTGGCCTTCTGATGTGTCTCTCCAGGACCCTGGCAGAGGCCTTCTCCCAGCCAGCTGGTTCGCCCTCCCCTAGGCCATTTTTCCACGGCTAAGCTCGTTCAGAGCATTCACGATCATTCCTATCTGGCCCAGCCCACCTCAGTAGCTAGACCCCAGCTGACTGTACCTCCAGCAGGCCCCAAAACTTGAAATTCCAAACTTCTTTATGTGCAGGCATCATCTGGACCTCTACCCAGAATTCAATGCCCAGTTCATTGGCCTGGCAAGTCCTTCCTCCCCTTCCTCAGCTTTCTCTGATGCCCTGACTCCTCTAGGCCAAGCTCACCACTTCAGCCTTTTGGGGAAAGAACTGGGAATCCAAGCAGAGGCAGAGCATGTGCGAAAGCTTAGCGGTGTGAAAGACCAGGGAGAATGAGCTAGAAGTTGGCTCAAAGCCCGAGAAAATACAGGAATGTTAAGATCAACCAAGGAGGAGTATCAAATACCATATCAGAATTCTGACTTGGTGGATATTAAACAGGGGAGTGAAGAAGCATGACCACATCTGCCTTTAGAAAGGTCACTAGTCCCCATGTAGCAACAGAGTGGAGGGGAGGGAGTCTGGAGAGGGAAAATCGGGGAGGAGGATATTACAACTGTTCAAGTGAGAGAGGGTGGGGCTGAGCGTCGGGGTGGTAGCAGTGGAGAGAAGTAGATGGATATTACAGAGATATTAGAGAGATAGAAATGATGGGGCTTGGTGGCTAGTGGGGGTGGGAAGGGCTTGGGAGGAGGCCAGGATGTCCCCCAGTTACTTCCTGTGGCTATTATCTCCAGTGTCCCTTCATGTGTCCTCAGCTCCAGCAAGGCACCCAGCGTGGCCTCAGCTGTGTGTGCTGACAAGCTGGGATGCCCTGCAGCTCCTATAGAGCTCTAAGGGCCCAGAGCTTTGTGGTCTCATGTGGATGTAGAGGGAGCAGAGAAAGGGGAAGGACAGTCCATGCTCATGCAGCTCAAGTCCCCTGTATCTTTGGGGCAGTGACCCTTTGCCTGTCTCTCCACCCACTCTTCCATCCAGGCTCCCAGGCCCTGGTGAGACCCCCTGATCTCCCATCCCAGTCTGAGTTGGGAGCTTTGGGGTCTTCTATAGGGGTCTTCCACCTACAGGCTACAGCTCCACTAAGATATATTCAAAGGGTCAGGGTCTTGAGACCTGAAGGGGAGTGTCAAACAAATGTTTTGTCCATCAGAATGGATTTTTCAAACAGCTCTTTCAAGAAAACTGTGTGACTTGTCAACTCAGTTAACCCTCTGATCCTTCATTTCCTTGTATTTCATTCAAGACATTGAACGTAGGAATCTGCCTCTAGGAATCTACTACATAGAAATTCTAGCATAAGTTTTCAAGGAAGGATAGTCATTGAGGCACTTTTTAAAAATTAGAAGGAAAAATAGCCTCAAAAGTGTCAATAGAAGAATGGATAAATTATGACACATCTGTACTGTGGAATATACTATGCAACCGTTAAGAGAAAATGATGGCTCTCTGTATTCACATGAAACATCTACAAAATAGTGTTGAAAGCTTAAGATTAAGCAAGTTGTGCAATATATCACTTTTATTTTAAAACCACATATTTCTGCATATATGTGTGTGTGTTTGCAACTAGCCCAGAATAAGATCTATATATTTTGTGATATCTCAATAAAAAATTTAAAATAAAAAACAAAGCCCAGCATTTCCTGCAGAGGTCAGACAGCTACCCCAATTGGGGCTGAGGGCCCAGGCCTGAGGCCCATCCTCCAAACTTTGACCCCAGTGGGGAGCCCAGACTAGGGGTGGAAGGCGCTCTGAGGAGACCCCATTTCTCCTGGGTGACAGTACTTCTGGGACCAGGTCTCTCCCAGGGTGTAGGACCCCCCCACCAATCTTCCAGCCCAGCCACCCTCACCTCATCATGTGGATGGCCTCAGGGTCACTGGCAAAGCTGAAGGCATAGCCACTGGATGTGGTGCCGAAGTCGATGGCTACTACCACAGAGAAGGAGGCCTGCTGGGGGGCTCGGGCCTCGGGCTTCTGCAAGTGCAAGACGTAGTCAGGGAGCAGCCAGAGGGCCAGGCTGACTGTACATGGGAGCCCTCCCAATCCCTGGCTGTGGTCCAGACTGGCCCTGGCCCATGCCCACCTACCCGCCTGCCTGGCTCCCCTCTCCTCCTAAGCTCCAGGCTGAGCCCTTGAAATGCCAACTGCTCAGAAAGGCCTCTCAGGTAGCCCCATGAAGTTTTGGGCTTGAGCTCCTGCTTCCCTGCGTCTGGTTCTCTGCTCACCTTCTGCCTGGACCGCCTTAGCCCCGCCCCCATCTCACACAGTATCCCAGCCTGAGCCCAGCTGGGGGCACTTTTGCTGCTCTGAGCAGCTGCATAGCACATGGACCCGTGTATATTTGACCCTTTTGCTCTTTGTGGCCACAGTGACACAGCCAGACTCTGTCCAGTTTTGTGACAGAGCAGAGAGGCCCAATGCACGTGCCTGAGAGTGGTCCCCACCTTCTCCCAGGCCAAGCCTGGGCTCCCTGAGAACAAGGGGGTCCCAAGGCTGGACCACTAGGGTGAGGCCACCCCAGGTGGGGTGACCTAGTGAGCTTGGAGTTGGTGGTTACGTCCTGGATACTTCAAGCTAGTGCCAAACTATTTTTTTGCAACATGTCTCCTCTTCCTTAGATATACCTTGTATTAAGGTGCGGCTGTGGTTGAGAGGAGAGGAAGCAAGTCTGGGAGGCCCAGTGCTCTGGGGATCTACAAAACTACCTGCTCAGAAGTACACCTGCCCCAGGCAGACTAGCTGCAGTGGTCCCTAGATGTCATCCTGGAGAGGGGTCACCTCAGTAGAACTGTGGCCCCTACTGTCCAAGGTCACCTAAGGCTAACTCATTGGGGAGAATATGAGTGGAGTGTTGTAGGGGTGGGGGACATGGTGGCACCCCAGCCCAGACCTGCCAGGGCTCTTCCAGACACCCGTGTGACCCTCCCCCGACCCAGGCCACCCACCACCCCAATCCCTGCTCTGGGCTTACTGGAGACTGTGAGGGTGTGAGGGGGGCAATGCCACAGCTTTCCTGGGTCCTTGGGGAGCCGGGTGGGCTGGAGCCTGCAAAGAGAGGGCAAGTCACCCCGGCACAATCAGGGTAGGGGCTGGTGGCGGGGCCCCAGGATTGGGGGGTCTTCATCAGTCACTGCTGGCCTAAGGGGAAGGGCACTCTGCTGGGGGAGGGGGACTAGGGAGGGAGGGTAGGAAGCAGGGGACTGAGCTGGGGGTGGGGAATACCTGGGCTCAGGGCCTGTTACCAGTTAGAGGCCACTTATTCCTGAAGGGTGACTCATAACTCATCTAGGGACCCACTGTCTCCGCCAGCACCCCGCAGACACAGCAGGGAAGGGGAGAAACAAGGGGGTGGGGAAGACTGAGTCCAGAGATGGAGGGCAGGAGAGATGGGGCAGGTGAGCTCTGGGAGGAGCGTGGAGAAACCAGAAAAGGTGGGGACTACAGAGCCAACTGGGCGCGAGTGGAGCTGCTCCTCTCCCCACTAAAGCTCAGCCACATGGATCTCATCAGGACCTGAGGGAGTTGCCTCTCCGCCCTCCCTCCCCCCTCAAGGGCCACGGACAGGCCCAGCTGGCTGACTGGGGCAGCACCTCCCCCAGCCCAGCCCTGAGCTGGAGGTGTCCGCCACACCAGCAAGTCAGATTCCAAGCCTCCCCGCCCCCACAACACACACAGACCCGGAGCCAGCGTTTGGGGGCGGGAGGTCCCCTTGAGACCCCCTCACAGGCCCGGGACTGAGCTGGACCTTTGGTGGGAGGAAGCAGAGCAGCCCCTGGAAGGCAGCCCACAGCCTGGTCTGGAGGCTCAGGCAGCTCAGGGGGCAGGAGGAATTGGCTGGACATCCCCCAGGTGTGGGCTGGTGGCTGTGAGGGGCACTGGGGGGGCGGGGGGAGTGCTGGCCAGGGAGATTGATGGGGTCTGGCATGAAGACACGTCCACAAATCGAACAGGTCTGTCTGGCTTTAGGCTGAGCCAGGGCTGGGGCCTGTGCTTCCTCAGCCACAGCTGTGTGGCCCTGACAAGTCCCAGACCTCCCTGGCCTTGGGGTACCCTGGGAACATGTGTGAGGGGCCGGGCACGAAGGGGACTCTGGGAAGTGCCTGGACAGGGCTGGCATCTGTCTTGCAGTGCTGGAGGGGCAAAGACATGGTGGTCATACTCCCAGAGCCCCTTTTTCTCAGGCGGCCAGTGCAGGCTTGGGCCCTGCCACCAGCTCCAGCTTGAGAGGCCAAGTTGCTGTGGCTTGAGCCTGGGAAGGGAGGCAGGAAGGAAGGCCCAGCCCGCTAGGTCTTTGTGAGTGGACTTCCTGAGGCGTGTCCGTCCTGCCTCCTGGGCTCCTAACCTCTGCACAGAACGCAGAGACTGCGCCCAGACCAGGCCACAGGCAGACGCGCACGCACACAAACGGAGCTCTGTGCAGACGTACAAACTCTCCCTCAAGATCCTGTGCCCAGAGACAGGCAGGCACACACACACACAACTACACATCACACTACACACACAGATCCTGCACAAAACATGTTCACACACATACAGTCCTGTGTACACAGGCCTGCCCTGCATACACACATTTGTAGACCCTCGAGTGTCCCGTAAACAGGCCCGCAGAGTGCGCACATGCAGACACACACACACACTCACACACACTCACACGCACACACACTCACATATGTAGTCCTGTTGCACTCACCCTCCCCGAGTACACACACTCACAGAACGGCTCTCAGGAGCCTCTGCTGGGAGAGGCACGCAGACAGCCTAGGGGTGGGAGTGAGTGCTGGGGTGAGAGGGGCAGTGGGCCCAGGGCAGAGGTGAGGGGTGGGTCTTACCGATGTACAGCTCCTGCAGGCCCACCTCCGGGACAGTCAGCATCTTTGCAGGCCCTGTGGCTGTGAACAGGAACGGACAAGCAGAATGGCATTTATCTGTTCCTTTGTTCCCTCACTGAATAATTATTTATTTTATGTATTTACTTTTGGCTGGAGTCCTTTGAAGCAAATCCCAGATATCATGTTGCTTGGCCTACAAATTGCTTAATGTCTCTCCAACAGAGATTTTTTAAAAAGACATCGCCACAACACCACGGTCGTGTCTAACAAAGTCAACAGTAATTCCTTAATCTCATCCAACGCTCAGTCCCATATCCCAGCTTGTCTCACAAATGTCTTTTTTTTTGGCCGCACCGTGTGGCTTGCGGGATTCTAGTTCCTTGAGCAAGGATTGAACCTGGGCCCCCTGCAGTGGAAGCGCAGAGTCCTAACCACTGGACCACCAGGGAATTCCCTCAAAAATGTCTTTTTTAACAGTGGCTTTGTTGGAACCAGGATGCTCCTAAGTGTTTTCAGGTACCCGCTCTCTGCCAGATGCTGTGGGACATCAGTGACCCAGAGAGACACTGTCCTTGTCCTGGGGGCCCACAGCCTGGTGGGGAAACCATTCATAGTCAGATAATCATGTAAGTGAATCTGAGATTACAAACGATGCTGTGAAGGATACTGCAAAGCAGGGCAGAAAGGGGAGCGTGGCAAGGCTGGAGAGAGGGGTTGGGCTAGGCTCACCCTGCAGGCAGATGGACCTAATTTTAGACCTGGTTTTACATGAAGGACAACAGCAAATCTTGAAAGGTTTGAAGTGGCAGGGGAATGACTAAATCTGTGCTTTACAAAGCCCCTCTGGCTGCATGGGAAGTGTGTACTGCAGCTGGACGACATGAAAACAGGAGCCAATCAGTGCTCCAGGCAACAGATGACGATGTGTGTCTTCAGACAGAGGTGCAGGCGTAAATTAGAGGTTAAAATCAACAAGCCTGATGGAAGATGGCTGGATTGGACTTGGCAGGTTAGGAAGAAGGTGTCAAGGATGACACTGTCTGGTTCAAGCTAGGAGATGGATGGTGAGATGGAGAATACTGGAGCAGGGCAGGCTGGCAGGGGGAAAAGGGCAGTGTTCTGGATGCAGTTTTGAAACTGTGGAGAGAACAGACCGAGGAATCAGATGACGTATAACCTAGAGGTCAGGGAGAAATCTGCGGTGGAGATGTGTGTTTGGGAGTCACTGTCACAGGAGGCTTGGCAGAGAGTAGAGTGGGGGGAAGGGAAGAGAGGAGAAGCTCTGAATAAAGGTTGACTGGAGGAAGGTTGGCTGGCCAGGGAAATGGAGATGCCTGCTGTGGTTTCATGAAGATCTTGATAAAAGAAGGCTGTGAAGCTAGGCGCTTTCAGAGATTTTTAGATGAGACTGGAAACATCCGTTTTTAATGGTCTGGGGCATTTCAGTGGAACGGCGGAGATGGGGTGGGAGTCAGGTAGGTGAGGAGGGAGCAGAGGGTGAGAGAACGGAGTTAGCACTTCCAGAAAACCTGGCTGAGATCAGGAGCTGATGTGCGCAGTACCTGGAGGAACATAATGCTTGAGGAGGGGAGGACAGTTTTTCATTTTCTTTTCTAAGATGGAAGGAACTTGAGCTTGTGTCTGTGAAGTTCTGAGGGCCAAGCTAGAGGCGTCATCCTCCAGATCACAGACAGCTTTGTTAGGGTGGTATCAGGACAGCAGCACGGGGTCCCCTGGGAGCTCGTTAGACGGCAGGCCCTCAGGCTCCACCCTGGACCTGAATTAGCACTTGCTTTTTCACAAAATCCCAGGTGATTGAGAGCGCCCTAAGGTTTGAGAAGTGTTTCTCAAAGTATCTTGGCCCAGTCTTCAGATCCCCAAAGCTACTGTCTTCAGCAGTGGGCCTAAACAAGGGTGGGGGCAGCCCAGAGCCCACTCCCTCTCTGCAGCCAGTGGCCAGATCAGGAAGTTTTGCTAACAGAACACAGGAAGACACAGAGTTGGGCACTGTCACACCCCTACACACACATGCACACACCCTTGCTCACACAAAGTTCACACAACCCAGCCCCATTCTGGACAGACACCCAGATACGTCCAGGATATTCCCCCATGGCCAGCACCATGGAGATTTCCAGGCACATGCAGTCCTGCTGCCACTGGAGGTGAACAGGTGGGTGTCCAGGAATCAGAATCAGGGGAATTACAGGGGCTGGTCTTGGGCATTTGTATAGGAGCTGGATGATGCTGAGAAAAAGGAAAGTAAATGGTGGGGGTGGGTCTGGGCCTAGAGAGCCAGGGACAGGAGCCCAGTTCAGGGTGATGGCGTGTTATGCCGGATGTTGATCCTACCAGCTTCCAAGAGCTGATTCTCTGCATCTCTTCTCAATTCTGCATTTATTGACGTCACATTGATAGCTTGAAATCAGCCATGGTGATTACACCATAGAAGTTGGCAAACTGCAAGTCAGGTTTTTCTCCCTCTTGGGGAGCTGACTGAAAAACATTTACCAACACAGTGCGGGATCAAAGCCACAGGAGAGAGGATGGCAGCCCTATTGACACATTGTTTTGATCCTCAGCAAAACCTTATTGAACATTTCTTCCTGCCAGGTTCTGCAGCTTAGTGCCGGGGAAACACTTTGTTGAATGAATGAATGGGTTTTCTGAACCAAGGATATTGTGTGTGGCACAGAAACAGTCTAGAACTACCAAGAAAAAAAGACTCAGGAGTCATCACTCTACGCTGATTCCACGTCTAAACCATGCGTCTATCATCTCCCTAGCTCTGTGAAGCCGGTCCAGCTGTCTCCCTTCTCGGACCATGTGACACCGAGTGCCCTTACACTCAGGGCTGACAAGGGCCTCCTATGGCACCTGGCTGGAGCACATCGTGTTGCCTCTCTGAGCCTCAGTGCCCTTTCCTGTAAAACAGATCATGCAGGGGGCTGGTGAGGATCAAGTCCAAGCCAGGCCGGGGGTTGATAAAAAGGCAGGGCGTTGGACAGATGTGAGCAGAGTTCTTTCCCTTCAGGATGTAGATTCTGAATTTTCTCTTGTCAGCAGTTTTTGGTCTTGCTGAGACTTTTATCCTAGTCATTCGGAGTTCTTTAGGGAGGGAGGGAGGCCCTGAATCAATGTGCGTCGAGGAAGGGGGCTTCTGCTGATTCTCTGAGAGGTGGAGGTGGAAGCGGGTGGCAGCCACGCAAGCATGCACACATGCCCCTATTTCTCAGGGACACCCCCCCACCCCCCATGCGTACATACCCACGTACCAGAAACAGGTACGGAGAGGGCTGATCCTGGGACTCAGGACAAGCTCAGCTCCCAAAAGCTACATCTGGGCAGGGTCTGCAGCTGAAATGGGGGGACATAGATCCCTGCTCCAGGGCCCACTAATTTCAGACTGGTAATGCTTATGGGTTGGAGAATAATTGGGTGGGGCAGTTTGATTTACACAGAGAATAACTTCATTTCCTGGCTACAAGAGCAGGCTAAACCCTGGCCCCAGCTTGACCCCTACCCTACCCACAGCCAAACTTAACCCCGCCTATGGTCTGTCCCTTAACCTTGCCCATGGACTGACTCCTAGTCCTTGGCCTCATACTGACCTCTAACCTTCAGCTTTACCCTGACCCCTGCCCTTGACTTCTTTCCAACTGGCATGACTGGGGACTAGCACAGCGTGTGGCTGAGGAGGGACTCGAAACTGGAGACTCCCATCCCACAGTGTCCCCCAGACTCACAAAAGGACTTTTTGTCCAATGGAGAGAAATCTCCAAGGATCTCTTCCTCAATTGGGGGTGATGAGGCTGGGTACTGATGCCCCCTGGAGTACTTAGAACATGTGGTATTGCTGGATTTCACAGCTCCACACATACCTGTCCTCTGCCCTTGAGGACAAAGAGCCCACCCGATCTTTACAGCTCACCTCCATACCCCCGCAAGCCTCCTTTTACCCTGACTCTGCCTCTCCCATCCACTGCTCTCTCTCAGTATCCTGCCAGTCAGCAGGCAAAGAGAGGCCACGGGCACTTCTTCCAAGCCAGAGACTGAGCCAATCAGGGCCCAAGGAACAGCTCAGAAATGGCACCCAAAGGGCTGCCCCAGTCTATCTCTGGAGAAGCGCCCTCAAGGAGAGGGACCAGTGGGAGGTTGTGGGGTGAGGAAGCTGCCTTTTCCTGGGCTGGGGCAGGGAGTGACAGAAATGGCCTCCCTTCCATACATCCTGCCCCACCCCCGTGGGTCCTCATCAAGGGAGCAGCCAGTTCACAAACAATCCCTGTCCCACACAGCCTAGGGCCTGAAGCCCCGGCCACCCTCTGCCCACCGTCCCTCATCACCTCTCTTAACCTGCTGGGGATCCAAGGCTGCCTTCCCTCTCACAGGGAGTCCATATTTCAGAGTTCCCTCCCTGCCAGTCCCTCTCCCCACGCACAAGCTAGCTTTACAGCCTGGCTCCCCTGTCCCCACAGGGAGCCCAGACCCCACCCCCCTGGATCCCCAAACTGGCCTCACAGAGAGAAACCAGAGGTCCCTGTTCATGAGGCCAGCCCACAGTCCAGCACTGTGGCACCCCAGCCACCCAGCCACTCTTGAACTTTCTGGACCACGGGCCCTGGGAACTCCCCCTGCAGGCACCCCCCAAATACACACACATTCAACCCCTGGGTCTCCACCGCCGGCCTGCACCGCGTCCTCCACACACTGGCTCCCTGAAGCAGCCCCCAGCCCTACACCAGACGCCCAGGCACAGAAGTCTCTCGAGTCCCCCTCCCTGCCCCAGACGCCCTCCCTCCGCAGGGCGAGTGTGGGGTCCCAAAGCCCAGGTGGAGCCCTCGGTGCTGCCCCAATTGCCTTATCGAACCCGCAGCCCTGCTGGAGAGAGGGGCTTGCAGATCCGTCCCAGTCCTGTCCCCCAGGGTCAGGAAGTCTGTGGTGGGGTCTCAGCCGCCAGCCCGCGATGGGACCGCAAACCCTGGCGCCTTTCTCCTCTCTGGGAGCCCAGCGGTCCGCCGCCCAGAGCTCACCTCTGCCCTCCCGACAGCTCGACCTGGGTCCCGACGCCTGGCTCCTGGGCCCGCAGCCGGTGGCGTGGCCGTGCCCTGCCGCGGCGGCCACAGCCCTCGACGTGCGCCCGGCCCCGGCCCCGCTCTCCGCCCTGCGCCGCCCCCGCCCCCGCCCCCGCCTCCCCTCCCCTCCTCACCCCTCCCCTCCCCTCCCCCCAGGCCGGATGGCCGCGCCGCTGCAGCCGCCGCCGCCGCCGGGTGGGCCCGTGCTCCAGCCCAGATGTGCGAGGCCGGGGCGGGGCCTGCGGCGCGGGCCTCACCGAGGGGCGCCGCCCGGCTCGAGTCCGCCGTCCCTCCTGCGCCCCTCCTGCGCCTCCCCCACCTCCCAGCCACCCGGGGGGCCGCGAGGGGAGAAGGGTGGGGAGACGAGGTGGAGGGAGGCGGAGAGGAATGTCAGGCGCTGTGGGCCTCCGGCTGCGACGGGCTCCTCTGCCCACCTCAAGGCCACCTCGAGACTCAGCCCAGGGAGCCTAGCTGCTGAGAGGGAGGGCGCTGCCCGGACCCCTCCAGTCCCTGCCCCAGACCCTCACCGTCCCTTCACCCAGACACCCCCCGCCCCACCCCTAAGATCCCTAGCTTGGTCTCCAAGGCTCAGAGAAGAGAGAAGAAGCCAAGAGGACAGGCTGTGAGGCCTGTGAGGACAGGTCTTCGAGCCCCGCGCCGGGTCCTAGGTCTGGCCTTTGGGGCTGGGAGGGAAAGATGCTCACAGTTTGGGTCCCCACGCCTAGCAAAGGGGTCACTCAGAACTCATCCCGCGTGCCAAGGAGCACATAGCCCCTTTCCTGTGAGGGTTCATGGCCTTCTCCCTGTCCTAACCCATGCTTTCGTGGGGATTTGTGGACCTGGCCTCCAAACAGGAGGGTTACAGAGTGGAGATATGGTTTCTAGGCCCCTCTAAGGCAGCTGACTTCCCGTACCCCCCACCACCTCCTGGTTCTGGCAGGGCCTGGGCCTGGCCCCTTTCCCTCTGCCCAGTGTGTCCCCACAGAGGCTTAGGCTGGGCACGGGTGGGATGGGACCAAGGGCCGCTTCTTAGCTTGTCTCTGTGTGCTAGGGGGCTGGCCTCCTGTCCAAAGAAGCCCCCTCCCCAGAGAAGGCTCCCACAGTTCTTTGGGCATCAGGTGCCCCTCCCACCCCAAACCTTGGCAGGGGCTATTTTCCTTCCCTGGAATTCTTTCTCTCCTCCTCTCTGCCCATCTAAAAGGCTCCCCAGCTAAAGTGTCATCTCTCCCAGGCTTTTTAAAAATTATTATTATTTTTTAATTAATTAATTAATTGGCTGTGTTGGGTCTTTGTTGCTGCACACGGGCTTTCTCTAGTTGCTGTGAGCGGGGCCTACTCTTCATTGTGGTGCACCAGCTCCTCATTGCCATGGCTTCTCTTGTTGCAGAGCATGGTCTCTAGGCGCGTGGGCTTCAGTAGTTGCAGCACACAGGCTCAATAGTTGTGGCACACGGGCTTAGTTGCTCTGCAGCATGTGAAATCTTCCTGGAACAGGGATCGAACCCGTGTCCCCTGCATTGGCAGGCGGATTCTTAACCACTGCACCACCTAGGAAGCCCTTTCCTAGACTTTTTGCCTTTATTGTCAGGGCCACTGCCCCAGAGGGCTCCCTGCAGTGAGATTGGGCGTGAGGGGTGTGCAGCACCAAACAATTTTGGAGCAGCCCGTGGCGGCTGCTCTAAATGTGTGTTTGTAAGAATGTGTGTATCTGTCGGTGTATCTGTGTGTGTCTGTGACTATGTGTACGTGTGTGTCTGTGTCCATATGTGAGTGTGTCTCTTGGGATGTCTGCGTGATTGTCTGCGTGTGTCTGTGCCTGTCTGTGTGTCAGTATGTATTATATATGTGTGTCTCTGTATCTTACGTCTTTGTGGGTGTGTGTTTGTTGTTTTTGTCTGTTTATGATTGTGTGACAAGTGTGTGATGGGGGCTGGCAGGCCTTCATCTCATTCCAGAGGCCGAGCAAAGCCAGGGAGGGTTGAGGTGTGGCTGTGTATTAGCACATGGGGAAGGGGCAAAGGATCCAGCCCCTCAAACACAACCTGCCTCTTGTTCCTTTTCCTCCACCGCGCATGCTCCTCCATCCCCACCCCCAGCTGCACAGCGGGGCTCATCTCTGAGGACCACAGCAGCAGGCTCTGAGCAGGAGTGAAGACTTGTGAGTGGGGAGGTCCCCAGCCCCTGGTGCCCTTCTGCAGCCTTCTGTTCCCACCCCACTCCCGTTTTAGGCCCCTTCAGTCTGATACAGGCATAGCAGCCCCACCCTTCCAGTCAGACACAAGAGAAGGACGGCAGTTCCAGTGAATCCTTGCCACTGGGAGGTTCGATTCAATTGCTACCAGAAGATATGGGCCGAGGTGGGCATGGCCAAGGGTCCAGCGGAGGCCTTGTCCTTTGCGGTCCTTTCGGTGCCCTGGCACCTCCCTCTCCTCCCCTCCTGCCATTGGGACCCACCCACTGACCTCACCAGCTTCCTGCTTCTCCCCGGTGGGGGAGGAGCAAGGAAGGATCTGCTCTGAGTGTGTCCTCTCAGGAGCAGCCCCTCTCCAGGCCACGCTTCCTTGCTGGCTTGCACTCAGGATCTCCCCCTCCTGGGGATGCCCTTGTCCCCAGCCCTGTCCCTCCAGTTCATCTCTATTGTGCAACTGGGGGAGACTTTAAAAAGTTCAGATCTGGTTCCATCACTTCCCTGCTTCTACACTCTCCATGATTCCCCATTACCTATAGGAGAAGAGCCAAGAGGTCCAAGGCTTGGACTGCCCTTGGCCGACCTCTCACGCTCCCCTTCCCAGCCCTAACCTTTAATCCCATCTTCTGCCCTTCAAGCCCATCTTGCCTTTCTCTGCTTCTGAACCTTTGTTCCACCTGGGCCAGTCCTCAGCCCTGCCCTTCTTGGCAGGCAACACCCTTCCTCCCTTGGGCTCTCTGGGAGAAATTGGCCCCTGGGAACCTGTTGCGGGTGCTGTGTCTGCTCAAAGAACCTCCAGCCCTGGTCACCACCAGGTGGGCTTTTGGGAAAACTCTTCGGGTTTGGAAGACCAGAGCAAGGCTCCTCTTGCCTGGTGCCTGACACACAGACCAGCAGGCAGTTTTAGGGCAGAGGGTGATGTTTGTCTTTAGGATGTGTCATTTCCCACCTAAGCTTACGTGTACTGAGGGTCTGTGGAGAGAACTTCTGTCTCCCCTCTCTCTTGCCCAATTCTGGCTGCTTGCTCCACCCCAGAGTTTGGGGCAGGCAGACAGACAGACAGACACACACACACACACCAGGGGGAAGGCAGGTGTTCCTACAGCCTGCCTCGGGAGGGGAGGGTGACAGAGGTTTTTTTCCATCAGTAGGCCCTGTTGACTGCACCTCGTGGTGTGCTGGTGCCTATTTGGGTAACTTATCTGCTGCTCACGCTGCCACAGCACCCTCGGTGGGGAGGGACTCTCCATCCTCATTCTACAGAAGAGAAAGCTGAGGCTTAGGGAGGACAGGGCACTGCTCCACTCAGACCCACTGCCGATTCACAGCACAGATGGATTCGGTGGCCTGTCTCAGAGTCTGTGCTCTTGCAGGAGACTGAGGAAGGGAAGATGGTACCTGGGCACCCAGAGGCAGTCTTCCTGGATAGTTGTCCAGCCCTGCCTACCCCTCCCTGGGGATGAAAGGTGGGTGGCTCCTGGGATAGAGGCCTCTAGAGTGTTCCTCGCCCAGATTCCCGAGGTGCGAGCTTCCTTCCAGGAATGACTCTGCCTGCCCCACCCAGCTGGACTTCCTCTCTGTGGCTCACAGCCTCCATCTGCATCATTTTCCTCATTGGAGATGGGAGTGCGGGAGGCCCAGCCTGTGGCCAGGAGCTCAGGCTCAGCCCTGGTGGTGCCCTGCCACTGCTGTTTCATGGGCAGCTGGCACCTCTTCCTTCATAGAAAGAGAGCCCTGGGGTTCCACCTTCCTGCAGAGCCTCCCTAATACCCTGCTCCAAATGACCCCCAAAGCACCAGAACTGGCTGCGTCTCCCAGAACTCTGCACTGACACAGCATCACTTCCAGCCTCTTCTCCAGTGTGATGTTATTGGGGACTCCCAACAGGGACATTGGGAAGACGTCTTGGAGGTGGTGATCTTGATCTATGTCTGATGGATGACTGGGAGAGTTATCCATGTGGAGAAGCAAGAAGGGCATTCCAGGAGGAGGCAGCTGCAAAGGCGTGGAGGGTGGAGTGAGCAGGAGGCAGAAAGGAATCAACAGACTCCACAGCTGGATGAAGGGCTGGGCGTGTGTGTCCCTGGTGCTGTCAAGTACAGACCTCCCTTGTGCCCCACCCCAGCAGGCACCCTGGTTCTTTGCTTGGGAGTCCTCAACCCCACTTGCTCCACTTGGACATCTTTGGGGTCTTTGGTCTCTAGTCCTGACCACTGGGCGTTCAGCTTCATTGAGCAACCCTTTCTCTGCTCACCCCTTCACTTACCTTGGGCAACACCCCCCTTGCCAACCCCTGCCCCACAGAATTGCCTCTCTGCTAAGGTGTGGGGGTACAGAAAAGGGCCAAGACTCTAAGAAAAAAGAAAATGTTGGGGGAGAGGCGATACTTTCATTGCAGCCACGTCAACTTGGAGGGAATGCTGTGTAGACAGTGCTGGATGCCTCCTCCTCTGTTATCCAGTCTCTTTTTCTTCATAATAGAATCTCCTCTTTTGAGCCATGCACATGGCCCGCCGCATAAAGAATAGACCTTCCTACCTTTCTTGCTGCCAGATGTGGCCTTGTGGCTAAGTTTTCGCTCAGGAGATAAAAGCAGAAGTATCCCAGGGTGTCTTCCAGCTTTTAAACTGCTGTTGGTTGCTCATTGTTTCTTGTTCCTCATCCTACCTTTCTCCATCTCGCTGCCTGGAATGTTGATGGGATGACTGGAACTCTAACCACCATGTGGGACCATGAGGTTGAGGGACACAGCCCAGGGATAGCATAGAGCAACCAGCAAGGAGGCTGGCACTTAGCAATAGCCCGTGCCCACCCAGGGCTGTGCCCTTGCAGACCTTTAAATGCGAAAGAAACTCTTTTGTGTAGGACCCTGTATTTTCATTCTCTGTTACTCATAGCAGAATGTAATCCTATCTGATGTGACCTAAGGAATAACGTCGACGAGGCAGTGGGTGATGGATGTGGAGCGCGCAGCAGGGTTTGGACTTGCGGGTAGAAATTTGGCAGTCATTCTCACGGAGATGGGGATTGGAGCCACCAGAGCGATGAGCTCACCAGGCGGAGTGTGCTGCGTGGAAGGGCCGAGGAGGCCTGCCTAGGAGGCAGCCCGCCCCCCTATAGCCCAGAAAGATTGTTCTGGCCCTGCCGCTCAGTTTCATCCACCCCTTTCTGATGTCGCTACTGCGTGAGGAGGGTTCTGCCTCCTCAGCACATTTCTTGGCTTTTGTGAGGCAGAATCAGGATGGAGGGAGGCTGGGGGAAGACAAGAGGTGTATGGACTAGGGTTGGGGGGAATTTTTTTTTTCTTTAAGGACTTTTATGGAGTTACAATTGACATACAATAAACTGCGTATATTTAAAGTGTACCATTTGGTATTGTTTTTCTTATTAGTGATGTATATATGGCAATCCCAATCTCCCAAGTCATCCCACCCTAGCCCCACCCCCCCAGCCGCTTTCCCCACTTGGTGTCCCAATGTTTGTTCTCTATATCTGTGTCTCTCTTTCTGCCTTGCAAACCTGTTCATTTGTACCATTTTTCTATAGTCCGCATATATGTGTTAATATACGATATTTGTTTTTCTCTTTCTGACTCACTTCAGTCTGTATGACAGTCTCTAGGTCCATCCATGTCTCCACAATGTCCCAATTTTGTTCCTTTTTACAGCTGAGTAATATTCCATTGTATATATGTACCACATCTTTTTTATCCATTCATCTGTTGATGGACATTTAGGTTGCTTCCATGTCCTGGCTATTGTAAATAGTGCTGCAATGAACATTGGAGTGCATGTGTCTTTTTGAGTTATGGTGTTCTCTGGGTATATGCCCAGTAGTGGGATTGCTGGGTCATATGGTAATTCTATTTTTAGTTTTTCAAGGAACCTCCATACTGTTCTCCATAGTGGCTGTATCAATTTACATTCTGGGGGGAATTGTTTTGAAGAGTTTTTACAGAGATAACTTTAAGAGTAGCTATGGTGTGTGTGGCAAAGTAGATTGGAGAAAGGGAAAAAAAGAGATTTTTATAATATGTTGTTGTAGTGTGAAAATCCCTTTCTCGGTGTTCAAGAAAACACACAACTTGAAATGTGTTTAAATTACCTTTTGGTTGCTAGACTGGACCTCATCTGTCATAACATCACCTGAGACTGGTCCACTTGGATGATGGCTTGAGACGTGCCACACAAGTAAAAAAAAAAACCCCATCAGACACGCGTCGTGCCCTGCACTGCCCAGACTAACGCACAATACAGTCAAGATGGCTAAAGGTGATCCCTGAGGTCCTTGTTAATTTTGCAGAACTTTCCAAGAAGTGCTCTGAGAGGTGGAAGACAGTGTCTGGGAGAGAGAAGTCTAAATTTGTTGAGATGGCAGAGGCAGATAAAGTGCGTTACGATTGGGAAAGGAAGGATTATGGACCAGCTAAGGGAGGCAGGAAGAAGAGGGACCCTAATGCACCCAAGAGGCCACCGTCTGGATTTTTCCTGTTCTGTTCCAAATTCCACCCCAAGATCATATATACAAACCCTGACATCTCTACTGGAGATGTGGCAAAGAAGCCGGGCGAGATGTGGAATAACTTAAGTGACAGCGAGAAGCGGCCATGCATCAACAAGGCAGCGAAGCTGAAGAAGTAGGAGAAGGATATTGTACACTATAAGTCTGAAGGGAAGTTTGATGGCGCCAAGGGTCCTGCTAAAGTTGCCTGGAAAAAGATGGAAGAGGAAGATGAAGAAGACCAGGAGGAAGAGGAGGAGGAGGAGGAGGAGAATGAATTAAAAAAACTGTTTATCTGTCAAAAAAAAAAAAAAAAGAACAACGATTAGAGCAATGTAAGTAAAGGAGAAGCTCATGTCCCAGACACAGGGGTTTGTATGCTGTAGAATCTGGGGTCAGAGGAGTGCATCTGGGCTCCACAAGGGCCTGGAACAAGGAACTAGAAATAGGCCAGCAGCAGGGAGCTGTTGCCCTGGCCACTTTGCTCCTTCTGCTGCTCTCTGTGTATCTGCTAAATTCTTCTCTTGCTGCAGACTGCCTTTTTAAACAACTTAGTAGACCTTATTTTTAAAACCAGTTTTAGATTTACAAAGATGTGGAGCAGAGAGTAGGAAGTTCCCATCTATCCCCTCCCCGCCCCCCACAGTTTCCCCTGTTATTAACATCTTGGACTAGTGTGGTGTGTTTGTTATAATTCATGAACAGATATTGATACGTTATTAACTAGAGTCCATAGTTTACATTAAATTCCAGTCTTCATGTTGTACATCTATGGGTTTTGCCAAATACATAATATCACATATTCACCATTACACTGTCATGCATAGTAGTTTCACTGCCCTAAAAATCCCCTGTGCTTCACCCGTTCTTCCCCCAAACACCTGGTGACCACCGATCTTTTTACTGTCTATAGTTTTGCCTTTTTCAGAACGTCAAAGGGTAGGAATCATCTAATATGTAGCCTTTTCGCTGGCTTCTTTCACTTAGTAACATGTATTTAAGGTTCCTCCATGTCTTTTCATGGATTGACAGCTCATTTCTTTTTAGTATTGAACAATAATATTCCATTTTATGTATGTAACACAGTTTATTTATCCCTTCACCCATTGAAGGACAGCTTGGTTGCTTTCAGGTTTTGGCAATTGTAAATAAAGCTTCTATAAACATTTGTGTACTGGGGTTTGTGTAGACACATGTTTCCAACTTAATTGGGGAAATATCTAGAAGGGTGATTGCTGGATCATATGGTAAGACTATGTTTAGCTTTGTGAGAAACCACCAAACTCTGTTCCAAAGTGGCTCTACCATTTTGCATTCCCACCAGCAGTGCGTGGGAGTTTCTGTTGCTTCGCATCCTCGTCAGCATTTGGTGTTGTCAGTGTTCTGGATCTGAACCACTCTGATGGTTGGGTAGTGGTATCTCGTTGTTTTAATTTGCAATTCCACAATGACATATGTTGTTCAGCATCTTTTCATGTACCTATTTGCCATCTATATATCTTTGGTGAGATATCTGTTCAGATGTTTTGCCCATTTTTAAATGGAGTTGTTTGATTACTTATTGTTGAATTTTAAGAGTTCTTTGTATATTTTAGATACAGCCTTTTATCAAATTGTTTTGCAAATATTTTCTTCCAGTCTGTGGTTGTTCTTCACTTAACAGCTTGCCTTTTGTTTACTTTTTTTCTCCATGCATGTGATCATTCCACACAGCTCCTGAATTTATTTGCCCTTCGTTTCAGCTATAAGCAGATGCCAAATGGGGTCTCTTAGCCCCAGTTCCAGACTTTTGGGAGAGACTATTATGTGACCAGTTTGGTGAAGTGGGAAATTAATTATGGCTGGATGGTGTGGTGACACTAAGGTAGCTGGAAAGGGGTCTGGGAAATGTCAGTTTAGTTGTCTAGCCTTTGCAGTACAGGAAAATAAACCAGAAGGAGGTGGGAGGGCAGTGGCCACCCTCCATGTAAACATAGGAGGTGGAGTCTGGCTGGGGGGCTACTGCTACGGTGCGGTACACGTAGGTAAGGAAACTCAGCCAAAGCAGAATGAGACAAGTTGAAAAGCAGAGTTTCCCACACTCAGTTCCACTCCTCAGAACTTTTTCCGTTTTTAGATATTCCAGGGTCTTAACATCACAGTTTTAAAAATGTGCTTTACCTCTGTTTCTCAACTTAGTAACTCAAGAGAACATCTAATGATGCCCCTCATTAAAGTGAGAATTTAAATCACACTCTCTCTCACCTCCTCATGCCTACCTTCTCGGCTGTGTTAGGTTTATTATTATTGCAGTCTTATTTTGGTGTCATTCATAATTCTAAACAATCTGTGTTTAAAACTTGGTTCATCTTTCATCAACTTCGGACAGAATTTGCTGAGCCCTGCCAGTATACAAGAAGAACTAGCCCCTCTCCGTATGCCATCTGCCATCTCCCTTCCCCACCTCCTTCTAATTTCTGTTGGTTTTATCTTTGTGTTTCCATGGTCAAAGTTTATAGCACTTATATCCTATACTGCAATTATAATTAAATCTACCATTCTTTAGACTGATTCTGAAAACTGAAAACCAACCAATTTTATCATTATATAAGGATTATTTACTGCAGAACCAAATAATGGGATAGCTCTACTGAGAAGAAAATGCAATGCCATTTCCTCCACCCTATGCTGCTTGAGGAAGAATATTTGTTGTCTCAAATGTCAAGGTTAAGCAGATTCTCTTCTGTTTCACTCTGCTAATTGCTCAGAATCATGCTTCAGATGTGTTTGCTCCATATTTGGTTCCTGGAATAGCTTTTGTTGTTCCTGATTTTCTAATTGCCTTTTATTTTCTTTCTGAGTGAAGAAACAGATGTTGTCTCCATTATGTTACCACAAAGTCTACTTGCCATATACACTGTCCCGTGCTGGGTCCTTCGTATGTATAGGGAGATATGGTATCTGTTGTTGAATTTATCCAGCATTCTATTTGCCTCCCCCTTTCTTTTGGTGAACTGCTGCTCCCCAGTCCAACTGTATGATTTAGGTTTTTTTTTCCAATTGCAGTACCTGCAAGGGTGGGCTGTACCCAATGCCTGGCAGTTTACCTTGAAGGTGACTGATGAGGGCTGGACACACAACGGAGGCAAAATTAACTGGAGTCCAATGGGATTTGATCAGTGGATATTGAGAGTGAGAAGCACTTACCCCTTTAGCTTCAGGTAAGGCTTGGTCCAGGGACTCCAATGATGTCATCAAGGACCCAGGGTCACTATATATCTTTCCTCTGCCCTCAGTGTTGTCGTCATTCCTTGGCTCCTCACTGTGGTCCGCCAGGAGCAACATGCTCTCTCATGTAGCAAATATGGGGTAGGGGTGTCAGTCCCACGCAATCCACAGGACTTGAGAATATAGGAGGGAAATCAGAGTATTTTTTACCAAAAGGAGAATGAATTCAATTTGTATACCCAAACCACAGATGGTCACACCCCTTCCCATGGAATTTCTTTTTATTTCAGTGATTCTAGCTTAAATTTCCAATAATTATTTCTGCTTTATTTTTATAAGTTCCCCTTTTTGTTTTATGAATGTAATAGCATTAGAGTCTTTCTTTTTATAAATTCTCTTCTGTTCCTTATCTATTTCCTCTGGGGTCAGTTTATTCATCTTTTATTTAATTTATTAAAGAGGCAGCATAACTGAATAGTTCAGAATGTAATGCAAGAAATGGGCTGCCTGGGTTCAGGTTCCAGCTCTCTGCCCTTTACTAGTTATGTAAGCCTCAGCTAAGTTATGTTGCCTTTCTGTGACTCCGTTTCCCTGAAAGTGGATAATGACAGCATCTAGCTCAGAGGGTCGTTACATGAGTTAGTGAGCGTAAAATGCTAATTCATGGCCAGGCCTACAGTAAGCCCTCAATAGCTATTTGCTACTCTTTTCTTTCTCTTGTTTGTTCTTTCCTTCCTTCCTTCCTTTTCCTTCTTTCCTTCCTTCCTTCCTTCCTTCCTTCCTTCCTTCCTTCCTTCCTTCCTTCCTTCCTTCTTTCTTTCTTTCTTTCTTTCTTTCTTTCTTTCTTTCTCCATCTCCTTTTATTAAGAATAATGAGGGGCTTCCTAGGTAGTGCAGTGGTTAAGAATCCGCTTGCCAATGCAGGGGACATGGGTTCGATCCCTGCTCCGGAAAGATCCCACATGCTACGGAGCAACTAAGCCCGTGTGCCACAACTACTGAGCCTGCGCTTTAGAGCCTGTGAGCCACAACGATTGAGCCCATGTGCCGCAATTACTGAAGCCCACGCGCCTAGAGCCCGTGCTCCAAAACAAGAGAAGCCACAATGAGGAGCCCACACAGCACAACGAATAGCAGCCCCCGCTCTACGCAACTAGAGAAAGCCTGTGTACAGCAATGAAGACACAACACAGCCAATAAATAAATAAATAAGTAAGTTTATTTTAAAAAAAAGAATGAAAAGGAGACAAGAATCATTCTTTCAGTCAAATGCACTTCTGCTCCCACTTATTGGTGTTTTTATGACAACTGCCAGGTTGTATGGGATCCATGCGGTTGCTCCCACCTGAATGTGTATCTGTTTTATGACCATTCTAACAATCCAGGTGCAAGTACATTAAGGTGAGTGTGTGTGTACATAAATATATTGGATACATATATTTATATATGGCCCATATCTGGATAAGGGCTTGGGATGGTGCAAGACCTTAAAATCACACACACACACACAATAGGCTCTTTGCCCAGTGCTGTTCTTTTCCTAATCCTTCTCCTTTTGTTGGTTTTTCTCAGTTGTCTGGTTGCACTTGGTGACCAGTTCATCTTTATGACGGACGGGCAGGGCTGATGGGTATTGACACTGATGCAGGGTATCTCCTCTGCCCTGGAGCGTAAGCAGTGGGTGGGGCGGTGGGGAGCGGTCCACATGCCGCCCACCAGCCCTTTGAGGGGTGTTGTCGCCCATGGAGGGTCCACTCCTGCTTCCACACCTGCTCAGGCCTCTGGGGCAACTTTCTCTCAGGCAGGCTTCAGCTATGCTTTCCTCTGACCCCGTTTGTGCCTCATTGCAATCTGCCCTTCTATCTTCGAAAAGTAAATAAAAATTCCTGGACGGTGGATGCCCCCCCTACCCCCACCCGTTCTCAGCCTTTTGATGGATTAGCTTCCTTTTCCTTTTCCTCACTGTGCTTTTGGTGGTATTGGAGGAACTAGGGATGGTGGAGACATGTTCTCAGCGCACCATCTTTAACTGGAAGTCGGTGTAGTGGTTTAAATGTTTCTAACTCCATCCAGCTCTGCACAGATGGGGTCCTTTGGGGCCTGCAAGTGTTCACACTGGACGCCCAGACCCTGCACAGGAAGGAAAAAGGGAGACGTCACTTGGGTCTTTTAATTTTCTTGCAAAGCCTACATGGGCCTGTTGACCTCCAAGCCAGTCTCTCAGACCTGGTGGCTGTTTAGGGGAGGAGGGTGGCCCTTCAGTTTCCCTACGAACTCCAGAGACTTCAAACTCTTGGGAGCAGAAGCGAGTGAGTACAAGGTGTGTGAACAGGGGAGGAGAGCCAAAGGGACAGACCACAGGCTTGGTGGGGTGCTTGAAAGAGAGGTCAGCTTGGGGCGTAGCACAGCCTTCAGTCTCTCTCACTCCACACTCACAGAGCTCTTCTGACAGTTTAGGCCTTGTGGGAAGCTTTTCACACAAGCTGTCAGGAGGCTCCAGGTTCAGAGTGGTTGAGTAATTTCTCCATGATCACACAGCTGGTGAAGGATATGTCTGGATTTGAACTCAGAGCCATACAGGGCCCAGGCTCCTACCCACTGAGCTACATGACTCCCACCTGCCCCCAAGCTGACCAGAACAGGGTCCGGAAGATCTTCTCTTGGGTCACTGGGGCTGAGCTGTCCACACCTCAGGTGTTTCAATTGGGTCTGAAAGGACAAAGGCAAGGAAGCAGAGGGCTCTGGCGCCCTCTGGGGGACATAGGAGGCTCTGCAGAGATGCAGAGGAGGAGGTGGGCGGAGACCTAGGCTTGGGATCCAAGGAGGTCCAAGGAATGAATGATGCAATTAGGGCCCTGGTTGCTCTATTTGAGAGCAGGGCTTTACCTCCCCTGCTCCTTAGTAAAGAGCCCCCAGCATCATCTATTGGAATAAAGGCATAAGGCTATGTGTCTAACTTCTGGCTAGTGCAACATAAGCAGAAATGAGGGACTTTCCTGGTGGTGCATAGTTAAGAATCCGCCTGCCAATGCAGGGGACTTGGGTTTGATCCCTGGTCCAGGAAGATCCCACATGCCATGGAGCAACTAAGTCCGTGTGCCACAACTACTGAGCCTGCACTCTAGAGCCCATGAGCTGCAACTACTGAAGCCTGAGTGCCTAGATCCTGTACTCCACAGCAAGAGAAGCCACTGCAATGAGAAGCCTGCACACCACAAGGAAGAGTAGCCCCTGCTCGTTGCAACTAGAGAAAGCCCTACCCGCAGCAACAAAGATCCAATGCAGCCAAATAAATAAATAAATAAATAAAGGAAAGAGAGAAAATTGCCAAACTGTCCTCCAAAGTGGCTGTACCATTTTGTATTCCCACCAGTAACTAATGAGAGTTCTTGTTGTTCCACATCTTTGCCAGAATCTGGTGTTGTCAGTGTTCTGGATTTTGGCCATTTTAATAGGTGTGTAGTGGTATCTCATTGTTTTTGTTTTGTTTTGTTTTGTTTTTTGGTGGAGCCACATGGTTTGCGGGATCTTAGTTTTCCAATCAGGGATCAAATCTGGGCCCTCAGCAATAAAAGCACGGAATCCTAACCACTGGACCGCCAGGGAATTCCCATCATTGTTGTTTTAATTTGCATTTCTTTGATGACATTGACGTGCAGTATCTTTTCATATGTTTATTTTTCATCTGTATATCTCTTTGGTGAGGTCTTATTTATTTTTTGTAGCTGAAAAAGTTAGCTTTGGGCAACTATTCTACATCCCCATGATTCTCACATCTAGAATGAAAATAACAGCGCCTACCTCACAGAGGTGTGTGTGAAAGTTAAAAATATATCTAACAGTGAGACCTATTGAGAAATTACCTAAGAATTTTGTATTTTAAAATTTATTTGGGGGCTTCCCTGGTGGTGCAGTGGTTAAGAATCTGCCTGCTAATGCAGGGGACATGGATTCAAGCCCTGGTCCAGGAAGATTCCACATGCCGTGGAGCAACTAAGCCCATGTGCCACAACTGCTGAGCCTGCACTCTGGAGCCCGTGAGCCACAACTACTGAGCCCACGTGCCACAGGCGCTGAAGCCCACGCACCTAGAGCCCATGCTTGGCAACAAGAGAAGCCACAGCAATGAGAAGCCCGTGAATGGTGACAAAGAGTAGCCCCCGCTCACCACGACTAGAGAAAGCCCGGGCACAGGAACGAAGACCCAGTGCAGCCAAAAATAAAATAAATAAATTAAAAAAAATTTATTTCTGCAGTTATCAACTAGGAAAACACTGAAAGGTAGCATTCTCTGACCAGGCAAAGCAGACAAGTCCTTATTCTCCTTACCCCAAGGAAAGGTAAGCAAGTTCTATCTGTGCTGCTCTGAGACTTAGGCCTTGTATCAGTTTACTACTATAGCAAAGACGCAACCGCAGAATTCTCAGTGGCATCCAGCAATAAACACATAGACCTGCGCAGGTTGGTTCAGGTCTGGCTGACTTCGGCTGGGCTCGGCCTGTGGGTCCGGTTCAGGTCTGTTCCGCATGTCTCTCATTCTCTTTGGACCAGCAGGTTAGCTGGAGTATATCCTTTGCTTGACAATGACAGACATGCAAGAGAGCAAGGCCGAGTATGCGAGTACACTTCAAGACTTTGTTTATGTTGTGTTCACTCACATCTACTGGCTAGAGTAAGTTACATGGCTAAGTCCAAAATCAATATGCCTTACCCACCACGGAGCTATGGGGTAGGTGTGTATAGTCTACAGCGGACTGAGGGAGTGGGGCTGGTAAGCCACACTCACAGAGGCCTAGTATTGCGGGGGGGCTTCTGGGCCAACAAGTCTTGTGATGCTGGTGTTGGAAGAGGAAGCAATGGGATTCTGTTTTGGTCAAAAAAGGGAACACTCTAAGGTTAGGAGTGATGCAGAGGCTACAAAGAGGACAGAGTGAAAGAGACCTAAACTCTCTGGGGCCTGAGGATTTCAGGGTAGAATGTGAGAAGACATCTGCTTTGGGCCACTGTGGTGGCCTGGGCTCCTGGGTCCATCCTGATTCAAGTGTTTTGTTGTTGTTGTTAATTAATTAATATTTGGCTATGTTGGGTCTTCGTTGCTGCGCGCGGGGCTTTCTCTAGCCGTGGTGAGTGGGGGCTCCTCTTTGTTGCGGTTCATGGGCTTCTCATTGTGGTGGCTTCTCTTGTTGTAGACCACTGGCTCTAGGCACACGGGCTTTAGTAGTTGTAGCACACGGGCTCAGTAGTTGTGGCTCACAGGCTTAGTTGCTCCAAGGCATGTGGGATCTTCCTGGACCAGGGATCGAACCCATGCTCCCTGCATTGGCAGGCACTCAACCACTGCACCACCAGGGAAGTCCCCTGATTCAAGCTTTCATGTCACTTTTGATCTGCACGTGTGGGTTTACCCACAGGGTACAGAGGGCCTGATCTGGCTGGGTTCCCCACCACTACAGAGAGATAGGGGGCCAAGCTGAATTAAATTTGACCGGTGAAACAAAGAAATGTGTTGTCACTTGTATCCAGGATTCCTCGGAGCAATTAACATCTGCCCCATACTCTGAATGCCTGGCACATAGTAGGTCCTCGATACAATGGGCTCTGGTATCATGACGGTGTCTCAGCCATGGCAGGGTCTTTCCTCTTCTGCTTCAGCAGGAGTGCGGGTACTGCTGAAATCCCGGGGGTGTGTGGGGGGGGAGGGAGAGTGGGGAAGGGGAAAGGGATTAGAAACACTCCTCTAGCCTGAGGTTGGGGCCCCTGTGTCCCCCACAACTAGAGCCTACTTCTTAGAGAGTTGTCCCCAGAGTAGCCAGGTGCAATGAGGGTGCTGGGAAGGTCCCCAAGGGCTTGGAAAATCAACACCTTGGTCTGGGTGCCCTGACACGCACCCCCACCCCAGGCTGGGCTTGTCTCCTTTCCCCTTCTCAGGAGGAACAGTGCACAGAAAGCTCCCTTCCTCCTCTCTCAGACTCCCTACAAAGGCCAAGTGGTCCCCAAAGAGAGGGGTATGGCCACGGCTGGTGAAACAGGGCCCCTCAGTTCCCACTTTGTCTGAGAGGAGGCTCCCACAAGGCCCAAGGCCCCACTCCTGCTTGCTCGAGTCCCAGCGTCCCAGGCCTCGCCAGGGCCTTCCCCTTCTTGGAGATCTTTCCGGTCTTAGTGTTGTGCAAGGTCGGTAGTTTCCTCACTGACCAGCCTCCAGGTCAGGCCGTAGAGCTGAGGTTTTGGGAAAAGAGGAAGCAACCCCGAGGCTGGGTCTCCTCTCTGGGAGAGCCAGCAGCACCTCGAGCTCCTGGCCTTCCCCCCGCCCCGTCCTCCTCACCTGCAGCTCGCCAGCCCTGCAGCCACGTCCCACTGTGGAGCAGGTACGCTCATCCCTGGGCCTGGAGGGTGAGTGGAGGCTTGGGAGCAGGGCTGGCCTGGGATTTGCTGGGGGACACCTGGGTGTCCAAGCCCAAGACACTAATCAAGGCTGCTCTCAACCCAAACCCCTGTGCAACCCCAAACCTTCCCCAACTCACATCCCAATCCCCATCCTAACCATCACCCTGACTCCTGCCCTGCACAGCCCTGGTACTTATTCCAGCCCGACCTCACTCTCTGTTGCATCCCATCCGCAACCATCCCATCTAGTAACCATCATCTCCATCCAGCCCTGGGCTGAGCTGCATCCTCACCCAACCCCGTGCCAACCCTAATTCCATTCCAAATCCCAGCCTAACCATCCTCTTCACCCCTACCCAACTGCAGCCCAACCCTCCCCCTCCCCTCATTCCACCTCTTTCATCACCACTTCATTCATCCGAGTGAAGGCCCCGCAGCACCGCCCAGCATAGCTTGGGGGAGCGAGCATTCAGGCTGAGAGCATTTACAGCCAGATTAAGGAATGAAATGTGAAATTTCGACTACCTATTTCAAAGCCAATAGACCTCATTTATGGGTGATTTGACTTTCTGAGTTAAATGTTTGGCCTATGTTTGGGGCTTTCCACTATTACGAAGATAATGTACTCCCCAAGTTGCGCATCTGTACCTGATTTCCGATCTGTGGAGTAGAGCACTCCAGCTGGCTACATCACCCCATTTTCGGCCTTTTCCAGCCTGAATAGGGAAGTTGGGGAGAAGCTCTGGTACAAGGAAATAGAAACTGAATCCTGTACCCAGGCACAGCTGCCTACAGGGAAACCACCTCTGCCCTTTCTTCCCCAGGCCAAACGTGGCCTCTGGGATCAGAGGTCAGGGACATGTGGCCCCAGCCGGCCCTCCCATAAGTCCTGGGACACTTGGTCTCATATAGACTTTACCCACTCGTTTGCTCTCACATGGGCAGCAAACATGGGTGCCCCCAAGTGCCCCCACCCCAACCCAGTACTGAGGTAGCATATACCAGTTCCGGGAGTGGGATTTTAAACCCTGTCTTCAGGGCACCCAAGACTTGGAGATTCGAGGATGAACCCGGGAACCATGCTCTCCCAAATGGTTACTGCCTAAGGGCTTCAGTGCTCCCTGCCCCCAACACAGCCACGCCCTTCCCCAGGACTTGCAATCATCCCTCTACCACCGGGACACCCAGCTCAACCCAAGCACGAGTGGCACCTCGCCCTCAATACCAGGCTTTAAACAGGGGCAGGGAGCTCCCTTCCTGGGGTTCTTCTTGCTGTCTCTTTTTTCCAGGAATGTTCCCTGGGCTGAGGCTGGTCTTTGGGGTGGAACAGGCTAAGCCAATAAGCTGGACTCTGGTGGGACTGACCCCTTGGGGATTGGGACTGGGCTACGTATAGGTGACATCTACATGATGTAGTTTTGGGTGGTTCTAGAAAGGGTCCTCTCAAAAATCCCTGCTCCATTCTGGGGTCAGTATGTCTAAAATCCCACTGTTCTTCCTACAGCTTCAGCACGGCCCTTACCAGGGCCCCGAATGGGAACATCAGGGGAGCTGGGGACAATATGAACATTGGTGATGTCCTAGCTGTAGAGGAGCTGACCCAGTGTTACTCCCGGCCCCAGGGCCACACCTGCCCCCAGATATGCCCAGCAGGCCGCTGCTCCGTCCAGCATCCAGGCCATAGCATCCAGGTCATGGGGCTCAGCCTGGGCCAGCACGAGCCTCTCCTGTGGCCAAGGACCAGGTGTGGAGGGCGAGGGCACACCTTCCTGGGAGAGGAGCAGGGCTAGGACTGCCCACAGAACTGCGGATGAGCCACCGGGCCTCAGCAGATGACCAGAGCTGTCTGCAGGAGCAGCCTAGCCAGGGACCCAAGTCTCCTGAGGAACAGGGCTCTGCTTGTTCAGTTTTGCTTTTACTGTGCTTCCTCTCTTCACACGGGACAGGCAATCCAGGCCCTGTGCAGGCTCTGGGCATCTGTTCAGTCTCTCCCAGGTGTGCCCTCTGGTAGCCACCGGAATCAGCTGGGCCCCATCTCTTAGACAGATGAGTTGGGGGCTGGGAGATGTCATGAGTTTCCCGTCCCCACTTCCAGCCTCCCCCAGCCCTTCCCCTCACCCTGTAGAGTCAGCAGTTAGGATGATGGAGGATTACAAAGTTGGCAACACGGGTTTTTTACGTGTGTGTGATAAAAAATACATAACTTAACTGTTTTAACCATTTTAAAACAATTTACTTTATTTTTTAATTTATTTACTTATTTATTGGCTGTGTTGGGTCTTCGTTGCTGCACAAGGGCTTTCTTTCGTTGCAGCAAGCTTTCTCTAGTTGCAAAGAGTGGGGGCTACTCTTCATTGTGGTACGCAGGCTCCTCATTGTGGTGGCTTCTCCTGTCTCAGAGTACAGGCTCTAGGTGCGCGGGCTTTGGTAGTTGTGGCACACAGGCTCAATAGTTGTGGCTCACGGGCTTAGTTGCTCTGCAGCATGTGGGATTTTCCCAGACCAGGGCTTGAACCCATGTCCCCTGCATTGGCATGCAGATTCTTAACCGCTGCGCCACCTAGGAAGTCCCTGTTTTAACTATTTTTTTAAGTGTACAATTCAGTGGCATTAAGTACATTCGTAATACAGTGTAACCATCATTACCGTCTATTTCCAGAACTTTTTCATCACCCAAAATAGAAACTCTATACCTATTAAACGTTATCTCCCCAGACGCTCCTCTCTCCAGTCCCTGGTAACCTCTGTTCTACATTTTGTCTCTACGAATTTGCCTATTCAAGGTATCTCATATAAGTGGACTCATACAACATTTGCCCTTTTGTGCCTGGTGTATTTCACTTAGCGTAATGCTTTTAAGTTTCGGCCATGTGTGTAACATGTGTCAGAATTTCATTCCTTCCTATGGCTGAATAATATTCTATTGTATGGGTATAACACATTCATCTGTTGATGGACACCTGGGTTGCCTCTACTTTTTGGCTATTAGGAATAACGCTGCTATGAACATACGCAAATCCTTAAACAGTCTCTTTTTAAGCCCATTTTCTGTTCTTTGGGGTATAAACCTAGGTGTGGAGTTCCTGGATCATATGGTAACCTATATCTGACTTTTTGAGGAAACACAAAACTGTTTTTCAGAGGGGCTGCACCATTTTACATTTCCACCAACAGTACACGAGGCTTCCAATTTCTCCACAGCCTGGCCAACATTTGTTATTTTTTGGTTTTGTTTCTTTGTTTATAGTGTGAAGTGGTAGCTCATTGTGGTTTTGATTTTCATTTCCCTAATGACTAATGGTGTTGGGCATCTTTTCATGGGCTTAATGGCCATTTGTATATCATCTTTGGGGAAATGTCTATACAAGCCTTTAGCTCATTTTTTTGAATTTAGGGTGTTTGGGGAGGGGCGGTTGCTGTCCTTGAATTGTAGGAGTTAAAGAACTCCTACATATTTCAGGTGTCAATCCTTTATCAGCTATATGATTTGCACATATTTTCTCCCACTCTGTGGGTTGACTTTTCACTCTTTTGATAGTGTCCTTTTATGCAAAAAAGGTTTTCATTTTGATCAAATTCAACATACCTATTTTTTCTTTTGTTGCTTGTGCTTCTGGTGTCATACTTAAGAAATCATTGCCTGTCATTAGGTCATGAAGCTTTTCACCCCTTTTCTTCTAACAGTTTTATAGTTTCAGTTATACATGTTTCTGGCATCTCTCCCCTTTGGATTCACATCTGTGGCACCTCTTAGAGCCCTCATCCCCACCAGGGGCACTCTACAGCAGAAGGCCTGCCTTCTTGTGCATGGTATACAGTAGGCACTTAACTTCCATTTGTAGGATATATGTTGGGCAGGGTCCTTGTGCCCTCTGTCACACCTAGACTTGCCCTGCCCCCAACTCTAAACTCCCAAGGACCGCACCCTTCTCTTGCCCACTGCTGCCAGGCAGGGCTCTGCCCTGCTGCAGGACACGTGACCTCAATCCCAGATCCTGAGAAATGGGTAGTCACAGCTACCAAGGACAAGGCAAACACAGAGATGGCTTTGGGGTGGCTAGAGACCCCAAAGGGGAAGTTTCAGCTAGAAGCCACCTTGAGGACTGAATAAGATTTCAACAGGCGAAGATCATCTGTGGTGAGGCCAGAGCTGGTCAGCTGGAGAGCTCATGGAGACAGGACTGGCCCCAGGGTGGGAACTGGTCCCAGGGTGGCCCCAGGAGGAGCAGGAAATGGCGGCATAGCTGTGAGTAGGAAAAGAGGACCTTTCAGGGTTGTATGGGGAACCACATCTCATGGGCAATGGGGAGCCATAGAAGGTTTTTGAGCAGGAGAGTGACTCTTAAAGGCCGCACTTTTGTAGGTACTCTGTCAAGCCCCGTTATGGTCTATAGCTGGTAAGGCTGGTGGTAAGGAGACAAGTTTCAAGTAAGAAACCATCATTTTTGCTGGATGCCTTGGAGTAAGTCACTGGGCTTCTCTCAGTTCCAGTTCCTGGTCACTTGGGTGGCAGGAAGGGGCAGGGAAGTGGGGGAAAGGGAGAAACAGCTGTTCACCCTTGAGGGGGCAAGGAAAGCAGAACTTTCAGTTGGGTGGGGCCAGACAGAGGACTTCCTGGGGCATGTCACCAAGTGAGCGCATTCCTGGGAGCCTGAGCTGGAATATAGGCTTCTGGCTCCCAGCTGGCAGCTGCCCTGTCTTCTCACCGGGTTGGCCAGGGTAGTGTGAGGGGAAAGTGGGCTGGGCTCCCAGCAGGCTCAGAGACTGAGGTTCCCCAGGAAGCCCCTGTGCGCCCAGCCAGCACAGTGTGCACCACCCTCTTAGGCCCCAGAACCAGCACGAGACCCTGATATGGACTTCACGTTCCAGATCCTCCTCCTGGCCTCATCCATCCCAGCAGGTACGCTTTGCTGGCCTTTTCCTTCTCACAGGGCCTGGCCTCAGCGAGTCCAGCCCTCTGCTGGCCTGGGCAGACGAGACTGTGTCTGGTCACAGGTGTAGCTGCTGAGGTTGAAGGAGGGCATGGGGAGGCAGTGACGGGGAGCAGTGACCCTCTCTGGGGTGCCCAGAGGGGCTGCCTTGCTGGGGGCAGGGCAGGGTGTGGGGCCACATCTGGGACAGCTTCCGCGGGGCAGAGCATGGGGCTCCGCAGTGACCCCCGCCTGCATCACGGCCCTCCCTGTCCTGCCCCTCCCTCAGGCCTGAGCTCCTGGGTCGTCTCCACACCCCAGGCTGTGCAGGGCGTAAGGGGCTCCTGCCTCATCATCCCCTGCACCTTCAGCTTCCCTGCCAGCGTGGAGGTGCCCCACGGCATCACAGCCATCTGGTACTATGACTACTCAGGCAATCGGCAGGTAGTGAGCCACTCTGAGAACCCGCAGCTGGTGGAGGCCCGCTTCCGAGGCCGTGCCCTGCTGGTGCGGGACGCCGAGCACAAGGTGTGCAGCCTGCTGTTGAAGGACCTGCAGCCCAAGGACTCGGGCTCCTACAACTTCCGCTTCGAGATCAGTGAGGGCAACCGCTGGTTAGATGTCAAAGGCACAGTGGTCACGGTGAGAGGTGAGGCACAGGGCCACTGCCTGGAAGGGGCTCCCTGGCTGCCCCCGGCCCCAGGGTCTCACAGCTCCAACCCTGATCCTAAACCCAAACCCAGCCTCAATCTCGGCCGCAGTTCCAGCCCCAGCCCTGTGGCCCCTGGCATTCACCCGCCATGAACCGCTTGCATTCTCCTTCCCCCTGACGTCCCCTGCCCAGGGCTGGAGTTTTCAGGGCAGGAGGTCTCAGGGGCAGTGAAAGGGAGTCCCAAGCCTCCTGTCTTTGTCCTCAGAGGAGCCCAGCGTGCCCATCATTTCTTCGCCGGCCGAGCTGAGGGAGGGCATGGAGGTGGACTTCAAATGCTCCACTCCCTACGCGTGCCTGCAGGACTCAGTCAGCCTGCAGTGGCAAGGCCAGGACCCCGCCCGCTCCTTCACCTCCAATCTCCAGAAGCTTGAGCCCACAGGCATCAGCCACCTGGAGACCCTCCACATGACCCTGTCGTGGCAGGACCATGGCCGGACCCTGCGCTGCCAGCTCTCCGTGGCCAATCACAGGACTGAGGGCGAGATTCACCTCCAAGTGCAGTGTGAGTGGGGGCCATGCCTTGGTTCCACGCGCCAGAAGAAACTGTCCCTTCTCCAGCCTGTAGAAACAGCCGGGCTGTGCTCGGACTTCCAGGGTGGGGCAGATGGAGAGAGACTGCTGAGCCCTAAGGGCCACATTGAAAGGCTCCCTTCCGCCTCTAGTCCCCGAAGCTGGGCGGGGCAGAGAAGAGGAGACACAAAAAGCCAGAAAATTGGGGGTCGGGCAGCAGGGGCCCTGGAATGTAGCCCAGCTCTAGAGGTGGCCAAGGAGGCAGGGGTTTACCCCTTTCCTGCCTTAGGCTACTCACACTCATACCAGGGTGATACGTGGACGTGGCGAAGAGGCAGCGGGAAAAAGTCCGAGTTTTCACCTGACTATGCATCTTCCCATTGCAGTAAACAGGGCAGCCTGTTCTAGAACAACTGTGGTGCACAGGCATCAGGCTGCTGGCTCGGCCATCGACTAGATGAGTAAACGTTGGGCAGTTACTTGCCTCTCAAAGCCTCTGTTTTCTCATCTGCGGGGTGGAGGTAATAATAAATACTTTCTATCTCACAGGATTGTCATGAAAATTAAAGGAGTGCTTGGCACCTACTAGGCACTCGAAAATATTAGCTTCTATTATTTTCATATTTACATAGATTAAGCACTTGAAAATAGTAGCTTTTTTTTCCCCCCACACCTCACAGCTTGCAGGATCTCAGTTCCCTGACCAGGAACTGAACCTGGGCCACAGCAGAGAAAGCCCCAGAATCCTCAACCAGCAGGCCACCAGGGAACTCCTGAAAATATTAGCTTTTATTAGCATAGTTACAAAGAGAGAGACTTTGGAACAAGATTTAAAGAAGTGTCGTTTCTTTGTATGGCATTTGTATTTCTTTGTTGTCACTCAGCAAATGAGTTAATCATTCTCAGAGTGAATTTGACTCTGCCTTTGGCCCCTCCATGAGGTGGTCGGTCCCTTGCCAACGGCTACCACAAGCCACTAAAGCAAGCAGAGTGCCCATGACCCTCAGGCAGAGGAGAGGGAATGGACGCATCACAAGGCAGAAGGCTGCAGGAGGCAGTGCGGGCTGGATGCCAGGCCAGGCATCACAGCATCAGGTGCTCAGTGGAGAAGGAAGAGATCAGGATTCCTCGCAAGGTGGGGGGCAGTGCCTCCCTGGGCAGGGAAACTAATGGGACTTATGATTTATCTGGGTGGGCTTCCATACGGCAGAGTGTTGAAAGAGGAGAGGAAAAATGCCCCCCTGCCTTCCCTGGGTACCATACTCGACACCCCCCATCATGCCTTACAGATGCCCCCAAGGGTGTGGAGATCCTCCTCAGCCCCTCAGGGCGGAACATCCTTCCAGGTGATCTGGTCACACTCACCTGCCAGGTGAATAGCAGCCACCCTCAGGTCAGTTCCGTGCAGTGGGTCAAGGATGGGGCGCACCTCAAAAACCAGAGTCGTGTCCTACAGCTGCCGCGGGCAGCCTGGGCTGATGCCGGCATCTACACCTGCGAAGCTGGGAATGGCGTGGGCTCTTCGATCTCACCCCCTGTCAGCCTCCACGTCTTCAGTGAGTCCTGGGTGAGCCTGGGTCTTGACCAGAGGGTAGGGAGGCTTCCAGGCCATGGCGGGTGAGGGAAACCAGGCCAGGGTGCCTCCTGGGATGCGGGCAAGGAGTCCCAGCCTTGAGTCAGACAGGTGACAAACCTCCCTGGTGACGAACAGCGCAAAGAGATGCATGGCCACTCAGGAGGCTCCTCCGCAGAAGGGGCGTGACGTAGAATGTGCGGAGATTGATGCTGATTGGCTGCAACCCTGAGGGGTTGGGCCCAGAAGTCGGCTGAGTATCCCCCAGTGTGCCCTATGCTGCCCCCACAGTGGCTGAGGTCCAGGTGAGCCCAGCAGGCTCCATCCTGGAGAACCAGACGGTGACGCTGGCCTGCAACACACCTAAAGAAGCACCCAGTGAGCTGCACTACAGGTGGTACAGGAACCACGCCCTGGTGGAGGACAACCACAGCCGCATCCTCCGGCTGCACGCAGCCACCAGGGCCGACACGGGCTTCTACTTCTGCGAGGTGCAGAACGCCCAGGGCAGAGAGCGCTCTGGCCCGGTCAGCGTGGTGGTCAACCGTAAGTGCTGGGGTAGGGTGTGGGGGGGCCCCTGGACCTGGGAGCCGGGCCAAAGAGTAGAGCCCCTGCAGGAGGGTTGGGGTCCTGGGCCCGGGTGCCCTTGAGCTCACATCTGGGCAAGGCTTTGACCTCCCTGGGCCTCAGTTTCCTCCTATTTTAAAAAACTCTTCATTTTGAAATAAGTTCAAATTTTTAAAAAGTTGTGAGAAGAATACCAAGAATTATCATATGCCTGTAACCTAGATTCCCCATTTGTTAACATCTTGGTACATTTGATTTTCTCTCTCTTTCTCTCTAACTATTTGTGTGTGTGTGCGCACGCGTGCACTTACACATGCACACATATACATGTATGTATGTACATATGCACATACGTGTGCCCGCATTGTTCTCTACATACGTACTCTATCCACATGTCTATTTACATATGCACTCTATATGTATACATACACACGTATTCTATCTACCATCTATCTATCACCTGCCACCTACCTATCCATTTATATTCCCGAAGTTGTAGGCATAATGCCTCTTTACCCCTTAATTTCTCAGCGTGTATTTCCTAGGGTCACTCTCATGCAAAACCACAGTACAACGATTGTATGTAGTCAGGAAACTTAACACTGATACAAGACCATTGTCTAATCTACAATCCATATTTAAATTTTATCAATTGGCCCAATAATGTCCTTTATGATAATTATTTTTTTCTGGTCAAGGGTGCAATCCGGGATCCTGCATTGCATTCAGTTATCAAGTCTCTTTATTCTCCTTCATTCTGGCAGTCTTTCCTTGTCTTCCTTGACATTGAACCCTGATGAGCACAGGCCAGCTGTTCCGTGATGCTCTCGGTTTGCGTTGGTCTGAATGGAGCAGACCAACCCTGTGCACATGGGCAGGGACACCATAGATGTGACGCTGGGTCCGTCTCCCTGCGTCACATCAAGAGGGCAATGGGGTCAGTTTGTCCCATTGCTGGGAGTGTTCACTTTGATCATTCGGTGCAGTGCTGTCCACTGCCAGGTTTCTTTGCCAGTTTTCCCACCTTTAAAGTGGGGTCCCTGGATGTCCACTCTCAGGGTGGCCACGAGGACTGGGCTGACAGAGTGGTTTGCCCAGTCTGGGGACAGACACTCAGGAGCTGCTGGGGTCACTCCCCTTTCCCAGGGCATTATGGGATAAAGTGGGTACAGGGGTCATAGGCTATAAGGAGAGATCCAGGAATGTCCCTGTTGAGGGTAACAGGCCTGCCCCTCGTTTCCACCCAGACCCACCCCTCACCCCGGACCTGACTGCCTTCCTGGAGACACAGGCAGGGCTGGTGGGCATCCTCCAGTGCTCTGTGGTCAGCGAGCCCATGGCTGCTCTGGTGTTGTCACATGGGGACCTCATCCTGGCCTCCACTTCCGGGGAGGGGGACCACAGCCCACGCTTCAGTGTCTCCTCTGCCCCCAACTCCTTGCGCCTGGAGATTCGAGACCTGCGGCCAACTGACAGTGGGGAGTATACGTGTTCAGCCACCAACTCCCTTGGGAATGCATCCTCCACTCTGGACTTCCATGCCAATGGTAAGATGGCCCCAGTGGGGCTTGTGGAAGCAGCCTGAGGAGGAGGCCTTCTCTGACCCCTTCCTCCTGGAAGCCCAGAGGGCTCAACTGAGGGCCTGAACTAGCTGGCTAGAAAAAAATCACATCAAAGTTATGAGGTATACACTCATCCCAGCTTCAGAGGTTCCTAGAGGTCAAAGCAAAAAGGGAAACAGTGCAGATTGAGTTATTCCTTTTGTACCCGTTCTAACTCTGAACTTGGAGGGTTCTTCAATGTGCATTCATTTGTTTTTTTATTTATTGAACGTTTGGGGCAGACTCTGCGCTAGGACTCAGATGCAGAAGGTCAAATAGAGAAGTTGGGTCTTGGTGCATATGTTGTCCTTCCCTCTCTTAGTTCCCCGACCAGGGAACGGACCTGGGCTCTGGCAGTGAGAGTGCTGAGTCCTAACCACTGGCCCACCAGGGAAGTCCCCCAAGCCAGGTTTTTGACATAAGCCTGGGATCTGTCTCAAAATCCTCCACCATGCTGCAGCCAGTTACCACCAATAGATCTGAATCGGCATTCAAGGCCAAACCTTCCTGATCATCAAGAGATTCACAGAGCTGATGCCACGATGCCGAGACCTCCCTACAATTGAGTTGGGAGAGGGGAACCCAGGAGGGCTTCCTGTAGTGGGTGGCGTGGAGCCACAGACACACAGGGGAGCTGAGCCTTCATCTCTCCCTCTCCTGCAAGCGGCCCGCCTCCTCATCAGCCCAGCAGCAGAGGTGGCAGAAGGACAGGCGGTGACACTGACCTGTAGGAGCGGCCTGAGCCTGACGCCTGACACCCGCTTCTCCTGGTACCGGAACGGGGCCCTGCTTCTCGAGGGGCCCAGCAGCAGCCTCCTGCTTGCTGCGGCCTCCAGCACCGATGCCGGCTCCTACCACTGTCGGGCCCAGGACGGCCATAGCACCAGCGGGCCCTCCCCACCTGCTGTCCTCACCATCCTCTGTGAGTAGCCTTGCCACCAGCCCCTGCCTGCCGTGGGGAGGATCAGCCCATGGGATCATCAGCTGCCCCCACCTCCTCCGGGCCCACCGGACCCTGTCCTGCCCTGGGCTCTAGATGAGGAAGGCAGCCACGAGCCTGGACACTAGGCACCTCGACACCCAGGGCTGAAATTTGGAGACCGAGGCTGGGGCATCCCATTTGCCAACCCCAGTTCCATTAGGGCTCTGCCTCTAGCCTCAGACCGATCGTGGACACCATGTCCAAGCTTTGTCCTCCAGAGTTGGGCCCTGGGGCACCATACTTCTATATATGTGCACACACCCCACAGGCTGTGCCCTTATAGGTGCAGACATGAAGCCAGAGCTCCGCCACATGGGGACTGCATTCTGTCGAGGGTGGAGGCTCCTGAGGGGCTGACCAATGTTCAGGACACACTGAGCTTCCAGAACACCTTCCCTGACATGTGCAGGAGTCGTGTCCGGGGACTGTCAGGAAGAGCAGGTGCCTCTCGGGGTTTTCCAGTGTTCAGGGTGAGATCACATGGGGGCTTTGACCCCAATCTTCATAAACTTCTAGGAAGAGGGCATTTTGGACATTATCTAGTCTCACGGGAGCTGTCTTGGGGATCAGAGATAAGAGGCAGGAAGGCTCTTGGCAGAAGCGATGGGGTGCAGAGCGGAAGCAGAGAGCAAGACACCCAGGGACTGCCATGTAGGCGCTCTGCTCAGGAGCACGTGGAGGTTATGCGAGGTGGCTGCAAGCCCACACGGCACCTCTGTCCAAGCTAGAAAGTGGCACTCCTTCCTCTGGGAAGACTCAGTCCAGCGCTAGGGCATAGCTCACACAAAGGCCGTGGGCTGAGGTCCTCCCACCCTGGTCTGGCTGTCCTTGTGTAGTGCAAGCCTGCCCAGCTGTGTGCAGCAGCTCTGGGTACATGCCTTTGCTCGGGAGCCTGGCATGTGCTCTGGGAGCCTGGCCAGCACTGACTGGACCCATGAGACCCTGGCAGAGGCTGTGGGATAGCGTCCATGCTCCTCTCCCTACAGACGCCCCACGCCAGCCCGTGTTCACCGCCCGGCTGGACTCGGATACCACAGAAGCCGGGGCTGGACGGCGAGGCCTCCTCCTGTGCCGCGTGGACAGTGACCCCCCCGCCCAGCTGCGGCTGCTCCACAGGGACCGTGTCGTGGCCTCTTCCCCGCCATCTGGGGGCGGTTGTTGCATGTGTGGGGGCTGTTCCCAACACACAAAGGTCACCAGAGCCCCCAACCTACTGCGTATAGAGATCCAAGACCCAGTGCTGGAGGATGAGGGTGTGTACCTGTGCGAGGCCAGCAGTGTCCTGGGCAACTCCTCTGCCTCAGCAACCTTCGATGCCCAGGGTGAGGCGGGGCAAGGCATGCGTCGCTCAGGGTCAGGGGCTGGTGCTCGGGACCCCATTCCTTTGCAACCCCCAGCTCTGCGGAGGGTCATTGGGTGAAACCACCTCCGGTCAGCAGTGGGAATTCGCTCTCCTCCCACTGCCCCGTGGGCACTCCAGAGGCCCTCCTTCCCACCCCCTGCAGGCAGGGAGGCTGGACCACTGGCCCTGGGGTCTGGGGGGAAGCTGTCAAGATAGGGCCTGTCTCAGTAGGCCTGTGCTGCCTGCTCTCCAGCCACCGTCCTGGTCATCACACCGTCGCACACGCTGCAGGAGGGCACCGGAGCCAACCTGACTTGCAGGGTGAGCCGGGAAGCCAGCGGCCCTGCCAACTTCTCCTGGTTCCGGAACGGGGCGCTGTGGGCCCAGGGCCCCCTGGAGACCCTGACGCTGCTGTCTGTGGCCAGAACGGATGCTGCCCTCTATGCCTGCCGCATCCTCACCGAGGCCGGTGCCCAGCTCTCCAGCCCCGTGGTCCTGAGTGTGCTCTGTGGGTGACGGGCAAGGGCAGGTTTGGGCCCTTGGAGGGTGGAGGGGGTGGTCTGGGAGAAACAGGGCTGAGGCTGGGTTTGGGGAGGCAAGAATGTGGCTTGGGCGTGGGCAAGCGCCGGCCTGGACTCCGTGTGGGGAGGGGGAGGGGAACGGAGCGTGGCAGGTGAAAGGCGGTGCGCTGGGCCGGGGGTGGCCTGAGCTCCCCACTGTCCCTGCAGATCCCCCAGACCCTCCGAAGCTGTCCGCTCTCCTGGACGTGGACCAGGGCCACACGGCTGTGTTCGTCTGTGCTGTGGACAGTCGCCCTCTTGCCCAGCTGGCTCTGTTCCACGAGGGGCACCTCCTGGCCAGCAGCCTGGGGCCCCAGCTCCCATCCCGTGGCCGCCTCCAGGCCAAAGCCACAGCCAACTCCCTGCAGCTAGAGATCCAAGACTTGAGCCTTGGGGACTCTGGCAGCTACCGCTGTGAGGCCACCAATGTCCTGGGATCAGCCAACACGTCCCTCTCCTTCCAGGTCCGAGGTGAGTGTCAGTCCCCTGAAGCTGTGGCGGACCCAAGTGCCCTGGGGGCCACTCTGCATATTTATGTATAGATGTGCACTATATAATATACAAATGTGAGTACACACACACACACACACACGCATATGAATGTATTAGTATTCTTCATTTATCCATCTATATTCTTGTGTAAGAATCCTCCCTAAGTGAATAAGCCAGAAAAAAGAAAAGTTAATACCAATACTTCTGTAAAAAGGCCAAAGAAAAACACATTTTTTTCCTCCTACAATGACAAACATAAATTTGTGAACATTTTACTTGATTCTGCATCTTTTCTTCTTTGTCGCACCCTGTTCACAGGCAGAGAAGTTGAAGGCCAGAGTTTTAGGGGCTTTCTCATGGTCACCTGACTAGCAGGGGGCCCTGCCAGCTCTGGACGAGTTCGGTGCTGGTCCCTGGCACAGTGTGGGCGCTCAGTCACCACTCCAGCTGTCCCTCCTTCATACTCCCCCCACCCTGGCCTCCTCCTCCCTCAGACCCGGGGAGCAGTAGGGACGGCCCTCTGCCTGGTCCCCCATTCCTGGGCTCTCGTGACTTGGAGCTTGGGTGCAGAGCGGGGCTGGAGAGAGCTGACAAGAACTCAAGATCACACAACTGCTAACATCCCCTTCCAAGCTCCTGGTCCCCCGTGCCAAGGCCAGGTCATGATCAGGACCCTGGCCCTTGGCATGCCCTCAGTCCCTACCATTTTGGTGCTTTATGGGCTCAAACCAACATTTGTCAGGAGCGAACACGTGCAGGTGCTGTGTCTGGCCCTGGGGTTACAGGTCACACAAGCTGGGCCCAGGTGAGACATGATTGACAAAGCAAAACCATAACTCGGGGCAGTGAGCAGTGAGTGCCGGGTCACGACCAGGGTGGGGGAGTTGGCGCAGGAGAGGAAGAGGCACGGGGCTGCAGTGGGGCCCTCCGCAGGGGTTTGGGGGGAGCTGTGGCTGGGACGCGGGGTTGGGGCCTTGCTCTCCTCGTGTGGGCACATTCGCAGTCCCAGAATGTGGGAGGGTATGGCCGAGGGCCCTCACCTGCTCTTGGTTTCTCCCTGCAGGGGCCTGGGTCCGGGTGTCCCCATCGCCTGAGCTCCGGGAGGGCCAGGCTGTGGTCCTGAGCTGCCAGGTGCCCACGGGGGTCCCGGAGGGGACCTCATACCGCTGGTATCGGGATGGCCAGCCCCTCCAGGAGTCCACTTCGGCCACAATCCATTTCGCAGCCATAACTTTGAGCCAAGCTGGGGCCTACCATTGCCAAGCCCAGGCTCCAGGCTCAGCCACCACGAGCCTGGCTGCCCCCGTCAGCCTCCACGTGTCCTGTAAGCACTTTCATCCCATTCATGTTTCTTGGGGAATGAGGGAGCCAAGGGCATGACTGGGGAAGGGGATGCTGAGCCCCTGGTCCTGGGCTCTGCCTCCGAGAGAGTCCTAGATGCGGGCCCACCTGGTTGGGCCCTGACCACTGCCTCTCTCGTGTAGATGCCCCTCGCCAGGCCACGCTCACCACCCTGACGGACACAGGCCCTGGGCGACTGGGCGTCCTCCTGTGCCGTGTGAACAGCCACCCTGCATCCCAGCTACGACTGCTCCACGGGGACCTCCTCGTGGCCTCCACCCTCCAGGGTGTGGGGGAGCTTGCAGGCAGCTCTCCCCGGCTACAGGTGGCTGTGGCCCCCAACACGCTGCGTCTGGAGATCCACAGTGCAGTGCTGGAGGATGAGGGCATCTACACCTGCGAGGCCACCAATGCCCTGGGCCAGGCCTCAGCCTCAGCCACGTTTGATGCCCAGGGTCAGTGTGGGGGTGTGAATGTGTGTGTGGCTCCTTTAAGAGGAGAAGCGGTTGGGGAGGGTTCTGGAAGCCTGGGGCACAGGCAGGAAAGCTGAACATAGGACAGTCTGTATTCCTGCCCTTCTTAAGGGCAGCAGTCTCCAGACCTGGTTTTCGTTGAAAACCTTTTTTAGAAACAGAATTTTACGTAGGTGCCCAGTGGATAAAACTCATCAGGGGACACTCAAGGAGAAACCACAGCAGGGCAGGCGAGGCCTGTATTCTCCCAGGTGCCTTCCATCAGGGCCAGGGAGGGCTCAGGGCACTCCGGGGAGAACTCTGCTTGGGACCACCTGACAGGTGATGCGCTGTTTCCTAAGCTGCATCTCTGAACCCCACTTACAGGTGGGTCACCTGTGCCTCCCAGGGGCCGAGGGGCTTCCCACCCTCGTGGAGACAGGTGGCTTGCTTTACACAGCCTTCGATACTCCCTGGTGTCCCTTGCCCTCCTTCTCTCCCCAGCTGTGAGTGTGCAGGTGTGGCCCAAAGCCACTGTACAGGAGGGGCAGCTGGTGAACCTGACCTGCCTTGTGTGGACCACCCAAGTGGCCCAGCTCAACTACACGTGGTACCAAGACAGGCAGCAGCGCCCAGGTACCACCCCCTCCATCCTCCTGCCCAATGTCACGGTCATGGATGCTGCTTCCTACCGCTGTGGCGTGTTGACCCCTGGCCGGGCACTCCACCTCTCCAGACCTGTCACCCTAGACATCCTCTGTGAGTGTGGCTGGATGTGGGGTTAAGCTGGGAGGGATGACAACAGCTTGCTGGGATCAGGGCGTGGCCAGAGCCCCACAGGCATCCCCGCCAGGAGCTCCGTACCCAGCTGGCTGATGGAGCCTTAGACAAGGAGTGTTAGAGTTTGGGGTCACTGGGGCAGAGGAGCAGCGCCCCAGATTGGGCAAGTGGAGGCCTTTGGGGGTGGGGAGACAGGGCCTTCCTCGTTTGAATGCCACCTGCAAACTGGCCTCCTCACCACTCTGGGCTCTGAACGCCTGTGCCTTTCACACCCCGTAGACGCACCCCGCAGCCTGCGCCTGACCTATCTCCTGGAGAGCCGTGGCGGGCCACTGGCCCTGGTGCTGTGCACCGTGGACAGCCGCCCCCCTGCCCAGCTGGCCCTCAGCCACGCTGGCCGCCTCCTGGCCTCCTCCACTGCAGCCTCTGTCCCCAACACCCTGCGGCTGGAGCTGTGGGAGCCCGGGCCCAGTGACGAGGGTCTCTACAGCTGCTCAGCCCGCAGTCCCCTGGGTCAGGCCAACACGTCCCTGGAGCTGCGGCTAGAGGGTGAGGCAGGGCCTTAGCCAGGGCCACCGGGGGGGGATCAGCTGCGGTGTCTGGCTGGGCCCAGCTGACCCTGTCTTGGTACAGCTGTGCAGGTGAGCCTGGCTCCGTCAGCCACCGTGCCCGAGGGAGCCCCCGTCACAGTGACTTGTGAAGACCCTGCTGCCCAGCCACCCACCCTCTACGCCTGGTACCACAACGGCCGTTGGCTGCAGGAGGGGCCTGCTGTCTCACTCTCATTCCCGGTGGCTACACGGGCTCACGCGGGCGCCTATACCTGCCAGGTCCAGGATGCCCAGGGCACACGCAGCTCCCGGCCCACAGCGCTGCATGTCCACTGTGAGCAAGGGTCCTTGGCTGGAGGGCCCAGGCTGGGTGGAGGGCGCTTCCGGGCCCTCGTGTGGGTGGCACAGGGCTGCAGTGAAGCTGGGAAAGGACACTTGGGCAAAGAAAGACATAGGTAATGAGGGAAGATTCCTTAGGGTCCTGTGAACCCTGCCTGGAGGAATCTGCCCACAGGACTCCTGAGAAGCTCTCACTTCCCAGAAGTGACCATTTTCCCAGAGGCTTCAGCCTCACCAATGCCAGGTGGGGGTGGGGGGGCAATGGATAGCACAGGGTTTCCAAGCAAGGCCGTCAATGCTGCCCTGTTCTGCAACCCAGATGCCCCTCGAGACGTTGTCCTATCCTCCTTCTGGGACTCAAGGGCCAGCCCCATGGCCGTGGTACAGTGCACTGTGGACAGCGAGCCACCTGCCGAGCTGGCCCTGTCCCGCGATGGCAAGGTGCTGGCCTCCAGCCGCGGGGTCCACGGCTTGGCAGTGGGGACGGGCCATGTCCAGGTGGCCCGCAATGCCCTGCGGCTGCGGGTGCAAGAAGTGCCCTCAGGTGATGAGGACAGCTATGTCTGCACGGCCCGCAACTTGTTGGGCTCAGTCAACACCACGCAGCTTCAGGCAGAAGGTGAGCAGGCCGGGGGGCAGGAGCGGGCCCTGGTGCTGTGGGGTCCGAGTCCCTGTGAGGGGTGGGGCTCCCACAAGAGGGAGCTGGCTGGCCTGACCTGATGGGGGGCAACCGCTCCCACTGGAGGGGGGTTGCCCAGCCTGAGGGGCAGAAACAGCCTGGCACGTGGAGAGCTCCTTACAAGGGGGTGGGTGGAGGTATGGCAACGCCCGAGGGGAACTTGGGTGCAGGGGAGACATAGCCTTGCCGTCACAGAGCCCGGACTAGGGGTGGGAGCGCAGACCTGTCCTGGGGAAACTGGGGATGGGGAGGCAGACACAACCCTACCTGCAGGGAGCTCAGTTTGAGGGTCGAGGTGCAGCCCCACCCTTGCAAAGTCCAACCTGAGGGCAAGACACAACCTCATCCATTGATGAGAGAGGGAGGCACAGTTTTGCCCCAGAAGTCCTGAGGCAAGGAGGAGAGATAGCTTTGTTCTCAGTGTGATGGGGGAGACACAGTCCCGCCTTTGGGGATCCAGATCAGGTCGGGCTTCCATCACCTGCAGAGGCCAGCCCAGAGGCTGCAGCGCCCACAGGCCTCCAGACCTCCAACCACCTCTGGTCCTGCAGGTGTGCATGTGGTGGCCAAGCCAGGGCTGGATGTGCCTGAGGGCTCAGCGCTGAACCTGAGTTGTCACCTACCTGGTGGCCCTGGGCCCATGGGCAACTCAACCTTTGCTTGGTTCTGGAATGGCCGGCACCTACACACAGAGCCTGTGCCCACCCTCGCTTTCACCCACGTGGCCCGTGAACAAGCTGGAATATACCACTGCCGGGCTGTGCTCCCCTCTGGGGCCACCACCTCTGCTCCAGTCGTGCTCCGGGTGCTCTGTGAGTGTGACATCCTCCCCCTGCCTCAGTCTCCCCATGTCTCACATGCCCACTTCAGGTCTTCCTCCTTTTCTGTCTGCAAAGAGCAAGGACTTCATGGGAATGGAGTCCTGGGTCAGATCTTGTGCATCCCTGCCTTGGCTTCCTTACCTGTAAAATGTCAGTCCCCTCACCATGTGAGGAGTACGGGACCCGGAGCCTGCAGGGTGCCTGGCACACAGTAGGCCCTCATCAACCTTGGCCCCTACCATTTATTCTTCACCAGCACCCCATACCATGTCAGTCAGCTACTGCTGTGTAACAAGCCACCTCAAAACCTAGTGCTTAAAAAGAGCCATTTTTTATTTGCTCACAATTCTGTGGGTCAGAAATTTGGGCTGGGCTCAGCTGTGAGGTTCTCCTAGTCTTACTTCATGTGGCTGCACTTGTCCAGCGGCTGAACAGAGGCTGGATGGTCTAGGATGTCTTCACCCTCATGGCTGGCAATTGGGGCTGGCTGTTGGCTGGGCCACATGTGTCCACCTGGCTGGCCTGGGCTTCCCACACGGTTGTTTTCCAAGGAGAGCAGATGCTGCAAGGCCCCTTGGGGTCTAGCCTTGAAGTCACAATGTCACTTCTTCTACCTTCAAAGTGAGTCACAGATTTGAGTGAGGAAACAGGCTCTCCCTCTTAATGAGAGGAGCATCCGTCACCTTGCATGGGGTACAGGTGGTAGTTTCTGCAATCACCACACTCCCTGTCTTCCCTCAGACCCTCCCACGACGCCCACCATGACAGTTTTTGTGGAGCCTGAGGGTGGCGTCCAGGGCATTCTCGACTGTCGAGTGGAGAGTGAGCCCCTAGCCAGCCTGACCCTCCACCTTGGCAGTCGACTGGTGGCCTCCAGCCAGCCACAGGTTGCTCCCGCCAAGCCACGCATCCACGTCTCAGCCACGCCCAATGCCTTGAGGGTGGACATCGAGGAGCTGAGGCCCAGTGACCAGGGCGAATACGTGTGTTCTGCCTCCAATGCCCTGGGCTCTGCCTCTGCTGCCATCTACTTCACAACCAGAGGTGAGGGGGGCTCCATCTCCCAGGCCACTCTGCACAAAGGCCCAGCTCTCAGCTCCAAAGACTTCCTTCTGAGGTCTTCCCTGAATCTCTTATGCTGCAGCCAGCTTGTCTTAGTCTAGACGGATTGCTTGAAACTCCTTTGCATGGGGAAGCTTCTGAGAGAAAGTGAAGCTTAGAATAGGTGTCGTCTTGGGGGGGGGGGGTCACCTTGGGAGGGAGCATGGGAGGCCTGGAGCCACAGCCACTCCCTAAGCCCCATGCCTGTGTTCCAGCCCTGCACCGCCTGCATCTGTTCCAGCAGCTACTCTGGGTCCTAGGGCTGCTGGCAGTCCTCCTCTTCCTGCTGTTGGGCCTGGGGGCCTGCTACACCTGGAGGTGGGTCTGGAGCTAGAAGGTGGACAGAGTGACCTCATCCTTCCCCCATGTCCCTCCCACCAAATTCACGAGCTCCATACGTCCTAGCCTGTCCCTCTCTTTCCCCCTGCTCCAACTTTGGGAAGCCCTTCTAGAATTGTCTCTAAATTTATCTCTCTGTAGTTCTCTTCTTTCCTTGTCTCTGCCCTCTCACTGCTGAAGAAAGGGCCGGGGAGGAAGAAAGATCAAGTAGCCTACTCTCCATAAATCTCCCCACTGCTCTGTGTAGTGAGCCGTCTGGGGCTAAGCTTATGGGGTGGGGGAGGGGATTGGGGGCAGGAGGGGGAGGGGAGAGGCTCTCTGAGTCCACTCTTGCCCTTGCAGAAAGAGGTATTTTCATAAGCTGAGAGTGGGTGAAAATTTGGTGGAGATGGCTTCTCAGAAGGAAACCACACAGGTATTCATTCACCACGTGGGCACATGCAGACACAATGCTTGGCTAACCCACACTGCAGGATGGTGCCTGGGACTGGGGGAGATGGGGGAGAGAGCACAGAGACCCAGCGCCCCCTGAGAAGACGAGGGGGGCCATATTCTGACAGGGGCAGAGAAGTCACGTGCTTGCTGCGTGGCAGCCTGAATGACTGGAGCAGATAGACTGAACTGAACCTCTACTTCCAGGACACATCTTACAACACAGGACCCCACCTGGGTTTTGGGGTCTCTCTTCCCCACTCCTGATTCTGCCCATCACCTGGGCAGGGGTGAAAGTCTGTTTCCCCTCCCCTGTGATTTGGCCCTTTCCTCAGATAACCCATTTGGTGGGCCAGGCTCCCAGCCACATTTCCAGCCATGCATATGCTCACCAGTCCCCTGGGGACCCCATCCAAGGCCGGGCACCTGGGGGACTGCCCTCCAGAGTTAAAGGTCAGGCGATGACTGCTCCCAGAGTCCTCCAGTGACCAGAGTTTTCTCTGTGGGAAGTTCATTGATCCTGATGCAGCCATATTTGGGACCTCATCCTGTACTCTGCCCCTGAGCTGACCAGTGACATTTCCTGCCTTCAGGAGGAGGAGGTTACCAGACTCGGTGATGACTTGGGCTCTATGAACAAGGCAGCATTGGGTCCTGCCTGACTCCACGAAAACAGCTCTGTGGCACCTGACTTTCTATGACCTGGCTCCAAACCCCAAGAAAAATGGGTGGTGAGAGGTGGAGGTGAACCTCAATCTACCCAGAAGAGTGTTGACCCTGGGACTCTGAAGAGAAATTTGATCACATTGTCCATTTCTCTTTCTCTTTTCTCTGGATCTCATCTCTCTATTGATCTTCCATTGCACTGCCTCTTCACATCTTTCTCCTCCAACCTCACCCTGGACTTTTGGAATGGATTCGAATAGAAGAAGAGCTTTCTACTTCATTACAGGCTGGTCAAGGCACTCTGTACTAGCTAGAATATAAGCTAGGCTGCTCTAACAAGACCAAATACAGTAACTTCGACATGAGAGAGTTTGATTTTTCTCTCCCATACTAGTCTGGGTATGTTATGGTGGTTTAAGATATTGGAGCTCTGGATCCTTCTATTTTGTTTTTCTCCATCCCTAAAATGTTGCCTTTGATTGTGAAGTTCACAATGGTCCCATTAGGTTCACACTCCCTCCAGCAACAAGAGGGAAGAACAGAAGTTAAAGGCATACCCATTCCCATTGTGGATACAACCCAGAAGTTGCACAGGTCATTTCTACTTACTTCCTATTGGCTGGAATTTAGTCATATGGCCACTCCAAGCTGCAAGGGATTCTGGGAAGTGTAGTTTTAATTGTGTTTGCAAAGGACTCCCAACTATGGACTCATCCCTGAGATGTTGACATTGATGAGAATGCTGCCAGCAGGCCACATTCTCAGTGCCCATCTACTGAAGGCCAGGGTGTGTCCCTGTCCACTATGGTAATGGGCTTCCTGGAGGAGGTAGTCCCTCTCACACATTAAGACTGAGGAAATCAAGAAGGTTTTGTGATCCCTAGGGAGAGGGAATGCTAGGCAGTCAGTTTGCCTGAACAGGCATCTTGTGCCAGATCTGGCCCCTGGAAGAAGAGGTGCCCCCATTTCCACTCCCCCACCCCCAGAGAATGTGGGGAGCACACATGGTCTCAGCATCCTTGTTTCTGCTGCAAGTGCATTCCTGTCCATGGATCAAATGAGCTCATGTTCTCTTCCTGGAAGCTTGTGCACCAGGGGCTAAGACAAGGATCACTAAGAGAGAATAGCATGCCCCTAGGGAAGTCAGTGCCTGAGGGGAACCACTTCTCAGGCGGGCTAGCGACTCCCCTGGTATCCTGGTGGCAGATGGTGGGGGGAGCAAAGAGCCCACCACTCTGGGATTTGAGTGCAGAAATGTGAAAAGACGTGGGAAGAATAGGAGCTAACAGGTTGGGAAGAAATTGGAGGCCAGGTGAGCTTCGTGTAGTAGGGCTGGACCCTTCCAGTCCCAGATCCCATTCTTATCAGTGCCTGATTGCCAGGGTCTTCTTGGGAGCCTATCAGGCATGTCCTTCCAATAAACGTCCATCCTGTGGCATAACTGGAATGAGTCTCTTTCTTGCAAGCCAAACTGCTGGACTGGAACACAGAGGATTCGAATGTGAGCAGGGTTTATTCTGGGAGATCGTCTGCTGGAGGTGGCAGTGGGTGCAAATTATATATCATTTACCACAAACTACCTTATGGCCAAGCAATTCACACCCCTCCCTGCTCCTTGAGGCTCTGGGCACTGCTCACCTCTGCTGCCTACATGACCAGCACTGTGCTTGGCATGCAGTAGGTGAGCACTTAGTAAGCACTGGTTTTTCTACATTGCTGACAACTGGGAGGGTGGAAACTGTGGGCTAAAACCAGAGATGGGGCAGGGAGAGAGCAAACCAAATGCAGCGGACATTTTGGGGCTAAGGAAGAGAGGGTGAGGGGAGAACCATGGGTAGCTACAGAAGGGATGGCTACTGGGGGATTTGGGGACATTTGACTTAGAGTCTTCATTTGCTTCTGTGCACCTCCAAGAGTGTGGAGGTCCACCTGGGTTGGAGGGTTCTCAGAGAGGTTAGTTTTGTCCACCCCCAGTGATCTGAGGCTCTTCGAGACTTTTTCTTTTCTGAATTTTTAAAAAATTAGTTTATTTATTTATTGGCTGTGTTGGGTCTTCTTTGCTGCAGGTGGGCTTTTCTCTAGTTGCAGCTAGCAGGGGCTACTCTTTGTTGTGGCTTCTCATTGCGGTGGCTTCTCTTGTTGCAGACCACGGGCTTCAGTAGTTGTAGCACTCGGGCTCAGTAGTTGTGCCACACGGGCTTAGTTGCTCCAAGGCATGTGAGATCTTCCCAGACCAGGGCTCAGACCCATGTCCCCTGCATTGGCAGGTGGATTCCCAACCACTGGGAAGTCCCTCCTCAAGACTTTTAAAATAAACTTTTAATTCAAGGGTAGCACACATACAGAAACGTGCACATATTTTAAGTGTACAGTTCCCTGACTTTTCACAAAGTGAATATACACACGTAATCAGCACCCAGATCAAGACATAGACCGTTACCAGCCCCCCGAGTCCCCCTTGTGCCTATCCCCCAGTCGCAAGTCCCCAAAGGTAACTAGTATCCTGACTTCTGACACCATAGGTTTGATTTGTCTGTGTTTGAACTTTATGTGGGAACCATAGAGAATGTATGATGACTTTGGAAAACTGTTTGACATTATCCATTAAAGCTGAAACACCCCTGTCCTAAGACCCTGAAATTCTACCCCTGGCTATTTGCTCAAAAGGATTAAGGGCTTATATCCGCTGTGAGGCTTGTACCAGAATGTTTATAGTCCCTCTGTTCTGGGTCACTCTTCAGAATGAGTCCTGTTTACAGATGGTGGGTGTCGCCCATTACACAGACATTTCAAAGGTTTAACTCTCACTGGCCTGCTTCCCAGGACACTTCCAGATGCCCCTCTGGAGAGTGACACCAACACACCATCTGATAAGTCATCTTCCTCACCGTGTCACTGCGCACGGACACCAAGCTGAGCTCAGAGTGGCACTTCCAGCATCCATCTTCTCCAATGACCCCAGCCCCTCCTCTGCAACCTTCAAACATAAACAGTTGCTCTGAGATTTTAGCAGAAAATTCCCCTTACATGCTTCGACACAGCTTATCTGAGCTTGGGAGGCATCCGCTTTGCAAGGACTCCAGTCCCTCCATGGCTTTTAGGTTACACGTCCCCCTCATTTTATTAGCACCGACTGTGCCAGGCAGTGAACATAGAACCCAGAACTTACAGAACGCCAGGTCTGGAGGAGAGAGACAAGGAAACGGGCAGTGCACTGCTGTGTGAGAGGTGGTGTAATGAGAAGGACAGTGCAGGGGACAGTAGCCGGCTTCGAGTCAGGGAGGGACCCTGGGCAAGAAGACCCCAAGGCCGCGGTCTGCAGTGTGCATAGCAGTTAGCCAGTGTGCTGCAGCCTCCCTGCTGCCTTCAGAGTCTGGCTGCCCCGGAGGGCGCTCTGCCTCCCTGCTTATGAGCCCCGAGCTCATGGGACTCGGGCCAGCTCCAGGCCAGGCCGCACATTGGTGTTGTCCTGCCCCTGTGACCTCTGGGGCTTTCTTAGCTGCCCCCCCTTCCCTCTCTTCAGGACTGTTTCCACTTTCACTTTTAGACTAGCAAATATCACATTTTGATAACTGTGTTGATAAGGCTGTGGGAAAATGAGCACTCCCGATATCGCCGGTGCAACTGTAAACTAGCACAAATGGGAGGGCAATTTAAGTCTAACCACTCAAATCACAAACACATGTATCCTTTGGTCCAGCAATCTTGCTTGTAGGAAATCATCTCACAGATGAATCTGTGTATAAAATGATCCATTATGGTATTGTTTGTAATAGCAAAGGGATTGGAAACCATTTACATGCCCAAGAGGAGACTATGAGTAAATGATAGCATTCAACTATTAAAAATGATGAGGGGACTTCCCTGGTGGTGCAGTGGTTAAGAATCCGCCTGCCAATGCAGGGGACACGGGTTCCATCCCTGGTCCAGGAAGATCCCACATGCTGAAGAGCAACTAAAGCCTGTGTGCCACAAGCACAGAGCCTGCACTCTAGAGTCCTTGAGCCACAACTACTGAGACCTGCTTGCCTAGAGCCAGTGCTCCGCAACAAGAGAAGCCACCACAATGAGAAGCCCGTGCACCACAACATGGGTGGTGTTGAGAAAGCCTGTGTGCAGCAAAGAAGACCCAATGCAGCATCCCTCCCTGCCAAAAAAATAAAAATAAATGATGAGAATGCTGAGCATCCATTAGAATGGCTAAAATTTAAAAGGTTGACAGCACTAAAATGTTGGTGAGGATACGGAGAACTCTGACACATTGCTGGTGGGAATGTACAGACACTTTGGAAAAGAGTTTCTTTAAAAAATTAAACATGTCCTTTACTATGTGACTTTGCAATTCTACTTCTAGGTATTTACAGATGAGAAATGAAAACATATACAAAGACTTACACAGCAATTTGTAGCAGCCATATTTAGAAGAGCCCACTGGAAAAGAACCCAAATGCCTCGCTGGAGAATAGAGAAACTGTGCTTCCCTCATACCACGCACATACTCAGCACTACAAAAGAGCAAATTACTGCTACATGAAACAATGTAAATGCATATCAAAAACGAAGAGGGAAGGAAACCAGACACAAAAGAATACATGCTTTATGATTCTACTTATAGGAAGTTCTAAAATAGGAAAATCTTATCTACAGACCAAAGTATATCAGTGGTTGACCTGGGGTTAGGAGTGCGAGAGATTGACTGGGAAGGGGCACAGGGGAACTATCTGCGGGTGATGGAATGTTCTATCTAGATGGTGCTAGTGATTACACAGGTGCATAAATTCATCAAAACTCATTTAACTGTACACTTAAAATAAGTGCACTTTATTGTGATTTAAAAATCTGAAGTAATAATAGAATAATAGTCATAATCATAATAGTGTTAATGTGGGCTTCCCTGGTGCTCCGTTAGGACTCCGTGCTTCCCCTACGGGGGCATAGTTTCCATCCCTGGTCAGGGGAACTAAGATCCCGCATGCTGCACAGCACAGCCAAAAAAAAAGAAAAAGAAAGAAAAGAAAAAGAAAAAAACAAAAATAGTGTTAATGACACCACTGATAGGAAGGCTCTCCAAGGTATAATAAGTGGAAAAAAAATCAAGGTGCAGGGACTTCCCTGGTGGCCCAGTGGTTAAGGATCTGCCTGCCAATGCAGGGGACACAGTTCCATCCCTGTTCTGGGAAGATCTCACATGCTGTGGAGCAACTAAGCCCATGTGCCACAACTACTGAAGCCCACACGCCTAGAGCCTGTGCTCAGCAACAAGAGAAGCCACCACAATAAGAAGCCCCCACACGGCAAGGAAGAGTAGTCTGCGCTTTCCACAACGAGAGAAAGCCCACTGGCAGCAAGGAAGATACAACGAAGACCCAAGAGCAGCCAAAAATAAATAAATAAACAATTAATTTTAAAAAAATCAAAGTGCAGAAAAATGTTATAAAGAGACAAAAATGTTTGTATTGTCTTGGACATGTATAAAATAATCTAAAAGCCTATAAAAGAAGCTAATAATAGCTTCCTGTTGGGGAGTGGGAGGTGCTGGTGTGCGGTTGGAGAGGCTGGGATGTTCCCTGTACCGCTCACCACACTTTTTTTTTCCGAAGGTACCCTGCCTTTTATTCTGAATCTTACAAAGAAGAAAATCACATATCCACTGAGTAGTAACAGGTTAAGGTAATGAATCATACAATATTAAACCATAATGGAATTTGCAGAAACCAAAAATGTGCACATTCACTCATGATTTACCGAAAGACTCTCTTTGCAAGTGGTAAATCAGCCGTGGTGTTGCTCTTTCACCACACTTTTTGATGTTTGAATCAGGCCAACATAGGTTATCCTCCTCCTCCCCACTGCAACTCTTACTAACTGAATTGCCACATTTTGAATTCTCAAAAACAAACAAACAGATTTGCTTAAAAGTTAACATCCCATTGTATATATGTGCCACATCTTTATCCATTCACTTGTTGATGGACATTTAGGTTGCTTCCCTGTCCTGGCTATTGCAAATAGTGCTGCAATGAACATGATGGTACATGTTTCTTTTTGGATTATGGTTTTCTTTGGGTATATGCCCAGTAGTGGGATTACTGGGTCACATGGTGGTTCCATTTTTAGTTTTTTAAGGAACCTCCAAACTGTTTTCCATAGTGACTGTATCAGCTTACATTCCCACCAACAGCACAGGAGAGTTCCCTTTTCTCCACACCCTCTCCAACATTTACTGTTTCTAGATGTTTTGATGATGGCCATTCTGATCGGTGCGAGGTGATACCTCATTGCGGCTTTGACTTGCATTTCTCTAATGATTAGTGATGTTGAGCATCTTTTCATGTGTTTGTTAGCCATCTGTATGTCTTCTTTGGAGAAATGTCCATTTAGGTCTTCTGCGCATTTGTGGATTGGGTTATTTGCTTTTTAAAATGTAATGAGGTGGATAGACCTAGAGACTGTCATACAGAGTGAAGTAAGCCAGAAAGAGAAAAACAAATACCATATGCTAACACATATATATGGAATCTGAAGAAATGGTACTGATGAACCCAGTGACAGGGCAAGAGTGGAGATACAGAAGTAGAGAATGGACTTGAGGACACTGGGCTGGGGTGGGGGGCGAAGGGGAAGCTGGGACGAAGTGAGAGAGTAGCATAGACATAGATACACTACCCACTGTAAAATAGATAGGTAGTGGGAGGTTGCTGTATAACAAAAGGAGATCAACTCGATGATGGGAGATGCCTTAGAGGGCCAGGAGAGGGAGAGGGGGAGGGAGTCGCGGGAGGGAGGGGATATGGGGATATATGTATAAATACAGCTGATTCACTTTGGTGTACCTCAAAAACTGGTACAAGAGTGTAAAGCAAATATATTCCAATAAAGAGCTTTAAAAAAAAAAGTTGACATCCCTCGCTCTCGGAATACTTGCTACTCGCTATCCGAATTTACTACTCAGTACAGAAACTTTTTAAAACAAGAAACAGATGTTACCGAGGCCAAAAGGATCCCCCACGTGTGGGAGGTAGGAGTCTATGGCTTTGTGCCATTCTTCGCATTCCCCCCACCCCCCACCCCCCGGACGAAGGGCTGCCCCCCTCTCCGCCTGTCCCGGCGCCGCCTTGCCTTTGCCGGGCAGGGAGCCCGCAGAACTGCGGCTTCCACTGGTCTTCACCACGCACCCGCGCGCCTCGGGGGCAGGGGCTGGCGGCCACCGCGGAACAGAGGCAAGCGTGGGGCTGTGGCCGCACCTGCCTGTCGCGGTCCCCCGGGCCTCCCCTCTCCTAGGGGCCGCCAGTCTCTCGCCCGGGAGACTCTGCACAGGACGGGTGGCAAGGCGAGGACAAAGGTCCGCCCCAGGAGATCACGGAAGGGGTGCTTCCTGGGCAGCACCAGGTGGCCCCCTAGCACTGTCCCCGCCTCCCCGCTCTGGTCCTCAAAAGCCCTTCCCGAGGGTCCCGGCCCCATCACTTCCCACCCGGACGAGTAAGGGGCCCTCTGAGACCCATGCGGCGGGTTGGCTCAAGACAGTCTCCCGGGGAGGCCGCACAGACTCCCACCTCCGCCCCGCCGATCTCTAGCCCCTGGATGGCTGGAGGGTGGTCCCGGCTCCCCGAGGGCACGCGCCGGCCGGGGTCAGGACTGATGGGCTGCGATGGTGGCGCGGGCAGGCGGGGCTCCCCGCGGGGTTGCGCGAGGAGAGGGTGCGGGCCGCGGGGGTGCGGGAGGGTCTGGAGGCAGCAGGCCGGCTGCACTGGGCGTGGGTCGGCCGCGATCCAGCAGGGGCGGAGCCGGGAGCAGGGAGCCGGGAAGCCGGGAGCCGCAGCTCAGACGCTAGGCGCTCACAGCTATGCGGCCGGGGTCTCAGAGATCTCGAGGGTCGCCTGCGTTGGGGCTGCTGCTGTTACTGCGACTACAGTGGCCGGTGTGGGGGGCTGAGGCGTTTCAAGGTGAGTGGGAGTGCGCCCCGAGGGTCAGGGGGGGTCACTGTCAGGGATGGAGGGTCGGAAATCCCCGGGGATCCCGCGGGCCAGGAGGACAGGGCATGGCGAGGGTTTGGGAGAATCTCTGGGAATTGCCCAGGGACTCTCAACTGTAGTTGGGCTGGCCTCGAGGCCCAGACTTGCACACTGTGCCCAGATGCCCTGTGCCAATGGCGAAGCAGAGTGGCAGGGCCCCTTCCCCTCTAAGCAGCTGCCCAGCACTCCCAAACCCCTCTGGATTCTCTACTCTGGCCCCATCCGCCAGTGTGAAGGTTCTTGCACCTCCAACCCCTAAGGGTTCAGCGGGCCTCCGCCTTCCAGGAAGCCCCAGACCACTGGTGCCCTGGAGTCCCTGCGGTGACCTCACACTAAGGGGCTAAGCTGCGGCCTCCACACTCACGTATCATCCTCTGTTCACCCCCTCATCCCACGGCCTTGGGGCAGTGTGTATGTTGTTTATATTGTTGCCTTGTTTGGTTAGATAGAAACTGCTTCAAACAGAAGGTGGCTGTTGAGCAGGGCCCTGGGGGAAGCCTGCAGCTCTGTCTCTTCTCAGTGTGACCTCTGCAAACTCTCTGTGAGATGGCGCTGGTGAAAACCTCTCCCAAAGGGCGGAAGGATTGGTCCAGTCCTGTACATCAAGTGCCTGAGGAGGGGGGCAGGAAAGGCTGGGCAGCCTGGGGGTAGTGATTCCGGAGCACTGCACCGGGTGGGGGGTGGGGTGGGGTGGAGGGTCGGGGAGGGGGCAACAGGGATAGGGTCCCGCTCTGTTCTGGGCGCGGAGGGGGAGGGACGACAGCCCTCTTGCCTTTGGGGATGGTCGCCAGGCATTCTACAGCTCGCTCCTCTTCAGCCTGGGGTCGGGGGAGGATGAGGGGAACCCTGGGAGGAATGGAGAGGGACTCTGTGCTCCCAACACCACACTGGCTCCCGGGTTTCCACTCCCATCCACCTGGTCACCACAGCTCCATCTCTGCCTCCCTGTCCCCATCAAGGTGCCAATGGCCAGTGTGTGTGCGCAGGGCCAGGAGAACCCCCCACCCACACTCACACATGTACACAGGCACACCCTCCCGTCTCCACCCTGGGAAGCCCAGAGCCAGCTGGACCTGCTGCTCCACACTGAGTTAAATCCTTCTGGCCTGAGACCCCCACCTCTCCCTTGCCTAACCCCCCCAGACCCCTCCCTACACTGGCCCTTCAGCCTCCAGTCCACGGCCCTGCACCTCCCCCCCTCCCCCCTCAACGACCTGAAGGCAACTGCTGATGCAGTCACAGAGGGATTCTTGGGAGAAGCTTCCTGAAACTGCTGCTATTCCAGGCCTTTGATAATGGGGTCTGGAGGAGGAGGTGAAGGAGAAAGGAGCCGGGGTGGCCTGGCAGGAGTTGAGCCACTTCCCCAGGCAGGACTGTGGCCAGGGCTGGGTGGGGGTTGGGGAGCTGTCAGTTCTGGGAGCTGGGCTTCCCCAGGGACTGAGTGCCAGAGGGATGGGAGGGCTGCGTGTAGACTCTGGGCAGCCTGAGGTCTGATTCCTGCCGGGCGGGTGTGGTGAGAGTTTCTGGGGCCCCCTGGCAGGGGGGTGCTGGGAGCATTCCAGGGGAGCATTCCAGGCGCCTTTTGAGTAATGCTTGGCTCTGGTATTCCTCCTGGAGCCCCCTTAAGCATTCCTGGCCTGGGAGCCCTCAGGCTCTGTCTCCCAAACAACCCTCGCCCTCCCCCCCAACCCGAGCGTGAAGACACAGGAGGGGGCTTCTGGGCCAGCGTCCCTGGAAGCCCTGCCCCCAGCATGAAGCCCCCAGGGGGAGCTTTGGGCAACATCTGGCTGTTGTTTTTCTCAGATAGTAGGGGAGACACAGGCGTCCTCTATTCACAGATCTCTCACCCTAAAAGCACCTGCTGCCCAGTCTAAATGAAGCTGCCTCCCATTTCCTTTCCCCTCCCTTCGGGGCCTTGGTCTCTTCTTTTGTCTTTGACCCCAATCCCCCCTCCCAAGGACTTGGGGCTCCCAAGTCCCCAGCTGAGCTGTTCTTTCCAGCCTCCTCTCTCTCTCTTCTGCCACCTCCCTGGTGGCTCCTCAGTTCCAAGGATACCCCATGGGTGGCCACCCTTCTCCAGGCCAAACCTTTGAGTATTGAAGATGGAGTCTCCTGTTTCTGCCTGCTGACATCCTCTAACTCTATCCCTCTGTTGTCTCCAGCTTCCCTGTGTCCCTCAGGTCCCCCTCACCTTGTGCTCTGTCCTCACCCCAGGAAACAGCCTTGGAGAGCCAGTCATCCTGCACTGGGTTCTGGATGGACAACCCCAGCGCATGGTCACCGTGGAGGAGCCGGTCAGTGCAAGGTCACCCCTTCCTCTGCAGAGGCCCAGGGTCTCTCAGCCTCTTTGCTCCTTGCCAAACTTCAGCGTGGCAGTTTTGCTGGGGCCGCTAGATTCCCAGAGTCTTTTAGACCCCTCCCCAAAGGTTTGGCAGGTGGGAGAGTGAGACATCCAGATGGAGAGAGGCTGCACACGTGGAAGTCATTTTCCAGTTTCCTCTCCCCCACCTCCTCCCTAACCCTCTCTTCCCAGTATTATTCAGGCCACCCCCACCCCATCAGGCAGAGGTGGGGCCACAGTTTGTGGGGCCTGAAGCTTTTCAGGGCCCTCTTTAAGAAAACACCAAAATATCTTCCTTTTGCAAAGTTTACCAGAACATGTGACCCTGTGGATGCATTGCTGTCCTCTCCAGGACACTGCCATTCAAGGGGCTGAAATTTCAGCCTCAGTGGCTCACTCAGGATCCACTTCTGCCCAGTAGTCACTCTCCTTGTGCCCCCAGATGCAAGCCCACCCTGTTTTACTCCTCCTGGATGCTCTGCCCCCGTCTCCTCCCAACAGCCACCCATCACACACTTCCCGAATAACCTAGCCCCCATCTGTATGTGCCACACAGCTGTGTTGCACAGAGACCAACAGCCTTTGTATGCCCATTTCACAGAGGGGCAAACTGAAGCCCAGAGAGGTTGGAAAAACTGCCCAAGATCACACAGCTCTTTAACTCAGAAGAAATCATTGGCCAATGGTCCCCAAGCCTAGAGCCCTCTTCATCCTGAATTTTCAGGAAAGAGAGGACAACACACTGTCCAAGCCTGCAAGGAAGAAGGCAGGAGAGCACTGCCATGAAGGGAAGGCTGAGGGGCCCCCACAGGCCCCCAAACGCTCAATCTAGGGCCCTCACTGGGTCCCCCAGATCCCCAGGGCCCCCATTCAAGCGGTCAGCACGGTGCTGGTCCGAGGTTTGAGGCTGTTCATCACCAGCAGAGAAGGGATGCCACGTGCTGAGGCCGCCCTGACTGCGGACCTCCCGCTGGGCCTGGCCTGGGCTGTGACCAAATGGGAGGGGAATGTCAGAGGGGCTTTTCTTTCCCCACGTTCTCTGTCCCTGGGAAGCCTGCCAAGATGAGGACAGCAGGCAGTGCGGCAGGGAGGCCTGTCGCAGAGGCAGGAAACACCTCCATTTTAGGTTCGAGACGGAGTGCGTGGTGAGGGGCAGGGTAACCAGGAGGGTGAGGAGTGAGGACAGCAAGGGCTGCAGAGGGACAGAGAGAGGGGTGGGGGTGGGGCAAGAGGCAGCTTTCCATCCGGGCTGCCTCCTTTCCCCAGTGCAAACCTTTCTCCCATAAAACAAGGGGCATTCTGGCCATGTGAGCTCATGCTTGGGCCTAGGGGGGCCTTTGGGAGGGGGAGGGGACTATTTTCTCCCCACCTGTGGAGAAAGGCACCCCCACAAGGCTCTGAGCCTCTTGGCCTGGGGCCCAGGCCAGCGCATTGTGGGATAAAAGGGACGGGCCAGCAAGGGTGGGGGCCTGCGCTCCGAAGACACAGCTGCTCTCCAGCAGGCTCCCGGCCGCTCCAGCTCTGGGCCCCCAGCCAGGCTGAGTGGACAAAGGGGGCAGATGGGGGGTTCCCTCAGGGTGGAAGCGGCAAAGAGGTAGGGGAAGCAGAGGTGGGCGGGCAGGCCCAGGCCCACCCTCCTGACATCTAGCTGAGAAAGCCAGTGTTTTTCTCTTGGCCTGGGGTGTGGGTCGGTGTTTACTTCACGGGCTCAGTGAAGCTAGAGGTGTAGGAAAATTTAGTAGGGTTGGGGGCAGTTTGTCAGCACTGGAGGTGGAGGTCCTAAGTCTGAATTCTGCAGGGAGTGGGGAGCGGCAAGATACAGAGAGGAGAGGCGGTGAGGGGGCCCGAGCCATGGCTACCCCACTCTCCCACATCAGTGTCCTCAGAACCCCACTGTCCTCTCTGCTTAGAGGAAGGCTTCTGGGCATAAAAGAGGAGGGAAGGCCAGAGGAAGAGCCCAGTCATGCTGGGCAAGGCATGGCATCTTCCTGAGACCCCTTGCCTCTCCAGGGAGGACGTGGAGCTCACCTAGCAGGCTCTGTGAAACAGCTGCTGTCAGAACAACAAACACCCTGAGTTTGGGAACATCTTTGCATGTTCTCGCCCCACAGCCATCCACAGCCATCCACACCCACGATGGCAAACGGGGGCCTTCTGCCCTGAGCCCCTGTGTTCTCTCTGTGAACTCCCCTGCCAGCCAGCTTCACATCCTTCCTGCTTCCTGGCAGGCAGGGGACCTGGATGCCTGTCCTCTCAGCCCTACACTCCTTCTTTCCAGGTCTTGAAGCTAGAAGTGGGGCTGGTGGTCTTGGAGGCTGAAGGCCAGGAGCTCCTGCTAGAGCTGGAGAAGAATCAGTGAGTGACATGCCGGGGAAAGAGCTGGGAGCCGAGAACAGTCCTTCTCTCTGGGGAGGGATCAGTGCTGCGGGCAGGGACTGATGGGAGCCCTGGGGGAGGCTGGATGGGGCGAGAGCCCCAGAGGAGGAGGTGCAGGTGACAGGGAGAGTCATGCTAGCCCATGACTGGCTCCCTTGAGACTGAAGTGGGCTATTGAGGCTGGATCAGCCCCGCGGTGGGGCGCATCTCTCAACCCGGCCCCAGAAACATCTCGTCAGCTTCCTGCCGGGAATGAGTGTGCACCGTCTGGTTGGTGCTCACAGGGTGTGCTGAGTCAAGAGAATCCAAGATGGATTCCCAAGATGGGCGGGTTCTCCAGGCTGCGGGAATGCCAGGGAGTGGTTACAAAGGTCAAGGCACACTGAGGGGGGTGGCAATTCTGGCTTACCTGGGGAGTCTCCATCTGTAGGGAAGGGAACAAGGGGAAACAAATCTGGGGAGTCCTAGTGGGGCCAGATCACAGAAGGCCATTTTGGTGCGGAGTGTTCAGGATGGTGCAAAGCCAAAGACTTTGAGCTGGTGAATAAGCCAGCAAAGCTGGGCTGGGTGAGGTGAGTGTCTAAGATGGAGCATGGGTTTTTTTTTTTTTAATTGATGTCCATTCATACATGATCATAATAACTTCCAGTGTTTACTGGATGCTCCTTATGGACCAAACACTGCATTAAACACTTGACATTCATATTCTCATTTGGTCGTTCCAACCAGTGAGGACTGTTACTTTACAACTAAGTCATAGAGAAGTTGGAGCGTGGGTTCTTGAAACCATCTAGATCGTATTAGCAGCAGCTATCATTTATCAAGTGCTTGTTTCATCATAAGCACTGTTCTGACCACTCTACACATGTTTTATTCTCCCCCATGCCCTGGGAACAAACTCAGTTTCCCCCCATGCCTAACCATAGTTTCTCTGGGGTTCCACGTCCCCATGTGTTCAGTAGGGTGATCACATCACCTCCCTCTTAGGGTGGAGCGTGTGGGTGGAGTGGGGGAGCAAAGCTGGAGGAGGAGGTAAGACTGGGAAGTGGAGAAGCAGGCATCTCAAGTCTCTGGGGGCAGCCTGGGGGTAAAGAGGTCAAGGTGAAGTGCGGTGAAGGATTTTCTTTAAAGAAGAGAAACTGACTAATGGTTGATCTGTCTTGGTGGGAAGGATCCTGGTGAGATGGAGCCGGAAGACGAAATCATTACTTGAGTGGGGTCTGGAGAAGGAGGGGAGGAGGATCCCTGCTCAGACAGGCAGGGCAGGCGCAGGTGTGGATTCTGTTTTCTCTGGATGCAGGGGATGAGCATTAGCGAAGGACAAGTGGGGGGATATGTGGGATCTGGGGGTCTGAGGAGATTTGAAGGAAATTTGAGTGGGAGGAGGTGGACTAGAGGGTTGTCCAGGTGCCCAACAAGGGTAGGCAGCATCCGGGGCCCCCTAGGGAGTTCACCACACCTCCTCGGCTCCAAGCCCCACCTACTTGGCAATGTCTGCTGACTCCTCTCCTCCTGCCCAGTCTCTCTCTAACACCCCTGACCCGTGGATCCAGCTGCCTGCCACAGGCCCCACGGGAACCACAAACTGTCCCGTGTTCCTGCTCCTCCCTGGTGCTTCTCATACTCCCATGTCCATATCTAAGCCATCACCAAGGCTCCTTCCTGACCTTCACCTTGCTGCCTCTGGTCCAAGATTTTTCTGAGCTGAGCAATGCACAGCCACTCCTGTCCCTTCCCTAAGACACACTTTGACTGCTTCTTAAACGCTAGCCCTGTGCCTCACTCATAGAACTACTCAATTAGCCTTCAGGGAGGAAGACCAGAGGGCATCCTGGAGGAGGCAGAGCTGGATTAGGTAATTTCTGCAACATCCCCTCCCAGCAGGCTGCTGGCCCCAGGATACACAGAAACCCACTACAGCCCAGATGGGCAGCCCGTAGTGCTGTTCCCCAACCACACGGTGAGTAACTTCCAAGGGCTCTGAGGACAGGGTGGGGGGTGCTGGGGGGTGCTGGGCATTGCACCCCTTGAGGGGCCTCTCCACCATCTCCCCTATTCTCCTCCTGTTCCGAAGGAGAAGCTGGAGCCAGCCCCCCACCATGCTTTCTTTCTTGCCCCTCCCACTTCCGCCCTGGCTGAGATTTGGGGCTGGGTACTTTGCTCTCCAGGATCATTGCCACTACCATGGGCGTGTGAGGGGCTTCCCGGACTCCTGGGTAGCCGTCAGCATCTGCTCGGGGATGAGGTGAGGAGTTCTGGGGGAGGGGGCTGGGCCTGGGGCTAGGGAGAGAGTTCCCTTACTGCCTGCCCCTGTACCCCTTTGCACCCTAGGGGCCTGATCAGGCTCAGCAGCACTGCCAGCTATTACCTGCATCCCTGGCCAGCTGGGCACTCCAAGGACTTCTCGACCCACAAGATCTTCCGGACGGAGCAGCTGCTCAGCTGGAAAGGGGCCTGTGGCCACAGGGACCCAGAGGACAAAAGGGACATGGCCAGCCTTTCGAGTGCCACCCAGATCAGGGTCAGGGGCACGGGCAGGGGTGGGGTGGAAATGCAGTATCCAGAGCCCTTTAAAATCAGAAGAGACAGGAATGAGCAGTCCCAAGTCAGGGCCTCCTGTCCTGACATTTTTATTTGGAGGCTGAAGAAATAAGTTCTACAAGAATTTTAAAGTTAACTTTGTGCTTTCTGGGAATGGGGGTTGGTGGTCAGGGCTCAAGCCCAGCAGCCTGCCACTCAGGGTCGCCACTGCTGCCCCCCAGGAGAGGCGGGAGTCCCTCGGGAGCCGGAGGTACCTGGAGCTGTACATAGTGGCGGACCACACCCTGGTAAGAGGAGCCCCAGGGGGGTCGACGGGCCTGGATGGGGTCAGCTCAGCCCGCCGTCACACCGCAGTGTTGCTTGCTGCTTTTCTAGTTCTTGACCCAGCACCGGAACTTGAACCACACCAAACAGCGTCTTCTGGAGGTCGCCAGCTACGTGGATCAGGTTGGGTCGGGGAGAGAGCCCTTATGGCGGTGACCGGTGACCGCGACAGGGGCAGGCTTGGAGATGGGGAGAGGGAACGGAGGGGAGAAGAGAGGGGCGCTCCCACGGAGGAGCACGGGCACCGCGGCGGCCACCCGCTTCAGCCCTGCCCCGCTGCGCCTGCAGATTCTCAGGACTCTGGACATTCAGGTGGCGCTGACCGGCCTGGAAGTGTGGACCGAGCAGGACCAGAGCCGCGTCACGCCAGACGCGAACGCCACGCTCTGGGCCTTCCTGCAGTGGCGCCGGGGACTGTGGGCGCGGCAGCCACACGACTCGGCGCAGCTGCTCACGTGGGTGCCTCCGACCCTCCCTCGGTCCCGGCCGGGCGGCCCGGACTCCCGGCCCGCCCGGTCACGCCGCGCTCCGCCCTCAGGGCCCGCGCCTTCCAGGGCGCCACCGTGGGCCTGGCGCCCGTCGAGGGCATGTGCTGCGCGGAGAGCTCTGGAGGCGTGAGCACCGTGAGCACCGCCCGGGACGGGAGCGGGAGGAGAGATGCTGGGGTTGGTCACTGCAGCCCGCAGTGACCGTCCCCACGCCCTCCCAGGACCACTCGGAGCTCCCCATTGGTGCTGCAGCCACCATGGCCCACGAGATAGGCCACAGCCTCGGCCTCAGCCACGACCCCGACGGCTGCTGCTTGGAGGCAGCGGCGGAGCAGGGCGGCTGCGTGATGGCAGCGGCTACCGGGTACCCGCGTCCGGGCCGGGGCGGGGCTGCGGGGCAGGCTCTGCGGGACCCCGCGCCTTCCTCAGTGCATTTCTTTGGGCGAAATGGTTATCCCTCAGTTTCTTGTTCTGTGAAATGGGGATGATGGTACTAGTGCCCACCCTGAGGGTTGTTTATGAGGCTTAAGTGTAGGGAACGCAGGCAAAGTGGGTTCTCATGATATGATAAATTATTTTCGGAACAACCATAGACTCCAACCCCGGGAGGCGCGGCGCTGGGTCGGGATTCGACCTTGGGTCCTGGGCTGCCCGCTCTTGGCGTCACACCCTCCTGCCTCGCGCTCGCTGTGTGACTTTGCGCGAGCTACTTACCCTCTCTAGGCTCTGCCTCTAGACAATTCGAGCCGCCCTTCGCTCACGCGGTGTCCGCGCATCCGGCGGCTGCGTGGCCAAGCACCGGAGTGCCAGGGGGAGGGGACTGGAGATGAGCAGGGGTTGACGGGGGTGGTCCCCGCACACCCGACGGCCTCCCCCGCCCGTAGGCACCCTTTCCCGCGTGTGTTTAGCGCCTGCAGCCGCCGCCAGCTGCGCGCCATCTTCCGAAGGGGAGGGGGCGCGTGCCTCTCCAACACGCCGGACTCCGGGCTCCTGGTGCCCCGGGCGCGCTGCGGGAACGGCTTCCTGGAAGAGGGCGAGGAGTGCGACTGCGGCGCCGGCCAGGTCGGGTCCGCACGACCAGCCCCGGGGGACCAAGCTGGCCCCCGCCCGCGCCCTCCCCGCAGGTCTGGACGCTGCACCCTCACCTGGTCCCTCCTCGCCTTTCCTGCTCCAGGACTGCCTGGACTCCTGCTGCCTTGCCCACAACTGCTCGCTGCGTGCAGGGGCCCAGTGCACCCACGGGGACTGCTGCGCACACTGCATGGTGAGGGCATGGGAGGCTCGGGGGTGAGGGGTAGAGGCACTTGGGAGCCGGTCTGGGCTAATCGGCACCCTGCGGCCCCCCTTGCGGGGGCTGGCTCTACTCTGTGCGTGGGTTCAGCTGGACCTCGTCACCAGGCTCCCCCGTGTCCGATAGGCGCCCTCGAAATGGATCTCTAACTGTTCGTTGTCTCTCCATGCCTCCCCGCCTTCCCTCCACCCGGCTCATCTGAGCAGCTGAAGCCGGCGGGCACGCCGTGCCGCCGGGCTGCAGGTGACTGTGACCTCCCTGAATTCTGCACGGGCGCCTCTCCCTATTGCCCCCCGGACATTTACCTACTGGATGGCTCGCCATGCGCCAGAGGCCGAGGCTACTGCCTGGACGGCGCGTGTCCCACGCTGGAGCAGCAGTGCCAGCAGCTCTGGGGGCCTGGTGAGACCAAGAGCGCGCGCTCCGCCCCCATCCTCCGGTGTGCGCGGCGCAGTGCCTCGGGGCAGGGGTGGGGGGACACTTATGCAGAAAGGGCGTGGTTCCGGTCTGGGCTGCCACCAGTCGCGCCCGTGCTTCCTCAGGCTCCCGCCCAGCCCCGGAGGCCTGTTTCCAGGTCGTGAACTCCGCGGGAGACGCCCATGGGAACTGCGGCCAGCAGGGAGACGGCAGCTTCGTGCCCTGCGCGGCGAGGTGCGGAGGGAGGGGAAGCTGGGGAATAGGGTATGGAGAAACTCCACGCTGCCTGACTACCCTCCGCTTCGTCCCTAGCGATACGCAGTGTGGGAAACTGCAGTGCCAGGGTGGGGAGCAGAGCGCACTGGTGCCGCACACGGTGCCGATGGACTCCACCGTACACCTAGGCAGCCGCCAGGTGACCTGCAGGGGAGCCTTGGTGCTGCCCGGTGCCCAGCTGGACCTGCCTGACTTGGGCCTGGTAGAGTCAGGCACCCGGTGTGGCCCTAGAATGGTGAGCCCTGCCCACTCAACCCCTCCCTGCCACTTGAGTGCCGAAGGCCAAAGCATCACTCCCCTCATTGCCCAGCGCTCACGCTGCCCATAGGTGTGCCAGCAGCGGCGCTGCCAGAACACTTCCTTCCAAGAGCTGGAGCTCTGCCTGAGCGCCTGCCACAGCCGCGGGGTGAGTGGCCTGAAAGGTGTGTGGGGGGTGCCTTTCGGAGTCCCCGATCTCATGGGACCCTCCTTTTCTCTCTTCCTCCGCAGGTTTGCAATAGTAACCGTAATTGCCACTGTGCTCCGGGCTGGGCTCCGCCTTCCTGTGACAAGCCAGGATTCGGTGGTAGTGTGGACAGCGGTCCTGTGCAGCCTGAAAGTGCGCCCGTGGGGGGCATGTGGGGAGGGGCCGCGTGGTGCACCTCGGCACTCAGCCATACCCTGTCCTCCGCAGACCAGGACACCTTCACACTGGCGGTGATCCTCAGCTTTCTGCTGCCTCTGCTCCCTGGGGCCGGCCTGGCCTGGTGCTGCTGCCGGCACCCGGGACTCCGTCTCCAACAATGCTTTTGGGGCTCAAGGAGGGACCCTGTGTGCAGTGGGTAGGCACTGAGGGCTAAGGTTCCTGCTCCCTGAGCCCACTCCTTTGGTTCCTGCTCCTCGGAGCTCTGCTGGACCTGGGGCAGCTGGAGTGGGGTCCTCAGGCCTTGCCCCCAGGTGTGGAGAGGCAGGCAGAGGCCATGGAAAGAAGCCTTGAGCAGAAGGCCCCAGTGGCTTTCCGGTGAAGCTGAAGGTGTGGATCTGTGCAGCGCCCTCTACCCTGGCCCGCACTGCTGTGGTTCAGTACCTCTTGTCCACGTCTTCTGTTTCTCCCACCAAGAGGCTGCCTCATCCTTCACTTTGCCCTGCTTTTCCACCAGCTCATGATGCAATTCCTGCTCCAGTGTGCCCTTCAAGGCCTCTCCAGCTTCTCTCTCATGAGCTTTCAGCCCTCTGGCGTTTCCTCTGCCTCAGTCTGTGCTGTTACCTCCTTCAAGTTCCCAAATGCTAGGCCCAGCACATCTTTCCTTTCCCTACCACTGGACAGCTATGGCGCTGGGTGCCTTTGTGCCAAGGGCCTGCCCCTAACCCAGTTCTCTACAACCTGGGATGAGGGTCACATGATACCAAGCATGGTCAGTCTAGGGCTGTCCCTTCACTGGGCACTGGGCAAGGCATGTCCCCTATGACCACATCTGACACAGCCTGGCCTCGGGAGTATTCTTGGCAAGCTGAGGGAGAGGGCAAGGTTTGGACTGGAGATGGGGGCAGAGGGCATCCCAAACAGAGGCAGGGCACCAGCTGAGAGTGCCTTGACACAATGAGTGTTGATTGTGGGTCTGAGAGCAGAGGATCAAGGTGGTCAGAGCTTGGTGTGTCATCACTGGGGGCTTACGGGGGGGCAGCACCTGCATGTCATCACCTGGGTGAGGTACTGAGAAGACTGTTGCAAAGAGATGTCAAAGTGGGACGGCCCTGGGAGAGGGGGCGTGAGCAGCGGAGCACAGCTTGGAGTCATCGAGGGCAGCAGGGCCACCCAATGACAAGGAGCACAAACACAGGTGCCACTGGGGCAGGAAGCCCACCCCTCTTTGGGATCCGAGTGATGCCAACATCTGGAGGATGCTGGGGTGGTGCCAGAGGTTGGGAGAAGTGTCAGGCCTGGAGAGAGGAAGTGTCAGAGGCCCTGGGAAGGCATGGGTCTCAACTGGAGCCTGGACCCCAAGGGCTCCTCTCAGAGGGGAGCAGGAAGTGAGCTGGAGAGCGTGACCTGGGTGCAAGCCCCTGGCTGCAGAGAAGCCCCAGGGTGCCCTGCTAACGGTCACTGTCTCAATCTCCTGGCCTCTTATCCACTGCTCAGACCTAAAAATGGCCCACGCAGGGGCCACCCTTTGGGCAGCATTCACCCCATGGAGTTGGGCCTGAGAGCCACTGCAGAGCCCCGGCCCCTCGGTGAGTGAGGCGCAATGGGAGATGGGGAGGGAAGGAAAGGGATGGGCCCCCTACTCTCCACTTAGCACCCAGCCACCCTGAGCCCTACCCCTCACCAGGGATTCTTGCCACCCACGTTCACAGCACTCTTCCCCCACCTGTTGCTCCGCAGACCTTGAGAACTCTGCCCCAACCCAACAGCCACCTTGAGAAGCCTGTGCCCCATGGCCCTGCTTCTACCCCCAAGGTAGGTGGGGTCTTCCCCTCCCATTGCTCATCCTTCCACCTCTTGTCCCTCATCTCACAGTCCCTTACTCTGGTTTTTTAAAAAATATATTTATTTATTTGGCTGCATTGGGGCTTAGTTGCAGCATGCAGGATCTTTAGTTGCAGCACTCAGGATCTTTAGTTGCAGCATGCAGGATCTTTAGTTGCATCATGTGAACTCTTAGTACAGCTTGTGGGATCTAGTTCCCTGACCAGGGATTGAACCTGGGCCCCCTGCATTGCGAGTGCGGACTCAGCCACTGGACAACCAGGGAAGTTCCACTTTTTTTTTTTTAATTTATTTTTTATTTATTGTGGTGGCTTCTCTTGTTGTAGAGCACAGGCTCTAGGCCTGCAGGCTTCAGTAATTGTGGCACATGGGCTCAATAGCTGTGGCTCTCGGGCTCCAGAGCACAGGCTTAATAGTTGTGGCTCATGGGCTTAGTTGCTCCACAGCATGTGGGATCTTCCTGGACCAGAGTTCAAACTTATGTCCCCTGCATTTGCAGGCGGATTCTTTTTTTTTTTAATTAAAAATTTTTTTTCAATCTTTTTTGGAGTATAATAGCTTTACACTGTTGTGCCAGTTTCTGCTGTACAACAAAGCGAATCATCTGTATTTATACATATATCCTCATATCCCCTCCCTCTTGAGCCTCCCTCCCACCCTCCCTACCCCACCCTTCTAGGTCATCAGCAATCATGGAGTTGATCTCCCTGTGTTAGGCAGTTGCTTCTCACTAGCTATCTATTTTACATTTGGTAGTGTATATATGTCAATGCTACTCTCTCCCTTTGTCCCAGCTTCCCCTTTGCCCCCACCCCCGTGTCCTCAAGTCTGTTCTCTACATCTGTGTCTTTATTCTTCCTCTGCCACTGAGTTCATCAGTACCAATTTTTTTTTAGATTCCATATATATGAGTTAGCATACAGTATTTGTTTTTCTCTTTCTGGTTTACTTCACTCTGTATGACAGACTCTAGGTCTATCCACCTCATTACATATAGCTCCATTTCATTCCTTTTTACGGCTAATATTCCACTGTATATATGTGCCACATCTTCTTTATCCATTCATCTGTTGATGGGCATTTAGGTTGCTTCCATGTCCTGGCTATTGTAGATAGTGCTGCAATGAACATTATGGTACATGTATCTTTTTGAATTATGGTTTTCTCCGGGTATATGCCCAGTAGTGGGATTGCTGGGTCATATGGTAGTTCCATTTTTAGTTTTTTAAGGAACCTCCATACTGTTTTTCATAGTGGCTGTACCAATTTACATTCCCACCAACAGCACAGGAGGGTTCCCTTTTCTCCACAGTGCAGGTGGATTCTTAACCGCTGCACCACCAGGGAAGTCCCCGGGGACGTTCCCATTCTGAGGTTTTTGAGCTTGTATTACAGAAATGAGACAGACCTCGTGGAGAAGCTGTTGTCTGGGGCCTGATGCTGGAGGCCCCTGGGTCAGGGAAGGAAGAAATTCTGGCTCTTCCTGGGTGGTTGGTTTTCCCTGAGGGAGCACAAGGGGTCCCTGCCACGTGACTTGCAAGCTGGGGCCCCAGCCCTCAGGGGATGACCTCTCCCCCACTTCATTCTCAGCAGGCAGAGCCCAAAAGCCAAGATCCTGTCTCTGGTGAAAAGTGACTCCTGAGATGAGAAGACTTAAGGACAAGGTGGCTACTGACAGCCATTCCAGGAACTTGGACCTCCAGGGGCAGAGCCAGCGAGTCAGCAGACCTCTTGCACCTTCAGACAGCTTCGAAATTTCTTCCCTGAGTTACCACTACACCACCTACTCCAGAACCCCGGAGCCTCATCAAAATTTGCTCGATGCTGTCCCCATTCCTTTGGGCTGTGGGATCCTGCTAGGGTATACCCTCCAGCTCAAGCAAGAATCCATCAGTCCCAGGAGGGAAGGTCATGTGGGCACTGAGCTCCTGTCAATAGGGGGTGCTGCGTCATGCCGGGCACCCAGAAAGGCCTCTGTCTAGGGAGCCTAGGTGTGTCTGCTACACTCACTTTATTCACACCTAGCTCTCTGGAGGGCAGTGACTGCTGGGTTAGAAGCCTGGATTCCAGGGGCCCTACATTTGAGACTGAGTCCACTTCCCTGGAGCCTGGCCCCTGCAAAAAAAACAAACAAACAAAACCCTTGGTACCTTCCTTCCTGCCTCCTCCTACCCTCTCTTGTCCCTCAGATGCTTCCTCAGCCCCATGCCACCCCTAGTCCTCAGGTGAGGTTATAGAGGAGCACGGGGCCTGCTGCAGTCCCCTCACTTTGGACATTCATCAGCCTCTCCTTCATTCTATGGGAGGGGACAAAGGAACCCATTTTGAGAAGGACACCAAAGTATAATCAGAAGAAAGACATTTTGCCCTGGGACCTCTGTGAGTCTTTTCTGTCTGTAAATTCAACGCCATGGGGCTTCCTGAGGGTGACAAAGGGTGGTGGCTGGTGGGTGGAGCCTCAGATGACAGCCAGGCCCCAGATGCACCCGGGCACAGGATGGCGTTGCCTAGCTTGAATGATCCCGTTGCTCCACCTCTCCTGCCTCCCTTGGACACTCTCAGCAGCCATTTACTCTCTCCTACTGCTTCATGCAGGACTTGCTGCGTGACCTTCTTTATCAGCTAGCTGTTGCTACATAACAAAACCGCCCCAAAACTTAGTAGCTTAAAACAATCACCCGTTCTGTGAATTGGCAGATTAGGTTGAATGCACCTGGTCCCGGCTCAGCTCCCTTATGCTGGTCACTGCTTCCGGGGCTGGCTGCCTATTGGCTAGGGTAATGGGGATGAGTGGACTCTGTGTCTCTCATTTCCCAGTAGGCTAGCCTAGGCCTGTTCACGAAACAGCTGCGGAGGGTTCTAAGCAAGCAGGACCAGGATTAGAGTGAGACAAGGGAGGCACTTACCTTGGGAACAAAGAAGTAATCAAGATAAGTAATATTGTAATGTAATGTTTTTAAAGCTCAAAATTAATACAAAGTCCATGATGAACAAAATCTCCAACTTTTAGCTAAAGACAGGATCAGTTACCATACCAAGGCATTTTGGAGCCTGAGGCAAAAAGAAAAGTCAGTAGTTGTGATTCTGAAGCAAGTAGCTCACTCACCTCCTCCTGCAGAAGAGTATATGGAAGCTTGTCAGGCTTCTTGAGAGTCCACGACTGGCACATTTTACGTCTATAACATTCTGTTGGCCTAAGCAAGTCACAGGGCCAGCCAGGTTCCAGGGGCTGGGAGGTAAACTCCACCTCCATTCCAGGGAGGAGCAGCAAAATCATATTTCAGACGGTGTGCAGAGCCGGGGAATTTCTGCAGTCACCTTCAGCCGAAGGCGCTGAATGAGACTGTTTGCTAAAGCCCACTCCTGTGTTCGCTGTGGGGTTCGGATTTATAGAGATGACAGAGCAATGACACAGAGAGGTTAATGCCATTGAAAGGAGTTTTTATGGCTTACGTTTCCCTCCAGGAGGGGGCCTGCCCACCGTGCAGGGCCACAAAGGCAAGCACCCAGTTTGTAAGGAAGGACGGAGGAACTACCACAGATTGGACGAAACTAAGGTGACATGACCACTTAGCGCTGGGTGGGATCTTGGAACAGAAAAAGGACATTAGTGGAAAGACTGGGGAAATTCAAAGTGATCTATAGCGAAGTGTCTTGTACGAACATTAATTTCGTAGTTTTAATAATTGTACTATGGTCAGGTAAGACGTTGACGTTAGGGAAAACTGGGTGAAGGATATAAAGGGAATGCTAGCATTTTTGCAATGCTCTAATTTTTCTGCAAATCTAAAATTGGCTGATTGGGACTTCCTTGGTGGTGCAGTGGTTAAGAATCCGCCTGCCAATGCAGGGGACACGGGTTTGATCCCTGGTCCAGGAAAATCCCATGTGGCACAGAGCAATTAAGCCTGTGCACCACAACTACTGAGCCCGCGCACCTAGAGCCCGTACTCCACAGCAAGAGAAGCCACGGCAATGAGAAGCCTGTGCGCTGTAACAGAGTAGCCCCTGCTTGCCACAACTACAGAAAGCCTGTGTGCAGCAACAAAGACCCAACGCAGTCAAAAATAAATAAATGAAAGAAAGAAGAAAGAAAGAAAGAAAGAAAGAAAGAAAGAAAGAAAGAAAGAAAGAAAGAGAAAGAAAGAAAGAAAGAAAGAAAGAAAGAAAGAAAGAAAAAGAAAAAGAAAGAAAAGAAAATAGGCTAATAAAAAGCTAACAAAAAATTATAAAAGAAGAAAAAGAACAATGTTGTTTCATAAAGTTAATAGTTTAGCATGGGAGAGACAAGGTCTCCTGGGGTTGCTGTGTTGGTGTTGCTGTGTGTGTGTGTGGGGAGTGTGTGGTGGGATCCATCTAGGCACATTCAGGCGCCAACTCAGTGGCTCCCAGATCTGCCTGAAGGTGCAGCCTGGGTGAGGACTCAGTGGGGGTGGGGAGTCATTCCTGATGCAAAGGCTCCTCCCACCAGAAGAGCAGTCAGCGCAGACACCTGGGTTTCCAACTGGCTATGCCCAGGGGCTCTGGGAAGGAGGCGCCTGTCTGCCTGGGACTCTACCTCCTGTCGTCCTCTCCTCTGTTTGCTGCCCAGGATGGCCAGCTGCTTGGTACCCACATTGCTGCTGCTACTGCTTCTAGGTGAGTGGCTGCCTCCTCCCCCAGACCTCTGAACCATGGCTTCTCTGTCCCTGATCCTCCTCCATCCTCAAGAACAAGGTGGGAGGGTAAGAAGGTGATTAGAGGAGAAGCCGAAATGCAGGAAGGGGCACCAGTGAGACACCTGTGCTCCAGGTGTGGGGACACCCACACCGCACCCCCCCCTCCAGCTTCTGGGTCCCAGGGAGCCACGGCCTCCCAAGTCTTGCCTTGACAGTTCTGCCCCAGGAACTTCCTTTCTCCTATTGCCTGCTCTCCTGCCTCTGTGACCCTCCCCCCAGCCCCAACCTTCCCCCTTCAGTCTTGCAGCTTCACGCTGATTCCTTGCCCTGCAGCTTCAGTGTCTCCATGCCATGCTTCTGCTGTTCCACCTGCCTGGACTACCCCTTCCCCACCTAGGGCATCACGGAGGGAGGGGTCACTTTACCAGGCGGTGTAGGGTGGGGAGAATGGAATCTGGCAAAGGTTTAAGGCAGAGGAGGTCTTGGAGCTGAGATGCGCTGTTTTGAGGGTGAAGATGAAGTAACTGGTGCTCCTGGTGGAGCGAAACAGGTAAGCAAAGGAACAGAGGTGGGACCACGATCTGTGGAGACACTAGGTGCTGTTGTGTGTGGCTGAGGCCTGGGGATGTGAGGGCTTGGCTGGGAGAGAAAGGCAGAGTTTGCCTGCTGCTCTGGAGTCCTGGAAGGGAGGGAAGGAGAGTGGAGGGAAGGAGAGAAGAGAGAAAGGAAGGGCTCCCCTCTCTCCTGTCTATCCCCTCCACTCACATACCTATTTGAAGCCCTCCATGTCTATTCTACCCTCCTGCATGGCCCCCCAAAAGAGGTGGCCAGTGCCCGAGAAGGGCCCTGCTCCCAGCCCTGAGGCTTGAAATACCCCCTACACACACACACACACACACACACACACACAGTGAGATGGGTGCTAAGCCAGGCTGGGAAACTTCCCTCAGACTTCGGTGCCAGAAGTCTTATCACCTGGGCAAGGCTCCTGGAGGCTGAGAGCACTGAGAAACAGTGGTAGACTGGTTTTGGTGACTGAGGCCCTAGGAAGGGGCTGTCACGTTCCGACCTCCAGAGACCCTAGCTTGGCTGGATTTAGATGTGGCCCGTGGTACTTCTGGATAAAGTTTACCCTCTGCCCAACAGACCCCTGGTGTGTGACTGGGCTGTGCCAGGCACCCTCTCTGCCCCCAGTGGAGAGAGACCTGTGGCCTGCCATCTGGGACTTCGCTTGAATCTACACCCTGGCAGCCAGGCCTAAATGGCTCCAGTGTCCAGAGCCCTTGTGGGGAATCCCTCTTTCACTGACCGGGTGGAGAGTGGAGAGGCCAGGGGAAGCCAGAGTCCATCCGGACTGGGCAGCACCAGTGAGAAGGGAGCAACAGAAGAGGATGGAGGGGGCAGAGGCAGGGGGCAGGAGGAGGCACATGGGAAGGTCACGAAGGACCTATAGCCTATAGCCCACTCAAGGGTCTCCAAGGGGGCAGGCGAAGGAAGGGAAAGGAAGAAAGGTCAGGCGTCCCAGCATGTCAAAGAGAGGAAGAGGAGCGGCCACTATCCTCAGCGCCATTTCTTAAAAGTCTCCATTAGCCAGGTCCCCAGAAGCCTTGCTGTTCTCTGTGTCAGATGGGGCCCAGGAGACTGGGAGGAATCTCATGGACCCCTCTTTGGATGGGTGAGGGGTGGTGCCTTGGGAGGTTGGGCCTCAGCTTCTGGGGGAGGCCAGGCCCGGTCTCGCGCGCCCCGTCCACCCCAGACATGATGCAGGAACCCCCAGACCGCACCGCCGCCCATCCTCGCAACGGAAGGCCAGTCCGTGCCAGTCACTCACGCCTGTGGGTCACATGCTGCCTATGTCGAGCTCTGAGCACTCCGCATCTTCGGAGGCCCTGACCCAGAGGCGGGTGAAGTGTGCGTGTAGTGCAAGCCAACAACTGCAGTCTGCCCGCCGCTCCACCAGGGTCGCCGAGCTCCGTCGCACCGAACCGATGCGTGGACGCGGCCGACGCGTGCACTGCGGACGCGCGGTGCCACCGGCTGCGCACCGCGTACGTGGCGCAGTGCCTGGGTCGGGCCGTGCCGGGGGGCTGCCCCCGCGCCCGCTGCCGCCGCGCCCTGCGCCGCTTCTTCGCCCGCGGGCCCCCCGCGCTCACCCACGCGCTGCTCTTCTGCCCGTGCGGTGGCCCCGCGTGCGCCGAGCGTCGGCGCCAGACCTTCGTGCCCTCCTGCGCCTTCTCGGAGCCGGGCCCGGCGCCGCCCTCCTGCCTCGCGCCTTTGGACGCCTGCGAGCACAGCCGGCTCTGCAGGTGCAGCGGGAGGTGGAGTGGAGGGCGGGGGCGGGGCGCGCGGGCGGGGGCGGGGCTCGCTCGCCGCCCACTCACTGCCGGCCGCGCGGCGCAGGCCCCGCCTCCTGGCCTTCCAGGCCTCCTGCGCGCCCGAGCCCGGCAACCCAGACGGCTGCCTGCGAGACCAGGCCCCCGGCTGCCTGCGCGCCTACGCCGGCCTCGTGGGTAGGCACCGCCCGGACCCCGGCTGGGGCGGGGAGTCTCCTGGGGATTGCTGCGCGTGGGCGGGCCGACGAGCCTGCCTTCGGGGTCTCGGCAGGCACCGCCATCACACCCAACTACGTGGACAACGCCAGCGCGCGCGTGGCGCCCTGGTGCGACTGCGGAGCCAGCGGAAACCGGCGTGAGGAGTGCGAAGTCTTCCGGGGGCTCTTTACCAGGAACCGCTGCTTGGGTGAGGGGCCCGGGCGGGACGGGGCGGGAGGCCAGTCGGCGCTTACTGCCCCTTCCGAGCTGCCTGGCTGGCGGGGAGGATACTGAGGCCCTTCGCGGCAGCCCAGGCAGGCCCAGTTCCCCCTCTGCTGTTGTCTTGCCCCTTGGGCAGTCTGCGCCCAGCTGGTTCCGGAGACCAGGTCACAGACCAGAGTAGAATCCCAGGGTAGTCTAGGCTGGTGCCCCAGTGGGCCGGAAGTGGGGGCAGTTAAAACTAGTTTCTGAGGACCTGGAATGGAACAAGGTGAGATTCTTGCTTCTGCCACTTGAGAGGCGGTTCCATCCCCCAGCAGAGCCAACTCCCCCCATTAATCTTGCCTTTCGGGTCTGACTTAGCTGGGTGGTTCGCTGACCAGTCTGGGAGTTAGGGGGCCTGAGTTTGAAGCCTGACTCAGCCACTTACTAGCTGAGAGTTAGTTACCTCCTCTAAGCCTTTTTGTGTCCATCTGTAAAAGGGGAATGATTTGTCACGCTCGCGTGAGGTTAGAAGACTACAGTTTGTAAAGCACTCAACACAGTTGTCTTTATTTTGTTATTACTCGCCCAGCACCTTCCATCCCCAAAGCCTTGCAGACGTCCTATCTTCCCATTTCTGCCTAGGGAGGGTCCACGCAGGATGCCAAGGGTCTCAGATTGTCCTTGAAGAGCTGGGCCCTGTGCTAGGGTTTCTCAGCCAAGCCCATCCTGCACCTCTCCCTTCATAGATAGCGCCATACAGGCCTTTGACGGTGGGTGGCCCTCAATCCTACACAACCAGCTGGACCCCCACCAGGACCCTGAGCACACCCTCGGGCAGGTAGGTGCAAAGAGGGGCTGGTGAGCTGGCAGCCCCTGCACTGCCTCCTTCCACCCTTCTGTACCAGGTGGGCCTAGGTGGATGCTTGAATGGCCTGGGATGGTGGGGGTGGCAGAGAGCAGAGCCAGGCTTCTGCCTTAAGTCCACCCTCTGCTCCCATCTGCCAAGGTGTCCTGTGCAGATGCGCCCCTGGAGGGGAGCTCCCTGCTCAATGTGCTCCCTGTTCTGGTTCTCCGGCCCCTGCTCTGACTAGGACAGCAGACCTTGGACAACAGCCAACTGTCCCACCCTGCCTGGGATACTGGGCCTCATCGATGACCTACTGCCCCACTGAAAAAGGACTGGCTTACCTCCTAAGCTGGCCCCAGCGCTCTTGCCCTACTGCCCTTTGCAGATCTCTACACTTTTATCATGCTCTAAGGAGTACATCTGAACAGACTTGTAGGCAAAACTCCCTCTCATACTCCAGCCGTTTATGGCATCCTCCCAGTTAGGCACCACCATGATGATAGCCACCTGAACCCCATAACTAATGTTGGCAAAATGCTTCCTGTCCATGATATGCTGCTTGTTGGACACCACCTAGAGTGAGAACCCAGTTCCCTACGTCGCACTAGCCACATGGCCATCTTCCCCATGGTTCAACCTAGCACTAGGAATGGCATCCATAACTCAATAAATCCACGTGCACTGAGACTGGCCTTGCTTTCATGTGATCTGTGTTCTGGGGGACTGGAGACTAAGGTCAGCCACAGGGTGTGCCTCTGCTGGCCTCCATGACCTTGGATGGTCTTAGAACCTCTCCAGGCATCATCATTTCACCTGTGGATGCTGAAGTGAATCAACTATCAGGTCCTAGTGGCAGGGATTTTGGTTGCTTTCATTTATTCTTTCATTCTCTGCTAGTAATTAGATAAGAAAAACTACATTTCTCAGCCTCCCTTGCAGTGAGGCGGTCATGTGACACAGTTCTGGCCAGTGATTGAAATCCACAGATAAGGCTTCCAGGAGAGTGCTTTAAGAAGGAACAGACTTGAACTTCCTAGGTGGCGCAGTGGGTAAGAATCTGCCTGCCAGTGCAGGGGACATGGGTTCGAGCCCTGCCCCAGGAAGACACCACATGCCGCAGAGCAACTAAGCCCGTGCGCCACAACTATTGAGCCTGTGCTCTAGAGCCTGTGAGCCACAACTATTGAGCCCATGTGCCGCGACTACTGAAGCCCACGTGCCTAGAGCCTGTGCTCTGCAACAGAGCCACAACTATTGAGCCCATGTGCCGCGACTACTGAAGCCCACATGCCTAGAGCCTGTGCTCTGCAACAAGAAGGACCACCGCAATGAGAAGCCTGCGCACCACAACGAAGAGTAGCCCCCGCTCACCACAACTAGAGAAAGCCCGTGTGCAACAACGAAGACCCAACACGGCCAATTAAATAAATAAATAAATTTATTTAAAAAAAAAAGGAACAGACTTGCTGACTGGGCCCTTCAGTCCCTGGCCTCAGCCCCTTCCCTCTTCTTGCCCAGAACTTGGAGGCAATGCCTGGGAGCATGGGCACCATCTTGAAAGTGGAACTACATGACACTGTGGTGCGCTAGCCTGTTTGCCTTCCTCTGGGCTTTATTATGTGAGACAAATGATACCCCTAATTTGTTTAAGCCAGTTTCTCCCCAGGTACCAGTTATTTGCAGCCAAACATTGGCCCTGATTGACACACTTCCACCTTGGGGTGCCTGGGAGCCCCGGGATCGCCCGCTGTGCCCACTTAGGGCAGCCCCACCTCAGTGCACACAGAGCCCTGCTCTGACGGACACCTGAAAGAAGGGGCGAAGGTGGTTTTGTTTTTTGATTTCTGCATAATCTGTCTATTTCTGTCCAATGCAGAGTCACATTCTTTCCTGGAGCCGAGGGAAATTTATCGTAAAGGTTTTCATAAACGCTGTGTGGCCAGTGTGGACCCAGTGAATGCCAAGGGCATTGTGTGAAATTGCAGTTCTGTGGAGGGGTTTTGGCAGGAGAGGGCAGAGCGACGGGGGCAAGGTACTAAGCTTTCCTCAAAAGCTTAGGGACTCCTGATGAGTTACCGTGTCTCTGGGCTACTCCTTCGCAAACTTGGTTGAGAATAGGCAGGGGCCACAAGACAGGTTGAAGTGGAGGCTTTTGGTGCCTTGCTCAGACCTCTCTGGGCTAGTACAGTCCAAGCTGCTGGGGATGTTGGCTGCTAACACAGCTCACAGCTTCCCTCTCCTCTAGGAGAAATGCCTGTAAGGTTACCCGCTGCTCCCAGAGGTGGACAATGGCCAATGACTGATTGAGGCAGGAGTTCAGAGGCCTGGCCTGCGTGCCTTGGGGGACAGTTCTGTGCACCAGTCATGCGTCAGAGCTCCCTGTGGGATCAGCCTGAGGCTGGATCCCAGTTGAGACCACGTCCCAGTTTAGCTTCTTCCCCTGCCCACTCCTGCCTCCCTCACTTAGAGATTCCCCTGAGGGCACTTCCTCCAATAAATCATGGTCTGAGAATCTCTATCTTGAGCTCCACTTCTGGAAAACCCGACCTAAGACACGGGTTAGGTACAGACCGTGCCGAAGCTCAGACCTGGGGCTGTCCTGACCGGAAAAAGAGCCACTGGCTCTGAGACTGTGTAGTTAGCAACTTGTACCAAACCCACAGACACTGCATGGGGCAGCTGTCAACCAGCCTCCAGCTTCAGCTAGTACTCTCCTGATTGGAACCAAACACAGATCAAACTGGCTTGTGCATGCACCTGAGCAATTTGGGCTTCAGGCACAGCTGTCTCCAGGGGTTCAAATGATGTTGCCCCTGCTGGTCAGTGATCCCCTCTGAGGCCAGATAAGCTCTTACCACAGGGTAGGCAAGGATGCTACCAGCAGCCCCGGTTATACCGTCTTTCCTTAAGCTCTCTCAGCAGAGAAAGGCACTTCTCTTTCCTAGCATTTGTGGCCTGAAGGGTGACATCAGCCCACCAAGATCACATGAAATGGGAAGGACAATTTTCCAGTGGAAAAAAGGAAGGGTGTTGGACAGAGCAAAGCTCAGAGTCTAACCTATTCCCACTTTACAAAGAAGGAGCGTTCTCTACCACCTACACCTGTATGGGAATGGACACCTGGAGGGGGGCGGGGGGATACAGGAGGGTGGGATGGGCAAGTGAAAGCATTGCCTTGCCCTGTTTACCACCATTGTGTGGTAGCCCAAGTGCAGATTAAATATCTGCTAAGTGATTTGCCTTATGTGAGAGTGTGTTAAACTCTACTACATCCATTTTTCACTCAGAGTGAAATATAGGCATATACCTTTCAAAAGATTGGAAAGATAAAAATGAGTAGAACTTAGTGGAAAATAGCAAAGTTGTTCCATGGTAGCTGTCTGTCTTCCTTCAGTACTTCTCTCCAACTCAGGCACAGGGTTTAATCAAATGGAGCCTCTTTAATATCAGACAGTGTGCAAGGAAAAGAGGCTTCCTTCTCAGGTGCAGGAGGGAAATGAAAGGTCACAGGGCTCCTGTGTCAGCCTGGCTCTCTCTTTTTTTTTCCCCCAGAGTGAACATCCCCTGTGGGAGGCCTGAGTCTGTCTGGGGCATGGACCTAGCCAACTCTGGACACAAGCCAAAAGGAGGGACAGACCCCTGTGACATGCAGAGGCCATCGTCCTGCCACCTCTGGGACAGTCACCTCTCCTAGAGTTTTGTTGCTGTAGTGGGCTGAACGGTGGCTCCAAAGCTATGTCCTCATCCTAATCCCTGGAACTAGTGAATGTTACCTTGTATGTAGGCAAAAGAATGACTATTACCTTCTGTGGCAAAAGATGTGATTGAGTTAAGGATCCTGAGAGGAGGCACTTACCCTGGATTATCAGAGGGAGCCTAAATGCGGTCACGGGCATCTTTGTTAAAGAGAGGCCGAGGGAGATTAGACAAGACGTGTGGAAGAGAGGGTGCCGTGAAGACACAGGCAGAGGCAGGAGTGATGTGGTCACAAGCCAAGGCGTGTGGGCGACTGCCTGAAGCTAGAAAGGGCCAGGAGAGGATTCTCACCTAGAGTTTCTGCTCTAGGGGGAGCGCAGCTCGGCTCACACTGTGATTTTGGACTTTTGGCCTTTAGAACTGCACGTTTTCACAGTTCTGGAAATTTATTCTCATTTCTGCCGTTTAATGCCACCAAGTTTGGGTAATTTGTTACAGCAGCCTCGGGAAACTAATGGAGTTGTCCAAGGTGGTCAGGAGTTGGTGTTGGTCACGTCCACATAAAAAGGTCCTGGCTCGTAACATGGTGTTAAGTCTGGCCAAACACCTCAAAGCTGAGTCCAGCGGCCCCCATGAGCAGGAAAGGGTCCTGCCTTGCCCCACATCTGAGTATCGGCCTCTGTGTCCTGCCAGGTAGCTTGCTTGCTATCACTTTCTCCCGTGCATTCTGGGAAACGGCAGTCCTGGCCCTGACCTCGTCCCTGTGACTGGGTCTCTGTTAGCTGTTGTCAACACGGAGCCTCTAGTGGGCAGGTGGCTGGGGATGGGGGCAGGCAGAAAGGCAGGTGCTGGAAGCATCTGTGGATTTATGGGTGGAAACGTCACGGTTCATGAATGCCCGCTCTGGCCTGGAGCCTGTTGTCTCAGGTGCAAGGTTGATACGAAGCTGCTCACTGCCTCCCTCCTCCCTCCACCCACACCAATTGAGTCAGATGCGGCCAAAGTCACACAACTGGCTTATCTTTACAGGAAGTGTGGACACTGGTGGGTGAAATTTCTAGAGAGCCAGGAGGGAAGGGGCGTTGCAGGGCTTCAGAAGAGGTCCCCCAGCTGGATAGCAACTTGCCAGTGAGCCTGGCACACGTGTGAAAGGAGGCAGGTACGTGGCCCTGCCTTGCTGGGTTGCAGGCCCGGGGAGGTCTGGGATGTCTTGGGAAGCTGTTCTGTCAGGGACACGTCACCCCACACCCAAAGGAGCCTCCAGTCCAAGGCGGATGATACAGAGGAAAATTAAGATGAATGTACGCTGGACTTCCCTGGCGATGCATGGTTAAGAATCTGTCTGCCAATGCAGGGGACACGGGTTCGACCCCTGGTCTGGGAAGATCCCACATGATGCGGAGCAACTAAGCCCATGTGCCACAACTACTGAAGCCCGCACGCCTAGAGCCTGCACACCGCAACAGAGTAGCCCCCGCTAGTGGCAACCAGAGGAGGCCCGAGCACAGCAACAAAGACCCAGTGCAGCCAATACACACATACATACATAAATACATTTATATATTTAAAAGAAGATAAGGAGCTAAAATACACACAAAACCTCAGGACCTGAGCCCTCACGGGACTAGGATTAAGCAAATGAGGAGGGAAGGCCTACAGGGTATGTGAATAGGCCCCAGCAGCCAGGGCGGATCTCCAGGTCCTCCTGCGACACGCTTCATACAGTTATCAGCATCCTCTGGTCTAGTCCCTTCCTTGTGTTGGAGACACAGGATGGGAGAGAATTCTTGCCGGGCACGTCACACAGCTAGTAACACAGGGCTGCAGGCTGTGTGTCTGTTCAGGATGCTGCCCACACAGCTGTGTGGGACTGGGGACTCAGATACCAGGAATGACATTGCAGTTGGTGACAGAATTTTCCAAAATGATGACCAGCTCTTGGTAAAGTTTGGAAGAGAACAAAGTCCAGTCTTCCCTTATTTACACAGTAGAGTAGTTGCATTTCTGGAAAACTTTGTGTTTACGATAGGGTTGGGTTCTACACTAAAATAATTAGAAACAGGTGTTTTTTGTTTGTTTTTTTCCCATCTACACAAATATACAGCAAGACATTTGAAAACTGGGTGGGACATGGGTCAGTTCCTTATTGGGCAGGACAGTCCTGCACGTCACAGGATGACCACCTTCAGGCTCACCCACAAAGTCATAGCAGCACTGCCCCATTAAATGCAATAATCAAACCACCCCACCTCCTTCCAAGATGTCCCTTAAGGGGTAGTCCTGTACCCGTTGAGGACTATTGTCCTGCAGGACCTGGCAGACCCCAACTCCTACCACTGCTGTTGGAGCCAGTTTGCTCCCCCAGCCACCATGCCTCGCCACTGCGCAGACCCAGCGGGCACACTGCCTCCTGGGGACCTCTGCACCTGCTGCTCCCTCTCTTCGGAACAGTCTTCTCCCAGACACCCATGTGCCAGCTCCCTCCTTCATTCTGCTCTACCCCGCTGTCACCTTCACATCACAAGAGCCTTCCCCAACCACCCCGCCCCCCTCCCTCCAGCACTTTCTACCCCAACCCTACCCCAGCCTTTCTTCACAGAACTTATTACCTGGCATTGTCTTTATTTTGTCTCCCCCACTAGATTGTAGACGCCACCGGGACAGGGATTTGGTCTGCACCGTTCACTGTTAAGTCCCGGGTCCCCACACAGTGCCTGGCCGACATACAGTGGCAGGACGGGCAGGAGGAGGAGGATGGCTGACCCACTGCAAGCACTGGCCTACAGTGACTTTGAAATCCTGCTGGGCCCTGCCTCGGGGTGGGGGTGGTTCCCGACCAGGCCCAAATCTGCTCTCTGGGCCACATCTGACGTGGCGTTGGGTTGTGGGCCAGCTTTCACAACCATCTCCTGCGGGTGGTTCTAATTAAGACTCTCTCAATAGTCACAGGGTTGGTTGGTTTCATTTTTTTAAGGTCAAGCTAATGGTTTTCTTGGCAACATAATTCCCTCAGAAACCTACGCTTGTTCTTTATTTATTTAGCAGGCAGGTCCAGAGTCAATGACAGCATTCCTGGTTCTTTCCTGGGCACAGTTCTGAGGTTGGCTTTATTTCTTTGCTTATCCATGTGACTCCCCCTTGAGATGATGGCCTTGAGGTTATGAGGCTGAAGCAGGAAGATCACACCCTCTATCTGATCCTTACTCGGAGGCCAAGGCACTGTGTCCCTGGGCCTTTTTTTGCTCATAAGCATGTCTTACCATTTGGAGACTAGAAGTGAGACTAGTTGGCTTTTCCAACATTGCACGACCCTGGATTTCAGGAATCTCCACCCCCTTCACTTCTGCTTGTAAACTAACTTTTCCTGGAACTCAACTGTCTTGCCAAAAGCAGCCAGTAACAATCAACACATACCACATTCTGCATTTTTTTCCAGCTTCCTCCCCTTGAAAAAATCAGTAGACACGTTGTTTGCTTTAACCAGTTATCCAACATCATAGCCATACCAGATGTTTTGCCGCTGCCTGACGGGGCTCCCCAGCTGTTCTGCCTGCTGCGTCTGTTTTCTCATTGCCGACCGCCTGAGCACTAAGCCAATGCCACACACCTTAGGCTTTGGTTATAGCTGCCTTGTACTTCAAGTTTCCAGTTTGTGTATTAATAAGAGTTAGAAAAGCTACCAGTTGTAACTCCAAATTGCAAAAGTTACTTGTAACTCCACATCTCAGTGGGTCAGTAAAGTCTGCTTTCCAGTGATGCACAGGCCAGCACACAGCTCCTGCTGGTCAGGCAGCTTGCCTGTAAGTGGTGACTTGCACCCTTACTACCTCCAACATCTTTAACACGTGACCTCCAGGGAGTCCCGTGTGGGAGCATGGTATTCGTGCCAACAGTGGAACTTGTATACCTCACTTCTTCCAACATTTCTTGGCTAAAGCCAAGTTTATGGCCCCCTCCTAACTGCAAGGGGGCTGGGAGATGCTGTTGATGCTAAGTCAGAGGTTTCTAGCCAGTCAGAGATACTTGGTGGCTCCCACAACCCTCCCCAGAATAGTTTCAAGGTCCTCCCCAACCTGGCAGTGGCCTCTAGTTCAGTTGTCTCCCACCCTGGCCCAGGCCCAAGTTCTGGTAAGCAGGCCTCCTCCAGCCTCCTGGCCTGGACCTGGTGCCTCACCTACCCTCCCCTGTATGAACCACAGCCCTTTCTTGTGCTACTTCTGGAATTTCTCAACTTACTTTAGGCCGATCATATTCTAGACCTGTGCTCTGCAGCAGGGTGCTGAAATGTACTGTTCTGACCCTGTTCTGAGGGCAGGAGCCACGTGAAGTGGGGCTGGGCACGCAGAAGGCCTACAGATAAGACTCTGTGAATGGACATATAACTTCATCAAAATTCAAGACCAAGGACAACAGCTGTAGCCACGGAGGGATAAACCTATCAGCAAACCCAAGGTTTAGCGGGAGCCCACGAGAGGATGAGAAGCTGAATGACCAAGGGCAGCTGGCAAGGCACCGGCATGGGTGTGATGGTGCCGGGGCAGAGCTGCCCTGCACACCAGTCTCCATCCCCAGCACTGGTGTCAAGGGCAACGTAGGCCTTAGTGGGGACACTGGGAAATCTGCTCACAAGCTGCTCAGGGGCTCCTCCCACACCCCAGGGCTCAGTTTCGCCCAGAGGTGTCTGAGGTACCCACCCTGCTGGTTTACACCTCAGTCATGGACTGCCAAGTGCTTCCTCTCAGGCAGTCTGAAAACTGGTAAACTTTTTAGAACATTTTTTTCCCCTTTTTTTAAGATTCTCATGACCAAATCGTAAAAATAATTGATACAAAGCAAAATCAAACACTCAGAACAAAACCCACTTTTTTTTTATCAGATCTACTTTTATTTCAGAAGGAAGTTTGTATTATAATATTTACTTTCATTTATATACAAGTTCTTCACATTTGTGTTTAAAATGCACAGACCTCCCTTAATTCTCTTGTTCCTGCTTAAATTAGCTGTTATTTTACAATACAAAAAATACCAAAAAATTGCAGTCCTAAATGTATGTATAACACCCACAATCCCCAGCAATGAAATAGTTTACAATACTTACTCCATATTTACACGAGTGCAACAGATGCTAAATTATACATATTAACAAACTAAGCTTGAATCCAAACCAAAAAAAACCTCAAACAAAACTGTAAATAACTAAAACATTTCCAGAGCCAGAATTAGTTTAACAAAACAGGCTTCACTAGTGTTTAGAATGTTTTGTGCACAAATTCAGTTATTGAAATTCGATTCCATTATTGCCTTTAAAAAGAGAAGGCGCCAGTTTTCCTCGTCACTCCAGATCATCTCCCTGCAGGCGAGGGTATTTATGAATTTGGACAACTCAGGGGAAACGTCTCTTCGTGGGCCTGGCTATCTACAAACCATCACGGTGATTTTCATGGTTTGAGCCACTTGGTAAATTGGGTAAAGATTTCAGGCTGAGAGCCGGTGCACGGCCTGAGGCCAGACCCTCTGCCTGTCCTCCGGTGGCCAATTCTCACAGAAACCACCACAAGGAAAGTTCTCCTGGGACGACAGGTTTGAGGAGCTGGATTCTGCTGTAATTCTGAAGAGCTGCTTTTCCACCTCAGTCTCTGCCCTAGTGTTAGCTTAGGTTGTCAGTAAGTCCTTAGTGAATATCCGGTGAACGAATGGATGAATGAATGAAACGTAAGGATCAAAGGTGTTCAGGAAAACAATACCACCACCACCCAAGGAAGTGAATCACTCCCACCCTGTCTCTAAATACACTCTATTAAATCGAAGGAGCAAGATTTGCCCTGAAAGGTAAAATGTCTTTCTCTATAGATAGCACTCTGGTCTTTCCATTTGCTCCAGATTTCCTGGTACATCTCCAATCCTGCACCTCAGGCCTTTTGCCGACAGTCTCGGTCCAGGACTGCTCTTCTTCCGGCTTAGCTCAGGGAGTATGTGGTTGCTTTCTCTCCACACCTCCTCCCACAGGTAGAGGTGATCCTCACAGGGAAGCACAGGCTTCTCCCCAAACAGCGTGGGAAGCGGGCAGCAGTGGACAGGAGGCAAGGGCGAGGGTCTCCACGGGAAACAGGAGCTATTTATCAACAAAGCAGCTGCCCACTCCCACCCCCAGGTTTCAGTCTAGTAAACTATGGTCCTGGGAAATGTTCACTGAAAATCTAGACAAAACCACAACAAGATGCAGCCTGGGAATCCCCTTTTTGGAAAAATCTGACTAGATCAAAAGGTATAGTCTTTGAATCTAAAGACTAAGAGAAACATTTCTCAGGACGAGATCAGTCTTCCCTGGCCACCCACAGCACCGAGGGGCCGACAGGAAGATTTACAACGTACTCGCAGAACCAGTGACAGTGACAGAGACATTCCTGCTGTCATGGAGTCTCTTAACACACTGCCTGCATTTTCATATGTGCACTGACAGATGATTCTGCTTTAAAAGTTATCCAGTTGGTCCCAGATGTGTGTGAACACATGGGCACGTTGGGGATGCCTTTCTTGGCTGTTGTCACTGCACTGGGGTGTAACGAGAGGACTTCTCTGAACCTCAGTATCCAACATACGGCACAAAAACATGTTAGGTCAAACTCAGACACCATTATGTTTAATAAAAATACATTAAGATATTTTTCTGTTTTATGTACATTCCGAATGTCTGAACATTCGGACCCTACTGTATAGTTATGTACAAGTGCAATATCGATGTTTTCATAACTATTTTAATTTATATACAGGCTCTGAAGTTCCAGATGACTTCCTCCTGGTCATGGGCTCTAAGCTGAGTGCCTCTTTCTCCTGCCACCAGCTTCCTCTGGCCTGAGCCTGGAGGAAGCTGTTTGCTACTGGCTGCAAAGGAGACGCAGGTGGATTCAGTTGTTTCTCCACTGTTGGAGTAGAATTAAACTTTACTTACTCCTTCCTTCTTTTTAAAAAATAAACATCTTTTAGAAAAAAGAAAATAACCAGGTGGCTATGGGACATGGTGCTTATTATTTCAAGGTGTGGACCTGTCACAGGGAGGAGGCTTCTTTGCCAATGAAACACTAGTCCTTTGAACCAACAAGGACTTCTCTTGCGGAAGGGTCCTCTCCACTGGCCTGGTGGTAATTACAGGGGTGAAGGGCCAGTCCATGGCAGGCTCTCCGTGGGTACTGTGATCTGGAGCAGGGACGTGGGGAGCTCGTAAGAGGAGGGGTCTTTTCTAGGACTGTCTGCTCTTTAACAATGATGTGAAAAAGCAGCATTTTGAGAGGCGAGTCTCAAAGTAGAGGTGTTTTGTGCATCAGACAGTGGTTTATGGTTTGACATCCTTGAAAACATCTTTCCAGGCAATTCTTCATGGGAGTGGAGTTAGTGTTAGGGAAGAGAGAATACTCCCTCTCTAGGCACTGCATATAAAGGTGAAATGCCGCAGTATTTGCTCTTTTGAGTAGTAATTTCTCCAAATTCACAAACTTGAGCACTGTTGTCTAAAGGCCTTCTCCCCCACCCTGGGTAACGCCAGAGAACCCTGGGTTTTGAAGCAGGAGAGAGACCTCGGGAGGCTGCTGCATAATGCCGGAATACAGAGCACCGTGGATGGGGACAACATGACATCCAGGCAGTGCCCTGGGAGAAGAGCAGGGACTGCCCTACCCGACTTCAGTTTGGTCACTACTTCAATTTGGTCACTTTTCACTTGGCATAGCTTTCTCTCCTTGTCCATTTTTCCCATGTGCTTTTCATCCTCATCCAGGTTCACTGCCCTCCACAGCCACCCTCTGGGTCTGGCAGGGAGCCTGGGAGGCCTGAGTCCCTCCGGGGGGTAAGAGGGCAAACAGCTCCAGGTCCTTCTCCAGGCTTTGGGCAGGTTCTGCCCGACAATAGGAGACTGACCCTCTCCTGACACTCCACCTGCAGCCTGAGAATGAAGGATGACTCTCCAGTGCAAGCAGGCTACAGGGACAAAGAGTTGTTCTTTGATCAAGGGGTCCTAAGTGCTGTCGTGCTCTTTTTGGCTCAAGGGAGACACGTAATATGAGTGAGCCCCTCCCCCTATGGTGCCCTGGCAGGAGCGCCCAGAAGGGCGGAAGCAGACATCAGGCCTAGAGTGACCTGGGGCAGGGAGGCACGTGGGAACATGCCTTATTTAGTGTTGTTGACAACACAGGAGCTTTCACAGTTAGGTCATTTCTGCTTTCCTCTCAATCCCTGCTGCTCCGTTAAATGTTTCTTGGGGTGGGAAAATTCTTTCCTGGCTGCAAATTAGATTTTAGAAAAAGAGAAGATTGCCAATGATAGCTATCTAAGTTTCATAAGAATGTAGGAATGCAATTATGTAAAAACTTATGCTTACTAACTTTCCAATTGCTAGATCTATTTAAAGTCTAGGCACTTAGTGTGTGTGTGTGTGTGTGAGAGAGAGAGAGAGAAAGAGAAAGAGACAGGGAGAGGTAAAGAGGAAGAGAAGGAGAGGGAGGGAGGGAAAGAGAAAGAGAAGTGAGAGAGAACTTCAAATGGATTAAGAATAAATTAATCAAGTTGCTACAGAAAACTACCCATTACATCAGTTTACATTTCAACTAACATTGCTGACCTTGACACTGAAAACAGCTCCCTTCTATGTGATGATTCAAAAGAGATGGACCATTATTAATTCTCAACTAGAAAAAAAGCTACTCCCTGGAAGAGAGATATTTGCCTAAATCGTGCAAGAATAAATAGCACATCTTTTTAAAAAGATAGCAGTCTTCAGATGAAAACAAGTTAATTCATCTGACTAGTTTTTAAAAGACCACGTTCAAGAATGACTGATGACAAATGTCTACTTGTAAACACTACATCTTTGTTTTTTGCACAGTTGAGACAGTCCCAAGAACAGTTTTCCACAAGTGAACCTGAGTGTCATTCCCAGCTCTCTCACTAGCTCTGCACTGGCCTCCTCCAGCAACAGCTGGATCACCCCTGGACCTGTAACTAAATCAATTGTTTCCTATACGAAAGTAAAAGGTTAGATGCTGGAGCACAGATGGGAGAAACCGTCAAAGAAAGCTTGTGAACATGCAGATGAGGTGGATGTTTCGAGGGTTTCCAGTCTTCGGCCCTGCACAGCGTCTCCCTGCCTGCTCCCCCTCTGCAGACGGCTCTGGCGCGCCACTCCTTGCTCACAGGGAATCCTGGCCCCAGGATCAAATGCAGGTCCCAGGCTGCGCAGGGGGCTGCTGTTTCCGGTTTCTCACCGCTCCTGACTTCTCTTTGTATACTATTGGCATCTGCTGAGAAATGTCCACCAGGGCGCTGGCCACCGCGAGACCTTGGGAGAACCCACAGAGGGCACACATGTTAAGGAGCAGCTTGCTTTTATTTAAAAAATAATTAACAATTTTTCTTTTTACATTCACATGGTGCAATAAAGAAAGAAAGAAAGCATACAGATGGGAAAACTCTTACCTTTAACCTGTGTCTCCCTCCACATTCTCCCCTTCCATCAAAGTAACGGCTTTCATTAGTTTACATATATTCTTTCAAGGTTTATTTGTACAAATACAAATACACATTCTCCCCCCTTTTTACACAAAAGGAGTACCTTACTTCTCAGCAGATCAACCAAGCAAAGTGCTCTGTCTGGTGATGGGAGTATTTAAATAAGACTGTAAACATGCTTTAAGCACTAAGTTTCTCCTGTCTTTTTCTCCCTTTTCTCCTGCACTCTTTATGATGAAATTCAGATTCATTCCACACTGCCCAGCTAGCACTAGTTATTTTGTTATCTATACCATGATAAGGGCTAGGTTAGACTCTGGGGCCAGACTTTGGAATTAGCAAGGCTCTTTAACCTCCCTGTGTCTCAGTTTCCTCATCTGTAAGTGGGGAACAGCACAGGGCTTGTGTGAGTAGTCAATGAGTAAACTGATGTAAAGTCTTAGACTGGCACCTAGCTTATCACCCCACCACCTCCACTACCAACCTTTGCTTTGGGGACTGGTGGGTCCATTCTCCTTTTTGTGTTGCTTATTGATTAACTTGACATTCATTAGGGAAGTCACAGACCTAGGGGAGCCGGATTCCTATACAATGGGAAAAGGCCAGACAGGCTCAGAGGCCTGCTGAGGCCCCCAGGAGCCATGCTAGAGGAGCTTCTTACTCCACCTCACGGCCTATAAAATGGGGGACGGGGATAGCTTTTAAGTGCCAGATTTAGTACCTGGCATGCAGTGGGGAATCCACACCAGTGACCACAGTTATAGTAAAGACTGAGCCAGGTGCTTTGGGAGTCTAGGGATGGACACCATTTAAAATGGGGGGGTCGGTCCTAGTCACAGCATAAGACAAGAAAAGGAAAGAAAAGGAATCCAAATTGGAAGGGAAGAAGTAAAACTGTCACTGTCTGCACTTGACGTGATACTGTATATAGAAAACCCTAAAGTCTCCACCAAAAACTATTAGAACTGATATATGAATTCAGTAAAGTTGCAGGAGACGAGACTAATACACAGAAACCTGTTGCTTTTCTATACACTAATAATGAACTATCAGAAAGAGAAAGCAAGAAAATAATCCCGTTTAAAATCACATGAAAAAGAATAAAATACCTAGGAATAAACTTAACCAAAGAGGTGAAAGACATAATCTGATAACTACAAAACATTTATGAAGGAATTTGAAAATGATACAAAGAAATGGCAAGATATCCCGTGTTCTTGAATTGAAAGAATATTGTTAAAATATCCACACTACACAAAGCAATCTATAGGGTTAGGGCAACCCCTATCAAAACAACCATGACATTTCCAACAGAATTAGAACAAGCAATCCTAAAATTTATATGGAACCACAAAAGACCCTGAACTGTCAAAGTAATCTTGAGAAAAAAGAATGAAGCTGGAGGTATCACGCTCCCTTGACTTCAGACTATACTAATCAAAGCAGCATGGTTTTCCCACAAAAACAGACACATAGATCAGTGGAACAGAATAGAGAGCCCAGAAATAAACTCATGCACTTATGGTCAATTAATTTACAGCAAAGGAGGCAAGAATATACAATGGAAAAAAGTCTCTTCAATAAGTGATTCTGGGAAAACTGGACAGCGACATGTAAAAGAATGAGATTAGAACATTTCCTCACACCATATACATAAAGACCTAAATGTAAGACCTGAAACCATAAAAATCCCAGAACAGAACACAGGCAGAACACTCTTTGACATAAACTGTAACGCAATATTTTTTTTGATCTGTCCTTAAGGAAAAAAATAGAAGCAAAAATAAATAAATGTGACCTAATCAAACTTAAAAGTTTTTGCACAGCAAAGGAAACCCTGACAAAATGAAAAGATAACCTGCTGAATGGGAGAAAATATTTGGAAATGGTATGATCAATAAGGGGTTAATATCTAAAACATATCAACAGCTCATAAATCCAATATCAAAAAACCAAACAACCTGAAAAAAAACAGAAGACCTGAATAGATGTTTTTCCAAAGAAGACATACAGGTACCATACAGATGGCCAACAGGCACATGAAAAGTTGCTCAACATCACTAATCATAAGGAAAATGCAAATCAAAACCACAATGAAGTATTATGCCACACCTGTCAGAATGGCTAGCATCAAAAAGACCACAAATAACAAATGTCAGTGAGGATGTGGAGAAAAGGGAACCCTTGTATACTGTCGGTGGGAATGTAAGTTGGTGAAGCCACTGTGGAAAACAGTATGGAGGTTCAAAACACTAAAAGTAGAACTACCAATTGATCCAACAATTTCACCCCTGAGTATATATCCAAAGAAAACAAAAATATTAATTCAAAAAGATACATGCACCCCAATGTTCACAGCGATGTTCATAGCATTATTTATAATAGCCAAGATAAGGAAGCAACCTAAGTGTCCATTAACAGATGAATGGATAATGAAGATGTGGTGTGTATACACACACACACACACACACATACAATGGAATACTACTCAATTATAAAAAAGAATGACATTCTGCCATTTGCAACAATATAAATGAACCTAGAGATTACTATGTTTAAGTCAGACAGAGAAAGACAACTACTCCGTTATCACTTATATGTGGAATCTAAAAAAAAGGAGAACAAATGAATATATATAATGAAACAGACTCACAGATACAGAGAACAAAGTGTTGGTTACCAATGGCGAGAGGGAAAGCAGGAGGGGCAAGACAGGGGTATGGGCTTAAGAGATACAAACTATTATATATAAAATAAATAAGCAACAACAATATATTATACAGCACAGGAAAATATAACCATTATTTACTTATTTACTTAAAGAATGATTTTAGCTACAGGAGAATGTCTTGGATGGGGATGGGTGGGAGTGGGGCTAGGGCTGTAATTTTAGAGGTCAAGGGTGGAAGAAGCAGACTACAGGGGAGAGATGGCAGCTGAGATTAGATTAGAGACATGGTAGAGTAAACGAAACAAAGTGGAAGAATGAGACTCTAGATGCAGGACCAGCAGAACTTGCCCATGAATTATACAAAGACAGGTGAGGACTACCTAGGATGACTCGAGTTTCTGGCTTGAGCAACTGGCTGAATGTTGAATTCATTTACTGAGATGGAGATCAAAGGACCAACTGGTTGGAAAGAAGGCAAGCTCCATTCTGGACACTTTAGGTTTGATAAGACCTTGAGGCATCCAAATGGACATGCCAAGTAGGCAACTGAACTGGGTGTGAAACTTGGCAAGGAGAACAGAATTAGAGATATTAACTTGGGATATCGACAGGTAGAAGTTACTTAATTTTGGGGAATAATGAGCTCACACTGAAAGAGACAAAGGCCCAGGGTTTAGTAGGAGGAACCTTAAGGTGCAGAGACTAGAAAGGAGACTAGCCATTATTTTGTAATAACTTTAAATGTAGTACAACCTATTAAAAATATTGAATCACTATGTTGTATACCTGACCCCAATATAATATTGTAAATCAACTATACTTCAGTAAAAATAAATAAATAAATAAATAAATAAATAAATTTAAAAAATGGGGGCTAGAGAAGATGTGGCAGGGATGGCCCCACTCTTGGGGTAGGTCTCAAGCAGTGAGCAGGAGTCCAGGGGGTTGGGGCACATCAGGCAGCCTGGAGCAGGAAAGGCCACACTGGTGCAAGCCTGTCATCTGCACAACCCCCCCACCCCAACCCGCCAGCACCTTGCCCTCAGGGAGCAGGGGTCAATGTCTGCTGAGCTGGGCGTTCACAGGAGACACTGCTCCAGAGCATCAGCTTAATGGGTCATTCTGCCCTCAACATGGACAAGGCCAAGTTAGGGGCTCAACTCACAGGAATCCCTAGATGAGGGCAAATCAAGCCATTCGCTTATGAAATGAAGACAGCAGACCCTGACCTGGCCATGCCTAACATCCTCCCTCATGAGAGCACCACAGACCCTCCGAAAGCTGAGTTCGAGACCCGCAGAATCATCTCAACTGGAAGTTGCCTAAAACATTCGTGTTGTCTGAGGCATCCCTCCAAAGTACTCCATGATTAATCAGGATACTTCCAAAACTATACTCCATATTTCCCTCATGTTCAACAGTGAAAGAATGTTTACCTAAATTACGATTTGCGTATTTGATGGAGTAGTGTAAAAGATGGGTAAAATATTATACAGTAAGTTGTAAAAATGTTTATGCTAGTTACATGAAAAAGAATAAAAATTAGAGTTATACAATCACTGCAACAAAATTGCTGACAAGGGCTGGAAAGGAAACAGAACAGTGAAAACTGGTGGGTGTCGGATGGTAGAATTGTGAACACATTTTCAAAAACTTCCTTTAGGATATTCTAATTGTTGTTTGTGCCTTAGAGTGAAAAAGCAAAAGAAATACAGTAGTGTTAGAAATTCCAATTTGAGAACCACTAGCTTGAGGGAGCTATTTGGAAGCCATGAGAGTAACTAAGATGACTGAGGAAGAGCATATAGGATGAAGAGGGAGAAAGCTACATTTAGGCGCAGAGCAAGGAAAGAGATAGTAAGGGAGCAACACAGCCAGGGGGACTGGAAATACTGGCAGCAAAGAAGGTTTGGCTGGAAGCATCAATACACTGGCAGGCTGAGGAGGCTGGGGCGGTGAGGAGATCCAGATTTTTCCCAGGAAGGAATGGTGACCTCAGGAAAGATGGGTTAGGATGCAGGGGCGATGGGATCATCTCTCCAAATCCTCACAACAACACGAGGCAGGCACTACAGGTCTACCTCATTTTACTGTGCCTCACAGATACTGTGTTGTGGTTGTTTTTTAACAAATTGAAGGTTTATGGCAACCCTGAACTGCCAGATAATAATGAGCATTTTTTAGCAATAAAGCATTTTTAAATTAAGGATGTACTTTGTCTTTTTTAGACATAATACTCTTGCACCTTAACAGACTACAGTACAATGTAGACATAACTTACATGCACTGGGAAACCAAAAAATTCACGTGACTCGCTTTATTGTGATATTGTGAAATCTGCAGTTTTCTGGAACCAAACCTGCAATATCTCCAAGGTCCGCCTGAAAGCAATACCCCTTTATAACCAAGTTCTCTATGAAAGGGAAGGAGTCTTCACACATCTAACATGTAAACCTCATTTATCAATGACTCTCATCTACTCACCCGACTGTCCAGGAGGAGGGATTCCACCGAGGCCTCGAGGGAGCCTCACAAACACAGATAGGACAGCAGCTTTGTTGCCAAAACACGGCTCCAGGGCAATGGGCTTAGGAACAGTCTGGTGGAAGAAAACAAAGAATTATCTAAAGCGGTGTTTCCCCAGAAACACCTTCGCAGCCTTTAGATGTGATTTTTAAAGACGCCCCTCTATTAGTTTCTATTGCTATGAAAGAAATCACAAACTTCAGTGATTAAAATAGCATCTGCTTGTTTGTTTTTGGCTGCGTTGGGTCTTCATTGCTGCTGTGCAGGCTTTCTCTAGCTGCAGAGAGCAGTGGCTACTCTTCGTTGCGTTGTGCAGGCTTCTCAGTGCAGTGGCTTCTCTTGTTGTGGAGCACGGGCTCTAGGCACGCGGGTTTCAGTAGTTGCAGCACATGGGCTCAGTAGTTGTGGCTCTCGGGTCCTAAAGCACAGGCTCAGTAGTTGTGGTGCACAGGGTTAGTTGCTCTGTGGCATGTGGGATCTTCCTGGACCAGGGATTGAACCTGTGTCCCCTGCATTGGCAGGTGGATTCTTTTGTTTTATTTTAATTTTTTTTTTCAAAACCAAAGATAATTATTTATTTTACTAAAGGAATTGCCACAGTACTTTAAAAGGTAAATTTATCTGACACTGTTAGCAGGGGGATTCTTAACCACTGCACCACCAGGGAAGTCCCAGCACCTGTTTATTATCTCAATTTTGTAGGTCAGAGGTCCAGGCAAGAGCTCTGTAGGGCTCTCAGAGATATAGGGATATAGATCCTATATGGTCTATCAGTTCTGGAAAAATTTTCAGCTCTTTCTCACAAAGGTCTCAAGGGTCTCAGCTCTTATCTTCAGAAGGTAGAAGTCAATTTATCAGTTGGGTTCCACTCTTACCAGGAGGCACTGGGGAAGAACCTGCTTCAAAACTCATCAAGATGTTGGCAGAGTCCAGTTCCTTCTGGCTCTAGGTCTGAGGTCCGCATTTCCTTGCTACCAGTCAGCCAGGGGCCTCTCTTCTCTTGGAGGCCACTCACATTCCTCCCCACATGGTCCCTCCAGCTTGAAACCAGTGATGGTATTCAAGTACTTCTCATGCTTCCTCTGCTGTCACCAGCCACAGAAAGCTCTCCCTGTATTTTAACATCAACTACGCCCCAGACTTTAATTACTTCTGCAAAATCTCTTCATAGCAGAACCTGGAGTAGTGTTTGATTGAAGAGCCGTGAGACAGGAATCTTGGGGGCCATCTTTAGAATTTTGCCATCAATTTCTTCAAATTGGTTGAAGAAATCATTTCCAGAACCACTGTGGCTACAGCACAGGGAAATGACCAGATGAATGAAATGACAGAAGTGGGGACACCAGTCATGAGGCAACTGAAATAACCCAGATGGGAGATGATAGTGGCCTAGATCAAGGTGATAGGTAACAGTGGTGGAGGTGGTACACAGTGGTCAGGAAATATTTTTGAAGATAAAGTCAAAAAGATTTGCTGATAGATTGGCTGTCCAGTGAGGATGAGGTCAAGGACAGGTCAAGGATGATTCCGGCCTGAGCAACTCGGATGATGAAGGTAATACGTATTGAGTTGGGGAAGTTATACCAGAGGAGCAGGTGTGGGGAAGAGCATCTAGAACTCAGTTTTGAACACATCAGATTTGTTAAGGTGCTTATTAAGACATCTAAGTGAGCGAACAATTTGATATATGAGCTGGATACTCACAGGAGAGGTTTGAGTGGAGAGCTCACGGTGCTTAAATCCATGACGGAAAAGATCACTGCTGTGGTCTGAATATTTGTGTACTCCCCAAATTCATGTTAAATTTTAATACCCAATGTGATAATATTTCAAAGTGGGGCCTCTGGGAGATGATTAGGTCATGAGGGCACAGCCCTCATGAATGGGATTAGTGCCCTTAGAAAAGAGACCCTGAGAGCTCCCTCGCTCCCTTCTACCACATAAGATTATAGCTAAAAGGACTTCCCTGGCAGTCCAGTGGTTAGGACTCTGTGTTTTCACTGCCAAGGGCCCGGGGTTCAATCACTGGTCGGGGAACTAAGATCCCTCGCAAGCTGCATGGTGCAGCCAAAAAAAGAAAAAAAAAAAAAAATACAGCTACAAGGAGCCATCCATGAACCAGAAAGCCAGCCTTCACCAGACACCTAATCTGCCAGCACCTTGATCTTGGATTTCCCAGTCTCCAGAATTGTGAGAAATTAATTTCCATTGTTTATAAGAGACCGTCTCTGATACTTTCTTATAGCAACCTGAACTAAGACAATCAGACAGACTAAGACAAAGACGCAGGTGCAAAAGACGTGAGAAGAGGCGCAAAGACTGAGCCTGAGATGGTCACAACTGTTAAAAGATGTTGGGAGCTGAAGAGGGTTGAATGAACAATACAGAGCACAGAACAGCCAGAAGGTGAGTGTGTGCTTTTCTAACAGAAAACTCAAGACAGAATTTTAAGGAGCAGCTGACGTGTGACATGGGGTATCACTCGGGCTTGTCTATTCCTCTCAATCCCATAAATTATCAGGATGTTTGCTTACATTTACAGACATGTTTACCATCTGATTTATTCATGATTCCTTCTTATTCCACTCTCCTGGGAATTTTCCTCCTTTCTAGCACATCCTTTAGACATCTCTTTTATACAGGTCTGTTGGTGGCAAGTGCTCAGTTTTTCCCATAACCTGAAGATATCTTTATTTTATCCTTGATCTTGGAAGGTAGTTACTGGGTACACTATTCTAGGTTGGCAATGTCTTCAATACTTTGAAGACGTTTTTCTTCTCTCTTGTAGCTTCTGAGAAGTTAGCTGTTGCTCTGTCATTCCTTTGCAGGTGATTTTTTTTTTTTCCTCCAGTTATTTTTTAATGTGGTAAAATGCACATAACACAAAATTTACTATCTTAACCATTTTTAGGTATACGGTTCAGTGGTATTAAGTACATTTATACAGTTGTGCAACCATCACCACCATCCATCTCCAGAACTACTTCATCTTGGAAAACTGAAACTCTATACCCATTAAACAGCAACTCCCCATTCCTTCCTCTCCCCAGACCCTGGCAACTACCATTCTACCTTCTGTTTCTATGAATTTGACTACTCAAGGTACCTCATATAAGTGAAATTATACAGTGTTTGTCTTCTTGTGATTGATGTACTTCACTTAGCATAATGTCTTCAAGGTTCACCTATGTTCATCTATGCAGTACTGGTCAGAATTTAAGGGTGAGTAATATTCCATTGATGTATATACCACATTCTGTTTATCCATTCATAGCTCAATGGACACCTGGGTTGGTTCCAACTTTTAGCTACTGTGAATAAAGCAGCTGTGCACATGGGTGAGCAAATATCTCTTCAAGACCCTGCTTTCAATTCTTTTGGGGATATACCCAGAAATGGAATTGCTAGATCATGTAATAATTCTATTTTTATTTTTTTTGAGGAAGAGAAATACTGTTTCCCATAGCAGCTGCATCATTTTCACTCCCACTAACAGTATACAAGGGTTCCAACTTCTCCACATTGTAGTGATCTTTCTTTGTTCTGGCTAATTTTAAGATGTTCTCTTTGTCTTTGGAGTTCTACAGTTTCACTATGATAAATCCAACTGTATTTTTCTCTCTTGCCTTCCCTCTGCTTTCTTTCCTTACTCTTGCTTACAATATGTTTTGCTAGAATCTGTATAATCATGTCTTCCATCAGTTCTGGAAAATTCTCAGCTCTTTGAATATTGGCTCTCCTCCATTCATTTGTCCTGGGACTGTGATAATATATGTGTTAGGTCTTCTCTTTCTATCCTCCATATTCTTATCATCTGTCAGATTTTCTATCTCCTTGTCTCCCTGTTCTGCATTATGTGTAATTTCTTCAGAGCCATATTCCAGTTCAAATGCTCTCTCCTCACTTGTGTCTGATAGGCTGCTTAACACGTAAACTGAATTATTTAAAAAATGTCAACTACTATATCTTCCATTTCTAACAGTTCCATTTGGTTCTTTCTCAGGTCTGTTTGGCCATTCTTGACTCTCATGGCTTCCTCATCTTTTTGATTCCATCTTTCGTTTCTTTAAACACTTCATACAGAGCTGTATTATACTCATTAGACATCAATTCTGTTGTTTCTGCTGACTCTTATTCATGGCTTTTCTCTTTTGTCCTTGGTGACTGTTGATTCCTTGGTCTTGATCTGTGGGAATCCTACACGGCTGAATTGGGTATGTTTCCCTCAGATAGGATCTGCATCTACTTCACCTGGGAGACATGATGTGTTACCAATTTAGACTCACCTTAGACCATGCATGGTTCTGGTTTTGGTTCATGGTTTGTTCTTTTTTGGAGGAGGGAAAGGAGGGCAGTCCCTGGAAATCTCACTTCCTGTGAGCTCAGTAATGCTTTAATAAGTATGTTAGTACAGTTTTATATATATATATAATATATATATATACACACATATGTATATGTGTGTATGTATATATGTGTGTGTATACACACACACACATCTCTCTCTCTCCATGAACATATAGCTGTTTCCCAAGAGTATCTGAAATATTTCATCATTTGTTAAGAGAGAAAGTCTTATCATTTTTTTCAGCATGGTGGGGGGTGGGTCAGAATTATTTATTTTCCACAGAATTTGTAGTCAATTATGATCTTCCCCCTTTTAAAAAATCCCCCAAAATACTTATAAAGAACAATGGTTCAATTTAGCTATTTTCAAGTTTGCAAGTATTATACCACAGAACACTGACACGAATATCAGACAAGTCATTTATCTTTTAAAATTCCCTGAATATAAGACTGCTTAACAACATGAATCAAAGACTGGAAAATGAAAGCAAAAGAATGCTTGACACTTTCAGTGTGTTGACTTCTTGTCAAGAAGAAAGACAGAGGACAACATAAGAGGCAACAGAATGAGGCTCTTGCTCTCTCTGGTTCCCCAGACTTAAAAGCACGAGTTTTGATAAGTTACAGGGACTTTCGAAATACAATCTCACCTTTATACTCCCCCCAATAAGATCAGGAGGCTCTTCATCTGTTTCCAAGGCAACATTTACAGAGGCAAAGGGACGACTGGCCATCTGCTGCATCTCTCGAAGAAGTTGCTGATAAGTAATACAGCAACCATTAATGCAAAGATTTAGTTAGAGGATACTACATATTAAAAATACCTCATCCTCCCTGATTCAAACAAATCAAGTCCAAAATGATATTTCTGAGACAGTTGGGGAAACCTGGACATGGACCAGGTATTAACTTTTTAATTTTGTTGGCTGTGATGACAGTACTGTTGTTATATTAAAGAAAAAGTCCTTGTCTGTTAGAGATACGTACTAATGTACTGATGGATATAATGCTACGATGCCTGCTTGTTAAATACATAAAATAAATTATACTATCTCCTCATATCTTTATAAATTATTTGTCAAGCCAATTATAAATATTTGCTTAACTTATTAATATTACTTTTTCAATGGAGCTCTGGAAATAAATCAACACTCATTAAAAAATAAAACTCAAGCAAATACTTAGACACATTTATCTTTCCTTGAATAATGAGAAATTTTTGAGATGCTTAAATGGCTGATTTTACTCTCACCCTCATGAAAGGCTCCTGTAAAGGCTGTGCTACTAAGCCTTCAGATCTCCAGCTTGAGTTAAGGAACCAGGTTTTGGTAGGAAGGGGAAAATTTACACCTGTAAGTCAATACAATTCTTAAAGTTTCCTTTCAGAAAGTTAAAACCATGTGGTGCAGAATTAACTATAGCTTATATAGCACTAATTGAAGTCTACTGACCGTACGCTACTCTCTCTGTAGATATGTCCATCAATTACCACTAAATAGCTAAAACGGACTAGCTTAAGGGAAATATGAAAGAAAAAGCTCTTACAGGGATTCATTAATCTTTATCCACTGAGGCTTACCTCTCTACGTCTGGAGGCCCAACAACTTTGTTTGATCTTCCAAACCACAGCAGCCACCAGGAGCAAAGAGAGGAAACAACTGTGAGAAAGGAAAGTACTGAGTTATTATCCCAGCCCCCAGAATGAGCACAGTGTCATCCACACCTCAGGTCAGGCAGGGAAACAATCTCCCCAATACAATCCCCCAACTCCAAGACCCTTTCTGATAAGTCGGCACAACCACGTCTTGGTTCATAGGAAACTAAGTGTGAGAAGACTTTGATAAGCTGGGCTTCCCATCCCAACCACTAGACAATTCTGTCTCCACAAGGTACTTGGAAAGAAGAGCCCTGACCTCCCGCTGGGCCTTTATCAGAATGACCCATCATGGCTTATCCCAAATAATAAAAACAATTCTGTGATAATTATGAAACAGCAAGCATGCTATTTAATCAAATTAGCAAAAAATTTACCAGTAAAGTTTAAAAAAAAGAGAAAAGTTAATTGTCAAAGTAACGACCAGCTTTTCATAAGGAAGTAAACAGAATAAATTTATATGTAATAATATATATTCGAAGTAAATACATTTTTAAAAAATAAAATAAAACAACTAAGTTCAAGCCAACAACTTTCTCGAAAGTATTAGGAGCGACCAAGTCCTGGTGGTCTTATAACTGCAAATGATTTCAATGTTTCTCTCAACTGTAAACCAGGCACTGAATGGTTTGAAAAGCTACTGTGACAGGAAAGAGAATGACTGACTTCTGATTAAAAGGACTAATGAGCCTAACAAATAAATGTCTTAGGTAACTGCTTAAGTAATTTTAAAACTGGCATTTTCACTCATTAATTTGCAAAAGGGGCTTGCTACAGAGTGCTGTTTCAGAGTGTTACAAGCAGACACAAGGCTCTCTGCCCCTGCAGTCGGGTACTCTCTTGCTGAGCTCTGTGTTTGCAGGATGCGGTAGGCTTTGCGAGGGGCAGCTTCAGTGCACAGATAACACAGGTTGCTGAAGACAGGCCTCCCCAGCTGGCTGGTGACAGGCCCTCTAAGGTGCTAGGAGGACTGAGTTTCTGCCCTTTTAGAAACAGAAATTAAGCCTCCCTCAGCCCATCATTTCCCCAAGAGGCAGAGTGCGGACCCCCTCAGTGGGTACCCTGATGAAAGAGAAGCCCCCATTTCTACCATTAAGGTAGCAATGCGTAAATAGAAAGAAATAGGTGAGAAATGAGGGCGGCTCAAACCAGGATGGTGGTAGATGGGATGTGAAAAGCACTCTGGAATCTGGAGATGACTTGAAGGTCAAGACAAGAGGATTTCTTGATGGGCTGGATTATAAAAGAGAGAAGTCAGGGTTTTGGGCCTGAGGAAACTGCCATCAACCTGGACAGGGAAGGCTCTGGGGGGATCAGGTGCGAGACAGCAGGGAGTTCAGTTTTGGACTTGCCGAGTTCTAAGACATCTACCTGAAAGCTACAGGAAGATGTCGTGAGCAGATACATGAACCTGGGGGCTGGGGGCCAGGTCTGGGCTGGAGAGAGCATTTGAGAGTCATCAGCACATACATAGTATTTGAAGTTATGAATCTGGATGAGGTCACCAAGGGGATGAATACAGAGAAGAGTGTCTTGGGCACAAACCAACACTGAGGAGCTGGGGAGAATAGGAAGAAGCAGTAAAGCAGTCTGAGAAGAGTAACCTTCTTAGTCTTTCATGGTTTCTATGCATAATCCTGGCCCCCTGCTCCCTCTCCTCTTTTTCGTTACATTTACTCTAATAGATAAACACCTGGTGGCAGCAAATCCACATGGAACATGAAACAGACGGGTTGGTCAAGATGCTGCTGACCCAGCTGAATACTGGGCTGGCCTCAGGCAGAGTCTGTGTCACCCAGAGGCCCCCTGGACGACCCTCAACACAGAGCTGTGAAACAGTGCAGCTCAGAAGGGCTGTGTGCCTTATCCCCGAGGGGCTTCTGTCTTCAATGCAGACCTGTTGAAAACACCTACAATCCAGTTCCTTCCACCTGTTCCAGTTTTTCTGAGAGACACCAAAAGCATACCAACACACAGTGATCGTCCCGCAAAGCCAATACGTGTATGATGTCTCCAAGGGTAACACAGTGATGAAGAATTCACTAGTTATTTCAAACAAGGTGGCACCTGCTGATATCCTCCCTTTTTTCTTCCTACCACGAATCTGGGTACAGGTGGGGCTGTGACTCAGTGCTCATCTTACTGCAGTCCCTCTCATCAACTGTTTTCAATAGTTTTTAAAATACAAATGTAATTTTTTAAAAAATCATGGAAATTTTCAAACATACACAAAAGCAGAGAGACCGATCCAGTGAATCTCTAAGTGCGTTACTCAGCCTTGACAATGATTAACACTTTCCTGTGGCATTCAAAGATCACTCTTAAAGAAGGGTATTTCTCTCTTTCAACACAAGGGCACTGGCCCCAGGCTAAGGGTCTCTTACTTCTTTTCAGCTCTGTACCTAAGAAAAAACAAGAATCCTTTGACCTTTTTTGTCCTAAACCTGTCCCTGCTTATCAGAGGCTTACACTTTCCTGAGACTATTCTCAGAAATCCATGTCTTGTTTCTAGGTCTTTCTTTCCATCTTTTGTATCAATATATATCTTTGAAAACTCACCATTTGTCTGAAAGCTCACTATTTGGGGATGTTTTTCACCAGCTTAACAGTAATTGTGTAACTAGAATGATACTTTTGAGAGCATACTGAACTTTACTTTACCCGTCCTTACACATCTAGCCTTTCTAAAACTACATATTCATTTCTTGGCCTGGCCCTGACCTCCCAACTAATCTAAACACAGAGACACTGCTGTTTCTTTCCAAGTTCCTGTGATTTGTACTTCACTATTCTGGTGTGAGATTAGATCACCATTAGATCCAGAGTGGTAGGACCCCATATCACTTCCATCTTCTGGAAAATGAAATGATCAAGAAGACGTGGATCTGTCAGAACGTCTGCTATCAATCTGTTAAGGGCCTCAGCAGAAGTTCAGATAATTAAAAGTTTTACAAAAACATACCTCGCCTGTATCAGGAATTCCCATTACGGTTCCTTCTATTGGTCAGTCCCTCCTATTGGACATCCCCTGCTTCTCCTTTTCATACTCAACCAAATGCTATCCTCTCAGGCACCCCTAACCCCTGTCACACAGATTTGCACAGAGTGTTAGCCTGTCTCTCCCTCTTCTACTAATAAGGAGTTGTTATCCTGACGCCATTATCACAGCACTCCCAGATACAAAGCTCTTTCACAGGCATCACCTCATTTGATTTTCAGAGTAAGCAAGCAGATGGGTCTTATTATTTTCCTCTTTATACACAAGGCTCCTGCTGGAGTCTGGGGGGAGCATCTCATTAAGACACAAATAGGGCTTAATAGATACATCAGGATCTAGAGTTTACTCTTTACTGTGCCCAAGTCTGGGAGTCCTTTCCTAACGTCCCTCACACTGCTGTTTTCTCATTTGAATCACTGAGCTATCCCCTTCTACCCCACCCCAACTCTAGTTCTCCTTTCTGGACTCTATGAGCTGTTCATCAGAGTGCTCAGCATTATCTGGCCATCTTTCCTTCTCCCCTAATGTTCATGTATATCCTTTTGGACCTGGTTAACTTGCTCTGGGGAAATATTTACTTCCTCACAATCGTGAAAAGGACTCTATTCTCAGCTAAAGCTCATCGTTCCTGCTCCGTCCCTAAAGATGCTTCCCTGATCAATTCTGGTGGTGTCATTCAGTCTTCCACCCATCAGCTGGGGTGACTAATCCTCACTGGGTTGGTACTTGGCAGCAGAGTCACCTCCTTCTGTACACATGGTCCATGAACATAACACACCTGCTAACTGGAGCTACTGAGTTAGCACACGGCCTCTGCGTTTCCAGCAGTCAGTGCCACAAGCTTTTCTCCCTCAGCGAGGTTGGCGTCCACGGTTCCTCACGGCTCTGCACTTCTCCTGAAGGTCTATTTTACCTTCCACATATATTTGGGCATGACTCTGTGCTGGATTCTGAAGGTGTGTGTGCACAGGGCTGAACAAGAGACACTGCACCTGCTCTCTTGAAGCTTAGAGTCTGACTGTGGACACACATAGTACACAAGTACAAAACTGTGGTAAATACCATGATGAAAAATAATACAGTTCCATGGGAGAGTAGAACAAAGGGAGAGAATTTAGTTTGGGGGTTCATTGATGGAATCTTGGAGGAAGTGACACTGTGTCAAAATCTGAAGGATGAGCGTGGCATTGTAAGAAATATACATACGATCTTTGTCCCTAAAACCCTTGATATCTCTTATGTGATAGGAGCATCCTCTCCCCTCTTTTTTTACACAAATGTTCATAATGGCTTTATTTGTGTAACAGTCAAAAACTGGAAACAACCCAAATGTCTATCAGGAGGTGAATACACAAATTGTGGTTTATCTTTACAGAGAATACTACTGAGCACTAAAAAGGAAGAAACTATCTTTTAATTTTGGTTTAAAAAATCTTTAAAATGTATCTTTATCAGTTTTTTACACAAAGTAATTTATACAATACACAAGGGTATAAAAAAATGACAGGGTCTCTGAGTCTGATATGAACTATTTTTTATAACACGCTTATGGAGATGTAATTCAGAAGTGTCTTTTTTTCCCTCATGGGAGGGAAGGGTTAGAAACGAATCATGTGATTCAGGGGTTAGACCCTTCAGCCCCAAAGCGAGCCTCCCCACCACAGTGGGGGAGAGGGGCTGGACATCGAGTTCAGTCACTGATGACCAGTGGTTTCACCCATCGTGCCCACTCAATGAAACCTTGAAAAAATGTGGGATGACGAGGGTTGGGGGGCCTTCAGGGTTGGTGAGCACATTGATGTGCTGGCAGTGTGTTGTGCCCAGAAAGAGCATGGAAGCGCTGTGCTCTCCCTCTTATCCTCTTACATTTCCCAGCGCATCTCTTCCACTGGGCTGTTCCTGAGTTGTACTCTTTATAATAAACCTGTAATTTTAAGTATAGTGTTTTCCTGAGTTCTGTAAGGCAACAGCAAACTGTTAAACCTGAGGGGGGTCATGGGAACCCCCAAACTTGCAATTGGCCAAGCGGAAGTGTGGGTAGCCTGGAGACCCATTTGCAGTTGATGTCTGAAGTGGGAGCAGTCTTGCTGGACTGAGCCCTTAACCCGTGGGGTGTCCACTAATTCCAGGTGGTTAGTGTCAGAACTGAACTGTAGGACAGTCAGCTGATGTCAGAGAATTGGTTTTTGTTTGGAAAAAACCAAGGAAAGGGTAGAAGTATACAGGTGAAGGGTAGGGAAAAGAGCATTCCAGAAAGAAGGAAAAGTATGTACAAATGCCATGAAGTGGGAAGGAGCTGGGTGCTTTCTAAGAAATAGAAGGAGGTTCATGTAATGGGAACACAGAGAAGAGTAGTGTAAGATGAAGGTAGAGAGGTGAACAGAGTTCATGCAGGACCCTGGTTTTTTCAGATACAATGAAGACCCACTAGATATGAGATAAGTGGTTAGATACAAACTAATTCATGATTTTAAAGGTCTCCTCTGGACCTTTTGTGGGCTGTAAAGGAGCCAAAATAGTCCTGGTGAAATTGTGATGGTTAGGGCTAGGGTGGGGAGTAGAGGTAGGGCAGGTCGATGTGTTTGACAGCTGTAACTGCTGGAGTGTGGTGAGGGAATGCCTGCTGGGTGTGAAAGGAAGAGAAGTGACTTGGAACCGGCAGCATAATCTGCCAATTAGTGATGTGGGGGAGACTGGTAAGGAAGGACCAAAAAGTTCATTTCTGGACATGTTCTGCTGCAGATGGGGATGGCAGACTTCAACCAGAGAACACAGAGTGAGAAGATGGCCAGGGTCAAGCTCTGGAAGAATAGCAACAGTGAGAGGTTGAAGAGAAAAGATAGTTCGGTAAGGGATGCCAAGAAAGAGCAGCTTCAGGGCAGTATGGGGTCATGAAAGGCAAGAAGAGTCTCACTGATGGGGTGATCAGTTGGTTGACACTGTTGAAAAGCCAAAAAGATAAGAACTGAAGAGTGACTTTTGGATTTAGCAATAGAGATGTACTAGCTGCCTTCAACAACAGCAAAAAATTAGATGGGGTGTGGGGATGGAAGTCAGATTGGAGAGAGCTGAAAAGTAAAAAAGGGGTTCCAGTAGAGGATTTTTAGCATAGTAAAAATACTTTGATATGATGATGATGGATATGTCATTATACATTTGTCCAAACCCCACAGAATGTACAACACCAAGTGCCAACCTTAAGGTAAACTATGAACTTTGGATGATTATAATGTATCAGTGTAGGTTCATCTTTGGTAAAAAAATGTATAATTCTGGTGAGTGATGTTGATAATGGGGGAGGTTACGCATGTGTGGAGGCAGGGGGTATATGGGAAATCTCTGTACCTTCCTCTCAATTTTGTTGTAAATCTAAGACTGCTTTAAACAAATAAAGTCTCTAAAAATTAAGAAAAAAGAAAGGAAGGAAGGGAGCAAGGGAGCAAGGGAGGAATGGAAGAAGGGAGGAAGGATACGAACAGATAATTCAAAACAGGAACTATAAGGTATAAGAGATCAGTAAATATCACTTATAAATAAATACAAATTAGAACAAGGTACCAATGATACCTCCCTGATTGGCAAAATTAAAAATAATGAGAACTAGTTAATGGTAGTAAAAGAAATAGGTAGAAATACTTAGAGAAATAACATTCCTGCTGTAGAAGTGTAAATTCATGCAACTGTTCTGAAGGGCCATTTGATAGTGTTTTTGCATTTTGATACAGCAATTAATAGGTTAAAAAATTATCCCAGAGATATCACAGGAAAATGCAAAGACATTGGCAATAAAAATTAAGGACAATCTAAGAGTCAGTCAAAAGAGGAATGGTTAAATAAAATGTGGTATTCATACTACGGAAAAAGCTGTTTAAAAAGCTGAAGTAAAAAACACTGAGCAAAAAAGCAAGTTACAGAACAATATGTAAGGAGGTAGCCCATTTTATAAACCAAAGAATCAGAAAAACTACAATTTATGTACAGTATACATACACTGAGAAAAAAATTGGAAATATAAACATCAAAATATTAACAGTGGTAATTTATAAAGAGTAATTAAGATTACTGTAAATTTGAATTTTATTTTATTTTTATATTATTTGAAGTTTTAATACAAATTTAAATTACTTTTGGTATTTTATAATGTAAGAACTCTTGTTTTCAGGCTGATTTTCTACTTTAAAAAGTTTGAATGAAGATTTAATATTTTTGCTTTAAAAAACTTGGATTTGTTTAGCATTATTTCATCATATCTTTTTATGCTGTCCCTATAAAATTTCCCCCTTTACATTATCTATATCATCACTGTCCAATAGAAAATTTTTTAAATTAATTAATTAATTATTTTATTTATTGGCTGCATTGGGTCTTCATTGCTGTACACGGGCTTTCTCTAGTTACAGAGAGCAGGCGCTACTCTTCATTGTGGCACGCAGGCCCCTCATTGTGGTGGCTTCTCTTGTTGCGGAGCACAGGCTCTAGGCACACAGGCTTCAGTAGTTGCGGCACATAGCCTCAGTAGTTCTGGTGCACGGGCTTAGTTGCTCTGCGGCACATGGGATCTTCCCAGACCAGGATTCGAACCCATGTCCCCTGCATTGGCAGGTGGATTCTTAACCACTGCGCCATCAGGGAAGCCTGTTCAACAGAAATTTAATCTGAGGCACATACATAACTTTAAATGTTCTAGTAGCCACATTAAAAATGTAAAAAGAAACAGGTGAAATTAATTTTAATAATACATTTTAATTTAACCCAAGACAGCCAAAACACCATTTGAGCACGTGACCAATACAAAAATTACTGAGATATTTTACATACTTATTTCCTACTAAGCCTTCAAAATCCAGTATTTTACACTTATAAGCAAATCTCAACTTGCACACTAAATTTTTACCAGAAAATATTTAATTAGTATTTAGAGTTCATTAAATTCACACTTGAAAAAGTAGATTCACATCTGGATGGTTGTTCTGAAAATACTTAGAAGTTTTCTGATAATTGAATATCAATTTTTATCATATTTAAATTCTTTAAAATTAAATAAAATGAAAAATTCAGTTTCTTAGTTAAGTACTCATGATCTCCATGTGACCAGTGGCTACAAAGTATATGCTGATCTTTTAGCTCTTGCTTGCTACTATTTTTCATTTTCATTTAATTTTTCATCTACTTTGAACAAATTTGAGCCTTTTAAACTTTATCTGTTTCCTTGGCTATGTATTATGTTCCACTGGTCAGTCTGGTTTTGTGCCAGTGCTACACTAATCACTGTAGCTTGACAAAATGCTCACTATCCAGGAGGGCCAGTGTTTCTTGGTCATTCTTTCTTGATTTAGATATACTGTAAGTTTGAACAATTTTATCAAAGTAACACAAAACTATGTAAATTTCATTTTTTGTTGGTGAAATATAAAAATATAATTGACATTTCTTTCCCCCTAGAAAAACTGGGTGTCTTTATTAGATTCCTTTATCTCCCTTCAAGATTGGAGGGACACATCCAGTTGCTTCTTGGAGGAGATATCACCATCCAGAAACTAATTAAAGGCTATGCAGGGTGCTGGCTCTTTCACACTCCAGAGAATAAAATGCATTAGTAACCAAAGTAAAAAATATTACAAGTGAATTTTATATAGAAAAGTGCAACTTGGTAATCTGACAACTCTTTCTCAACCACATGAGCTTATAGCAGGCAGAAGTGGTCCATCAGGATGTGGATGAGTCTTGATACAAGGCCATCTGCTCCCTAGCATCACTCAGGAAGGGATTTCTCCTTTCATGGTACAGAGGGAAAGAGGGCACCTGCTGATTTACTATAGGAAATATAATTGTATGGTTTTTGTCCCAGCATCTGCCTTTACTGATAAGAGCTATAAAACACGTATGCCTCTGAAAAACAAATAACTGAGTTTTTAATACTGCTCTTGCATCTAGTAACTTTGCTGAACTTATCTATTAAATCTAATGCTTTATTTGTAGCTTCTTTAAATTCTATGAATACAATTATATAAGCAATGGTGATTTTTTCTTTTCTAATTCTTATATATTTAATTTAGTTTTCTTGTCATAGTGTATTGGCTAGAACCTCTATCACAATGTTGAATGAAGTAAGTGATAGTTTTTGTCTTTGTCTTGTTTCCAAACTCAAAGGGAAAGCTCCTAACATTTTACCATTAAGAATGTGGTTTGCTGTTGGCTTTACATATTATTCCTATATCAGATTTTAAGAAACTTCTTTCTATTGCTAGTTTCCTAAGAGTTTTTAAAATGAATGATATTAAATTTTATTAAATGCTTTACCCCACTGATTAAGATGATCGCATTAGTCTCCTTTACGCAATTAATGTGAATTACATTGACTGATTTTCTGATGCTAAATCAACTTTGCAAGTCCTGGAATAAACCCAACCAGGTTATGATATAATAGTCTTTTCACATTATGTAAAAAGATGTCTGTGTCTTCATTCATGAGTTAGACTGGCTTGTAAATTCCTTTCTCATATATTCTTGTAAGGTTCTGATAAGCTCATAAAATGAACTGGGGAGAATTTCTTCTTTTCCATTTTCTAGAAGGTTAGTTAATATTGATATTATTTCTTTCTTAAAAGGTTATAAGTTACCAATGAAGCTGCTTGGGGCTAGAATTATCTTTGTGAGAAATTTTTAAGTTATGTATTGTTTTATTTTTTTAAATTAATTAATTAATTAACTTATTTATTTTATTGGCTGTGTTGGGTCTTTTTTTGCTGTGCGCGGGCTTTCTTTTAGTTGCGGTGAGTGAGGGCTACTCTTCGTTGTGGTACGCAGGCTCCTCATTGCTGTGGTTTCTCTTATTGTGGAGCATGGGCTCTAGGAGCGTGGGCTTCAGTAGTTGCAGCACATGGGCTCAATAGCTGTGGTTCACGGGCTCTAAGTCGCAGGCTCAGTAGTTGTGGCGCGTGGGCTGAGTTGTTCTGTGGCATGTGGGATCTTCCTAGAGCAGGGATTGAACCCATGTTCCCTGCACTGGCAGGTAGATTCTTAACCACTGCTCCACCTAGGAAACCCCAATTATGTATTGTTTTAAAATAGATATAGGACTATTTAGGCTTCTATTTCTTCTCAGTTTTGGTAAGTGTCAGTTTTGGTAAGTTGTATACAGTTTTGGGGTTTTTTTTTTTTTTTTTTTAGTTGTTTCATTCCATCTGCTCCACTTTCAAGCTTATTTGCATAAAATTATTCATAAAATACTTTTCTAAAGGAAAAATATGTCTGCAGGATTTGGAGTAAGGCCCCCCCCCCCCTTATTTCTAACGTTGATTATTTATATCTTCTTTCTTTTTTCCTTGGTCACTCTTGCCAGGGGCTTATCACTATTACTCTTTTCAAAGATCCAACCTGTGGGTCTTTCAATCCTCTCTGCTGTACTTCTTCCCCCATATCATTCATTTTTGCTCTATTTATATTCCTTTCTTCTACTTTCCTTAGGTTTAATTAGCAGTTCTTTTTCTGATTTATTGAGAGGGTTGTTCTTTCTTTTCCAACATACACTTCTATAAAGCAGTGATTCTCAACCTTAGCTGCAAGTTGAAATCACCTGGGGAGCTTTTAAATGCTTGAGTTCCAGCCCTAGAGATTCTGATGTAACTGGTCTGGGATGTAGCTTGGACTTCAAAATCTCCCCAAGTGATTCTACTGTGCAGCTAAGGGTGAGAACCACTGATTAAAGCTGTATCCTCTAATCACAACTTTTTTTTTCTTTTTAAGTTTTTATTTATTATTTTAGTTGAAGTATAGTTGATTTACAATATTGTGTTAATTACTACCATACAGCAAAGTGATTCAGTTATGCATACAAATACATCCTTTTTTAAAATATTCTTTTCCATTATGGTCTATCATAGGATATTGAATATATTTCTCTGTGCTATACAGTAGGACCTTGTTGTTTATCCATTCTATATATAAAAGCTTACATGTGCAAACCCCAACCTCCCACTTCACCCTTCCCCCAACTCCCTCCCTCTTGGCAACCACCAGTCTGTTCTCTATGTCCGTGATGCTGTTTCTGTTTCACAGATACTCTAAATACAATTTTAACTTCATCCCACAAGCTTTTAATGTTTTCTTCACCATTCAGTTCAAATTATTTAAAAACTTCTATTGTGATTTAATTTAAATAAAAATTTTAAAATGGGCAAAGGCAATACATTGTTTTAGAGGTTAGGTTACCTTTGGGACAAAGGAGAGGGGCTGTCATTAAGGGAAACACAAGGTAACTTCTAGGGTACTGGTAATACCCTAGGGAAAAAAACTCTTGTCCTGGGTAGTGGTTACATGAGCATATTCAATTTGTGATAATTCACTGAGCTAGACACATATGATTTCTAAGTATTTCTGTAATTTGTATTATACTTCAATATATATTTTTTTAAAGAGAGAAGAGAGATCCCATACAAGGAGTGGTTATTACAATGGCACTAACCTTCTCAATATTAATACTAGAAGCTAGAAGAAACAGTGTAATGCCCTCTCAATTCTTTTCTTTGGCCAAAACGTGCAGCCTGTGGAACTTACCCAACCAGGGATTGAACCCGTGCCCCCTGCATTGGAAGCGTTGAATCTTAACCATTGGACCACCAGGGAAGTCTGTGCCTTCTAAATTCTAACGGAAGATGTTTCTAACCTAGAATTCTATATTGAAACTTTCAATCAAATATGAGGGTAAAATTAAAACATTTTCAGACAGGGAAGGTCATAGAAAAGTTACCTCCACATGCACCTTTCCCCAGAAACTTCCTGGAGAATGTGCCTCAGTATAAGGAGGGAGTAAACAGGGAGACAAAGACATGGGATCGAGGGGACAGAGACTTCAATATAAGAGGAAGGCAAAAGAAATTCCCAAGATACAGCTGTGCATCAGGCCTCAAAAACAACTAGTGCCCTTGGGAGCAGAAGGTGGAGCAGAAGGCTAGGTTTCTAGGGCAGAAATCTCCAAGACAAACTAAAACCAGGAGGGTACCTGCTTGTTTTTGACTATATTGAGAGATTGTTCAGTTCTGTCAGAGTATAGGGGTAAATCAGGGGTAGCTACATAGAAAACCAAACAATTAAAACCCCCAAATATGGCAAATATTACATTTAGGATAAGCAAAGAGTGATTCCCCCATCAAAAAAAACGGGGAAGTATAATTATAGTTCAACTCAGCCGCAAACAGGAGTTTTTATGGTTATAACAACATAAATAGGGACTCCTGATTCAGCCAAACATTGTGATGTAACTATATTACAAGTGTTTATAGTGTGTGGGGAGTTGCTGGGGGAGGTAACATAAGATAATAAATCCTTCTACAGTAGGACATCAAAAGATAACTGAATTGAAAAATCAAGAAAATGTAAGCATGGAGACATAAAAAACAGCCAAAATAATTTAAATGTGGAAAGTGAGGATGGAAAGGTGTGGGGCAGGATGCCGCTGCTTTCTCTTTCTGCAGCACTATTTCAATTATGTGTAATAGTATTTTCTTAAAAATAAAATTAAACTGAAAAAAAACCCCTATAAAAACAAAAAGAACCACAGGTCTAACAAATCACTTGTAGCTTTAAAACTCTGGATAATCACCTGAAACATCTCTTGAATAAGAAGCAGCATATATGCAGCACACACCAGTAATCACTATTAATTGTGTTATTTCAACCCAAATCCCCCCATATGAAGAGCCAAATTATCTACATTTCGTATAGGGGAACTGAAAAGCTGCCTCAAAAAGCCAGAACATACAAACCAAATGTCTTCATTTTACTAGATTAGACTGAATTTATAGTATTGTAACTGACATGTAACTTTTTTTCAGGAATACATATAAAGTTAGTTTGATCTGTCGTGCAAATAGGATTATTCGTTTATCTTTTATGGGCTGATAATTAATGAAATTAAGTGCCTGAATCGAAAGAACAGTCTCTATAAGCGAAATTACCTGAAGAAGGTCACAAAGAACTGTACCAGGTCCATAAAATTGCTGTGCTGGGAGAAGGCAATCTGCGACAGAAAAACAGGTGAAGTGATTAGGTTATAAGACAGCACTTTTAACTCGGCCGTCTTGTTGAAGCAGAAAGACATTAATATTTCAAGAAGAGATTAATGAAATTTTTTCACTCACGGAAAACCACCTCATCCCTTTAGTTTTTCTTGGCAACTAATGCCAATGCAAAAGTGATACTCTGAGACTCAACACAAACCCCTACAAGCCCCCCTGCTCTTGACAACAGATCTCAGTTTTTAGTCTGACCTGGAAGACTTCTCAGAATCCTACATTAAAACCCCAATAACAAGCAAGTCAGTTTACTTGCTACCTCCTTGTGCCCTTATCAAGACAAAATGCTCTCCTCGTTTGCTTCAAATTCCAATTCTTGGATCTGCGGTGAGCTGGGCAGCTTCCTTTTGTGCCCGTCATCTCTCTGACACTTGTACTCAGTATGTACTCACTTCAAGACAATGTCCTTTAAAAAAACCTTACCCCAAGTTTCACAACATTGAATATCATCTGACAATCAATATAACACCAAGTGGAACTTAAATAATTTTATACCAAGAATATTATAAAATTCCTGATGTAGTTCATCAAATCTAAGACACCACTAAAACAGGCATTATTTTGTGTACTATTAAGAAAAACTCTGCCAATTACACTATGACACACTGCTTTTAAAATCATTATAAGATATACTATGATTTCAGAAATATTAGAACATGCAAAAAATGTACACCTTAAGATTTATTACTAAGTTTGATAATTGTGTCCTTACTATCCTATGATACACATGGTACTAGCCAGATGTTATGGTGTGTTCTCTGCTTATTTTTAAGGGACCACAACCCTCCTTGGAGAGAGAACGGTATTATAAATGAAACAATTATTGAACAAAATAATTATTCAAATGAAGACAGTAAGTATAACAAGAATCACAGAAGTAAATGATTAGTGTCTTCTTTTCCTAATCCCGCCCAACTCTCCCACCTACTCTTGTCAACTCCCATCCTATAGCAATGCAAGGAAGGTGCTACAGCCTAGTCCCCAGCACAGTAACAATTCAATGCTTTGCATTCTTTTTATAGTCAGACTCACAGAGGCAGAAGACAGAAGAAGCTTCCACTGTTTTTCTTTTTGATGCTCTTATTTTCTTCTTGACATTCCATAAATAAAGGTCCAATATTACCCATTCAGGCCATAGAGTATTATGGGGCATAGAATCTGAAGTTTTTGTGTCCTCCCTCTAGCCACCATTTATAACCAGAAATACAAAGATACACAGATTTGGTATCACAGACACGGAGAAACCATATTCTTTGCCTTTCCTTCATTTATGATGGAAATGAAGAAGGTTAAATAAGAAGGCTCCTTGAGAGAAGGAAAACTGCAGGACTATGGCTACAGTCTTCACATAAAGTTTTTTAATAAGAATGGAGAAAAACAAGAATGGAGAATAAACAAGGTTATTCAATCTTGAGAAATGAAGAATCCAGGTTACAAGACATAAAGAAGGAGAAGAAAACAGATTCTAGTGCGTCAAATTCTGTTTAGATTTTAATCTTTTTAAAATATTAGTATGTCCTCAGTGTTTGAACTTAACGAAATCCATGAGGGGCTTTTATACTCACTGTAGGGTGCCAAAGTTTGGATGCTAATGGCACCTTCTGAGGACCCATCAGATGTCTGTGTGCTCTGTGCCACATATCCCTCAGGACAGGAACCCCAGCGCTGGGATCCCAACCATTAGCCTGATTTCTTGCTAAAGCAGAGCCACACCACATTCACACCCAATTTAAAATCATAAAGAACCTATATAAACTTGCTGCCACTGTGGCTGGACCCCAAGACTCACGTTACTCTAAAAGTGGTCTTCTTTGTTGAATGTTTATCATCTAAGTCTCCAAAGTTACAAGGTTTCACAGAGAAGCAAAAGTTTTTTTTTTCCAGAGGATGTCTGGAATTTATATAAGCTATATAATTTTACAGAGCAAGAGTAGTAGTTATTAGCTCTTTCCAAATCAAATCCCTGTCTCGGAGTATTTCTGCCAACATATTTTTCCTACATCAACAACCGCCCCCCCACTGCCCCTGCTCTGTGGAGAAAACCCCCTTGCTACTGTGAAACTCTGACAGATGGTGACAAACGACTGCTCAGCACCAGTCATTCAATGAAAAGGTAGCCCCTGAACTCTTCTGGTTCCCCATTCGGTTCTGGCTGGCTCACACAGGATGGGAAGCCTTGCCTTAGGTCCTGGGCACTAGGGTGTGTGTCATTAGAAAAAGACAGCTGGGGGGCTTCCTAGGTGGCGCAGTGGTTAAGAATCTGCCTGCCAATGCAGGGGACACGGGTTCAAGCCTTGCTCCAGGAAGATCCCACATGCTGCGGAGTAACTAAGCCCATGTGCCACAACTATTGAGCCTGCGTGCTGCAACTACTGAAGCCCACGCACCTAGAGCCTGTGCCCTGCAACAAGAGAAGCCACGGCAATGAGGAGCCCCGCGCACCACAACAAAGAGTAGCCCCCACTCACTGCAACTAAAGAAAGCCAGCGCACAGCAAAAAAGACCTGACACAGCCAAATAAATAAATGGATAAATAAATAGATAAATAAATAAATAGAAAAAGACAGCTGGGTGTGGGAAAGTCAGGTGTGTTGTTCCCTTTAAGTAAAGTTTGCAGCATAGTTGGGGCATCTTCGCTTCCTCAAGGCAAAACAGCAGATGAATCCAAAGGGGAACAAGATGATGGCCAAGAAGATGCCCAGGAAGGTGAAGGAGTCCTCCAGAACCCTGACTCTGTAGAAAGGGGAGCCTCCAAAGACAACGATGGAATTGGCAGGGTAGTGGGTGACATTTCCACTGTGGATGTTGCAGGTCTTGGGGTGGTGGGTGGATAATCCTGTGACTAGGTAGGGGTAGGGGGGCAGTGGGGATGGCGCCTAGGTGTGCGGGCTGCACTCGAAGTCACCCTGGCCGGCCTCCAGGTTGTAGGTAGGCGGCTGCTCCTGCAGCAGGGGCTTGTGGTCCAGGACGGGTGGCACCCACCGCACCAATCAGGCTCCCACGTGTGCTCTCTTGCTCGGACTTGGACTTGCGGGGATGTCCAGACACCCACCTGGTTGCCAGGCAGCGGGACTCGCTCCTCACAGGTGGTGGCGGTGGTGGTGGTAGCGGGGCTGGGCCCCCTCGAGGAAGCAAACATTCTAATGTAACAATGTTTATGAATAGACTGACCATTTAGAAACATCTAGGCCTGCTTAACACTCCACCCACTGAGTCAATCTTGTTGATTAATCTCTGGGTGACAGGGTGATGAACTTGTTGTCCAAACTGAGAACTTCTGAGAGTGAAGGAGTGCTATTAAAAATTACACTGGAACAACAAGCATGAATTGGCCTGTCCCTACTCAAACTCTATCAACCAAGGCAAACCATCTGCAAAATCAATCCTGCAAAAGAGATTTTAGTGAAAGTGCCATTTGAGAACTGATTACACAAAACCATTGACAAATGAAGACTTGGCAGAAATACGAGGGTGAGTCAAAAATTACCTGCACTCTGGCTATAGAATTCTGCCAGAGTGCAGATAATTTTTGACCCACCCTCCATATCAACTGAAGAGAGATGAAGGATAAAGACTTAAGTCCTTCAAAATACTCTCAATATGATTAAGAGAGTATCTTGGGAAAACTGATGAGACTTCTGACTATTGTTTTTAATTTATGCTGTAAAGCCAAATCTGAAGTGAAGGACTCCATTCCTGCTGTCTTATTTCTGAGCACCATCTGCACAACCGAAGCCACACCTCTATCTTCTTACCTTGCTCAATTTTTCTTCATAGCCCTTATTTATTTATTTTTAAAAATTTACTTATTTAATATTTTTGGCTGTGTTGGGTCTTTGTTGCTACTCAAGGGCTTTCTCTAGTTGTGGCAAGAGGGACTCTTCGTTGAGGTGCACAGGCTTCTCACTGTGGTGACTTCTATTGTTGCAGAGCACAGGCTGTAGTTGCAGCTTGCAGGCTCTAGAGTGCAGGCTCAGTAGTTGTGGCCCACGGGCTTAGCTGCCCCGGAGCATGTGGGATCTTCCCGGCCCAGGGATTGAACCCGTGTCCCCTGCATTGGCAGGCAGATTCTTAACCACTGTGCCACCAGGGAAGTCCTTAGCCTTTAAATGCATATTTATTTATGGGCTTTTCTTCCACTAGAAAATAAAATCTGTGAGGGACTCTGCCACTGACTACTATATTTCAAGTGCCTAAAACAGTGATTGGCATGTAAGAGGTACTTAAGTAAATATTTGCTAAATGAATATGATAATTGGAAAAATAATGACCCCATTTCCCCCCAAACTCAGTAAGATCTGATTGAGTTTTCTTCTAAGAATTGGCTCATGGTTGCAACCATAATTTAAATTTTGTTAACTGTAAAATTAAACTTTTCATACTTTTGAGTTCCCAATCAGACCTTTCTTTCACGATTTATTATAAAAACACTGAAATGTGTTTGTGGGCTTTCCTGATACTAAGGATTATGAACACCTTCTATAATAAAATCTATTTAATACAAAAAAGAAAATTCCATCACAATTTATAAATAAAACTCACAATTTCATTCTTCTCCCCTTCCAAACAGGAAGCTTCACTCTCCACACTCCAGGAAATCTAGAATTTATGTCCCCTTACATTTCCACAATCTACTGCAGACTCAACTTTCAGCAATATATTTGATTAAGGTGTGCTTGCCCAGGGGGCTCTGTGGGCGTGCTATATGAAGTGAAACACAGAAGCCCTTTTAGCCCCAGGACTTGGGGTAGAATATCATAAACTTGCACTCCCCAAGCACTAATTTTGTGCTTCAGTCAAACAAATGTTTTCTGGCTGCGGTATCTCTATCACCTTTCAACCTCTGTAACCACGGTGCCTTCCCCGCCCACCTGCAATGCGCGTCCTCCATGTCCTTCGTGGCCCATCACAAACACTTCCTTCCTCCCTTGTTCAGCTACCCCATCCTCCATTGGGAATTGGCTCTCTCTTTTCTACACTCTCTCAGCACTTGATCCACTTCCCTTTTAGGGCATGGAATAATCATATTCTACTTATACTATGGCTGTGTGTACATAGAGATAACCTGGAAAAGAGTATTCCTATACTCTTCTGTCTATGAAGATATCAATTATTGACTTTTAAATTGCTGTTGTAGGAGAAAGAATGAAAAGGCAATTTCCTACCTCCCACACAAAAGCACATACACCTTTATATTCCAAGAACTAGACCATTTATGGTTCTCAAACTCTGGAGAGCTTGCAACAAAAAATCCTGGTCCCTTTTCCAACACCTTAAGCTCCCTCTCTGATACTGGTGTCCAGAGGCCACACCTAGGAAACTCTGAAATAAGGAATTAGATTAAAAAAAAAAAAAAATCGACTTCCCTGGTGGTCCAATGGTTAGGACTCTGTGCTCCCAACAAAGAGTGCAGGGTTCAATCCCTGGTTTGGGAACTAGGATCCTGTGTGTCGCATGGCACAGCCCCCCAAAAACCAAAACAACTCCCTTCCCACTCCTCCCTTGGTAAAACTGTAGTACAGTGCTGTGTGCTTCCTGCAAAGGAGAACAGAATGTCAGTACTGAGACATGTCCCAGCTGGCCTAGGCTGCAGGCCCAGCTGAGGCATAGTCTTGCAGCTAGTTTTGGGAGGTTAAATAATATACTGTACTTGGACCTTTATTTCTTGTTCAATCATCTGTATTTTCTCTAATTTTTTTTTTACTGTGGAAAATTTTAAACTTTTTAACAAGTAGAGAGAACAAGTATAATGAACCCCGTGTGTTTATCACCCAGCTTTAATAATTACAGCTCACAGCCAATCCTATTTTATCCATACTCTACTCATTTCCCCATGGTATTATTTTGAAGCAAATCCCAGACTTCCTACCATTTCATTCTTAAGTATTTCAATATAGATGGTATTTCTTAATCAACCTTTTTGTAAAATTCGGGATGTCTGTTGTCCTCATCCTCCCCTTTTCTTCTACTTCTCAAGTCTTTTGAGAATTTGACAAAATTCCAACCTAGAACAATTCAATCCTCTGACACCACACTGTGTAGACTGGGACAACAAATTCTTGGTCTCTAACCCCTGCTGCCTCTTCAGCACTGGTCAACAATCATGCTGACAATATCAGAAAAAGCTGCTATTACCCATATAACTGTTATAAAAGTTGCCAGAAAACCCAAAGTTTTGATACAGAGCGCAAAGCTCTCATCTACAACTATACATTCATCCACTGCACATTCATGGAGTGTCTACAGTTGATTAACACAATGCTATGACACTGATACAGAAATATAAAAAAAACCCTTGCCCCTAAGGAAATCTTCGTAGAGTGAAAAACCAGACATGTCTATGACTGCGGAGGCACAGACAAGGAAAGGAAGCTGCTATGGGATACGCCTAAGGGTCATGCCTCTCCCCTGGGTTTCTAAATAAGGCTTCCTAACCCAGGCCTGGCTCCTTCCAATCCATTCCCTTAAATGCTGCTAGAGGCATCTTTCTACAACACTGATCTTGGTCATTTCTTGGCTTAAGCATTCCAATGATACCCAGTGGTTTTCAGGCTACAGTGCAAATTCCTCAGCTGAAGCCCCAGTCTCTTCTTGACAGCTTCTGTCTGCCCTGCTCTCCAGCTCCTTGCTCACAGAACCATCACTTCAGCTCTGCTGAACTCCTGGTAGCTCTGGAAAGTGATTGGACATGCCCCTTCCCCACCATGAACACTGAACTCATGTTCCTTAGGACTCAGCTCTGGTATTGCCCTGTCTCACGCAGACTTGGGCACCACAGGGCACTCCCTTCTCCTCCCCGAGTGTCCAGGAGCATGGGGGCACAGCCTGCCTCCCAGCATCCGGCATGGCTCCTGCTGTCCCCTGGTGGCTGCCTCTTTGGCTCAGAAAGTCAGCTAAGTGAGTGGATGTTAAAGGAAGTCTAGTGGGTCCTGGCTATGGAGATCACAGGAGAGTGGTCTGCTAGAGGAAGATTTACCCATCCCAGCCATCGGTGGTGTTCACAGGTGGCGTGGATAGATAGGACTGTCCAGGGAAAAGGGCCCAGAAGAAACCCAAGGGAACAAAGGCATTGAAGAACTGAGAAGGCACAGCCAAAGCCACAGGTGAAAAGTAGAAGAGAGGGGACTTTTAAGAAGAAGGAATAATACATAATCATCATGATGAAAACTATGAGATAGTATAAGAAGTTTAAATACCATCTGAAACTAAGAAAGATTTATACTTTATTTTGTTTTTTTGGCCGCACCACGCAGCATGCGGGATCTTAATGCCCTGACCAGGGATCAAACCTGCGCCCCCTGCATTGGGAACACGGAGTCTTAACCCCTGGACCGCCACAGAAGTCCACATTTATACTTTAAATAGTTTAGTTCTAAATGTATTTCATGGCTTCATAATTCTTAAAATCCTCAAGGTACAGATATCTAACACTAGGAGCTATGTGTATACATTATTATCATACAATTAACTTTAGAAGTATATCTAACTATTCACAAGAGCTAAAGAGTGAAAACAACCCAAGTATCCATCAACAGATGAATGGATAAACAAAATGTGGTTTATCCATACAATAGAATATTATTCAGTCTTAAAAAGGAATGAAGTACTAATTGCACCTTGAAAACACTATGTGAAGTCAAGCCAGTCACAAAGGACCACCTATTACGTGATTCAACTTACGTAAAATGCCCGGAATAGGCAAATCCGTAGAGAAAGAAAGTAGACTGCTGGTTGCCAGGGGCTAGAGGGAGGAAGAAATGGGAAGGGACTGCATCTGGGTATGGGGTTTCTTTTTGGGGTGATGAAAATAGTCTAAAATATTCTGTGAATATACTGAAAACCACTAAATTGTGCACTTTAAATGGGTGAATTGTATGGTATGTGGCTTACATCTCAATAAAGCTGTTACTAGAAAAAGTATATCTGAGTCAACAAAAGTTTCACACATCCTTTGCTTAGTACAGCAATCCTACTAACCCATAAACATAACTCTAACATCTAAATGAATGCCCAGTTCTCAATATAAATTCTGTGTTGCCTTCACTTGTGAACACTAGCCTCTTACATAAACTACCAAATGAAACATCCAGCATGGAGAGGACTTTAATATTAACTCCACATTACAATAACAACCTCTGTTGCAGAGCCAGTAACAAGCCAGAATCCCAGTGCCACCACCCACCTTCCCACCTCACACACAATGTCTGCCTGTGCATTCTCTATCTTGAATACCTACCCTCCCAAACTATGGCTACAGCTGAAGCCAGGTCAGTCCTGCTGACTTGGGGGGAACACCTAGAATCACTTTCAGAAAGCAAGGGCTGAGGGAGGGGCACTCACCCACAAGAGCAACCAACCAGAAACCAGGCATAGCTGACCCAACACACTCACCACCCTCCGGCACACAAGCCTTTTCAGTCTGGGTGGTTTTTTTAAATTTTAAACTGGATCTACAAAGATTTTTATAGTTAAGTTTCAAACTCCCTCAGTTAGCAGCTGTAGGTTTAGATCTGTTCCTAATTATGGAAAAGAATCCTGGGATCAGTTCAGAGCAAAAGAACTTGAGTTTACCATTACCATTTTTAAAGCACTAATATTTACACAAATTTCTGAGTAGAGAATTAAACTGCCTCCGTTATTTTGCTTTAAAAAGTGAGAATCAAAGACAGAAAAGGCTTTTGTCTGCATTGAAAGCCATGCTGCAATTTAACTGCATGGCCTACACTGCACCATTTAGACATTTTCCTATTCTCTTCCTTAAATAAGTCTCTACATTTTAACTAAATCTATACAGTCTCTAAGTGTGTATTTAAAAGCTAACTACACTTAAAGGCTAAGGTGCTGAGGAAAATAAGGCAAGAAAGGTATAGCCCCCTCTGTTAAGAACATGCTCACAGCTGCCCAGGAAGATGCAAGCTCAGCCCTCCACAGAACACACACCCAGATACAGTCCCAAGTGTAGAGAGAACCAGCACTGATCAGGTTCTTGTGTGAGGACATCAAGAATACATGATGCCAAAGGTCCAGTCACACTGCCTGTGAATATTGCAGCTACTTGTACCAAAGAGTAAAAAGACATATTTTCAACAGAACTTACCTGTTTTTTTTAAGGAAAGCTTGGCAAACTAAATGGTGAGCATGCCATCATTTATTTTCCAAAGTGCTCCTGAATACAGCTTTCATAAGTGGATCTTATTCAAGTGAGTGATCCAGTCCAGGTAAAGAGGACCAAAAAATCAGGCAGAAAATCAACATCTCTTTGAGTCTTGAAATTAGTACTTTAAAAAAGTAAGTGTGGGAAAGAGATCCCTCTAGAAGGAAATGACCATTTCAGTGACTTTCAGAGGGTGGAGCAACAGGGCATTGGGAGGAAAAAAAAAAAACTAGAACTTAGCATTGGCAACAGCACAGCTATCTCCAGCACAAAAGCCTGTTTATATGCACAGAGACTTCTTTCCAAATGGAAAAACGTCAGCAACATTAAGTCAAGATTTTCAGGAAGAATCTTAAAAATATTAATCATTTTTCAACTACAAGAAACAAAGCTTGAAGTTCCATCAGATTTGGACTATAACAAGGTATGTGAGTATGAAAGCAACCTTAAGTCAATAAATTATATTTACTAGAACCCAAATAAAACATTTACAATTGTATGTGATAACCTGGCAGTGTTAGCAGATGTTATCAAACTGAAACTGTACTGACTAGAGCCTAGAGCTCAAATTCCCTGGGGTCAGAGAAACAGCCTAACTCTGCTAGCCCCCCTCCAAATGCCGCCAATGGCAGAGAAAACTCTAACATGGCTCCTAAGGTTCCGGCTACTATGATGTGCACATCCTGTATAATGCCCTCCCCTTGAGTGTGGATGGGTCTGACCTAATCTAATGAGCCCTTTGAAAAGAGGGTCTAGAAGAAGTCAGAGAAAGTTGAAGTTTCAGTGGCTCTATATCTATTTTTGGCCTAAAATTTTAATTTTCAAATGTTTTGTAAAAGACATGTAAATTTCTAAGATTTTTTTCCACTCAGCAAAATTTCCTCAGATTCATCCAAGTTGTTGTATCAATAGTTTGTTTCTTTTTATCGATGAGTATTATTCCATGATATGCATGTAGCATAGTTTGTTTAACCATTCATCTGTTGAAGAATACTCGGTGTTTCCAGTTTGGGGCTATTGTGAATAAAGTTGCTAAATATTGCTGTACAGGGGCTACAGACATTGGTATACAGGTATTTGTATGAACATCAGTTTTCATTTCTCTAGGATAAATGCCCAGGAATGCAATTGCTGGGTTAAATACAGTAAGTGCCAAACTATTTTCCAGAGTGGCTATACCATCTTACCAGCGATGTATATATGATCCAATTTCTCTGCATTCTCTCTAGCATTTGGTGTTATCACTATTTTAGATTTTAGCCATTTGATAGGCGTGTAGTGATATCTCATTCTCACTGTGGGTTTTTTTTCTTGGCTGCACCGTGTGGTTTGTGGGATCTCAGTTCCTCAAACAGGGATTGAACCTGGGCCCTTGGTGGTGGAAGTGTGGCATCCTAACCACTGGGCCACCAGGGAACTCCCTCCCATTGTGGTTTTAATTTGCATTTCTTCAATGGCTTTTAATGCTGAACATCTTTCATGTGGTTATCTGCCATATTTATATCCTCTTTGGTAAAATGTCTCTTCATGTCTTTCGTCCATTTTCTAATTGGATTGTTTTTTTAATGTTGACTTTTGAGAATTCTTCTTTTATTCTACATCAAGTCCTTTGTCAGAAATATTTTTTGCAAATATTTTCTCCCAGTATATAGCTTGTTTTTTCCTCCTCTTAGCATGGTCTTTCACAGAGCAAAAGCTTTTGATTTTTTTTTTTTTTTTGGCACACGGGCTTAGTTGCTCCGTGGCATGTGGGATCTTCCTGGAGCTGGGATCGAACCCGTGACCTCTGCATTGGCAGGCGGATTCTTAACCACTGGGCCACCTAGGAAGCCCCCAAAAGCTTTTGATTTTGATGTAGGCAATTTATTAATTTTTTTCCACAGGTCATGTTTTTGTTGTCAGATCTGAAAACCTTTTGCCTAGCTTTAGGATACAAAGATCTTTTCCTAAAAGTTTTATAGTTTTACATTTTACATTTAAATTTGTGTGCCACATTGAATTAATTTTTGTGTAAGATGTGAGGTTTAGGTCAAAATTCATCTACTTGCCTATGGTTGTCCAATTGTTCTAGCACTCTTTGTTCAAAAGGCTATCCTTCCTCCATTGAACTGACTGCACCTCTGTCAAAAATCAGTTGGATGTATTTATGCAGTTCTGTTTCTAGGTTCTTTATTCTGTTCCATTTATCTATGTGTCTATCCCTCCAACAATAACCACAATGTCTTGATTACTGTAGCTAAATAGTAAGCCTTATTTTTATATAGTGATTCCTCCCATTTTATTTCTCTTTTCAAAACTGTTATAGCTATTTTAGAACATTTGCTTTTCATATAAATATTAGAATAAACTTGTCAATGTCTAAAAAAAATTCTGCTTTTTTTTAAACTTTAAAAAATTGGGGTAAATATATTTTAAGATAAAATTTACCATTTTAACCATTTAAAAATATATGATTCAATACACTTAAGCACAGATGCTGCAAAGATTAGAAAGGAGGACAGTGTGAACAACTTTACATTAATACATTTGAAAACATGAAATAAATTAATAACTAGAACAAATTATCTTAAGTGATGCAAACAGAGCGACTATCCAAAATATCCTGTAACTATTAAAGAAGTTGAATCAGCAGTTAAAAAACAAAACTCCACAAATAAAACAGCAGAATCAAATGATTTTACAACAGAGATCTATCAAGTATTCAAGGTTTATATAATTCTAATCTTATATAATCTCTCCCAGAAATGAGAAAGAGAGATAATGCCTCAATTTATAATTAAAGGTTAGTTTAACTTTGATATAAAAACCATAACAAAAATAGGAAAGGAAAATTACTGGACTTTTTCACTCATGAGATAGATACAAAATTCTAATCAAAATATTAGCAAACTGAGTCCAGCAGTGCATAAAGTTAAAATATAGGGACTTCCCTGGTGGCGTAGTGGTTGAGAGTCCGCATGTCAATGCAGAGGACATGATTTTGATCTCTGGCCTGGGAAGATCCTGCATGCTGTGGAGCAACTAAGCCTGTGTGCCACAACGACTGAGCCCACATGCTGCAGCTACTGAAGCCACTGCATGAGAGAACCGCACACTGCAACGAAGAGTAGTCCCCGCTCTCTGCAACTAGGGAGAGCCTGTGCAGACCAATGAAGACCCAATGCAGCCAAAAAATAAATTAAAATAAATAAATTAAATTAAAAAAATAATAACATCATGCCAAGTCAGGTTTATTCCAGGAATGCAAATAACTTCTAGGGTCCTGGCTCATGCAATAGGACAAATGGTGATGCCATTCATTACAAATGAAGCTCAGGGTTTGGGGCTAAGAATGATTCCCTGAGTACAGGGAGCTTGTGAATGGCCAGGTAGAGGTGTCTAGGCAGCAATCAAGAACACTGGTCTGGAGTTCAAGTATAAGCAGGGCTTAAGACAGAGTACTGAGAATCACCAGTACAGAAGTAGTACAATAAATCTTACAAGTGGGATAAAGACAAAGGAGAACCATGGCCTGAATGCCAGACAACCTCTATGTTTAAGGAAGAAGATTCCTTAAAAAGACAGGCCAGAGAATCAGGGAAAGAAAGGACCAGGAAGGTAAGAAAGATAGTGACTCAAATCATGCAATGAGAAGAAGAGGACTAAAGAATTAAATCACTGGAGTCCATCGTGACAGGCAGCTTCAGGATGTGGTGAAGGAGGAAGGTAGACGGTTATGGACTGATGGGTGAATGGATAAGAGGCAGCTTCAGGATGTGGTGAAGGAGGAGGGCGGACGGTTATGGACTGATAGGTGAATGGATACGGGGTAACAGAAACCAGGAGTGTAGTAAATGCTTACAAGAAGGCTAGCTGGGAAGGGAAGCAGAGAGTGTGCAAGAACAAAGGAAGAAGCAGATTAGAGGATAAACAAACCTGCAGGCCATCCAAATAGAAAAGGAAAGAGGGTGGTGAGAAAAAATACAACACACAGTCTGTCCTCCACATTCCAGAAAGGAAATGAGTGACTGAGTATTCTTTAGTTACAGTCCCAAGGCCCGAGCACATACCCACAAGAACTAGATTTCAAGCCCATCCCAAATGATTAGCGGCGACCTGCTTCACTTGATCACACTTTTGAAAGTTTGCAAGCAGCCAGAACCCCGTCCAGTGACCATGCTTCCATGGCTAAAGGTGAATCAGTCATTCAAAGTCCACCCTTCCTGGAACTCCACCTTTACCCAAAATGAAAGGGGTTAAAGCAGAAAGTACTGAGGCAAGGCCTCAAAGACACAGTGGCAGATGATTATAAAGAGCACAAATGGGGCCATGGGTCTTGGATAAGAGGGAGTGCACTGGTCCCCTGGGAATAGAGAAAAGGAGCAGGCTGATAGCAGCAGTGGCTGCAGCAGGCAACATGAACCCTTTGACCTACCCTTTCAGGTCACATGTACAAAGAATCTGAGATGTGGAGAGGCTGTAGGAATTGTATAGGAGCAAGCCAGGACTCAAACCTGCATCTGTTTGACTACCAGGCCTAAACTCTTACGGTGACCTTATACTGTCCCCCACTGTGTCCCCACTACCCTCCATCCTATCCTCCTTTAAAATCTGATAGCATTTTGGGGATCTCTTCATATGGCACTTTCCATACTCCAGCTTTCACTGGTTATGTGTGCTTCATTTATATACACCTTAATCATCCCAGAATTGAAGCTCTTTGTGTAGCTATACAGGCTTTTAAAGTGGCAAGTCCTCAATGAAGAAATGAATACAGTTGTAATTACCAAACCTGTTATATACCAATTTGCTTTCAGAAGTGCTTATAAATTTCCTTCATAAGTGATTTAAGCCAACCCCACTATGATCTTCTTTTATGGTATGTGCTCAGTACTCCTTTACCAAAGATATTATAAAGGCAAAGCAATATTAATACTGTACATGTCATTTACCGCAAGTTACAGATTAGTGAATTTAGTCTCACTACAGAGATTTCATCATCTTTGCAAGTATGAGACTAAAAAGCACTTCTTACCTGAATTTTGATGGGCCAGGTGAAATTACTGACATAAACAAAGAAAGTGATATTCGGGTGGTTGCGAAAATCAAACTTCTCATTAGAGAAACTATCTTTGTATTCCTTAATGTTGGTTTTTGAAACAACAGGCATCTCTTCTCCAGCCTGGGTTCCAGCTGTTAGGAAGAAAAGAATGAAATAAAGAGACTTTTTCTTTTCTTTTTTTTTGGACAGAATCTGCCCTCACTAATAATAAAGATAATAGCTAGCATTTATTAAACACTACATTCCAGAAATAGCCTTTAAGAGCTCTATATCATTTAATTCTAACAACTATTATCCTTATTTACACATCCGAAAACTTAGGTCCAGGAAAATTAAGTAACTTGGCTCAAGTCACATAGCCAGGAAGAAGTGGAGTTGGGATTTGAAGTTGGGCAGGCTGATACACAAGCCTGTGCCCTTAACCCAAATGGTTTTACCAGGAACCCCTACAACTCCTCCCCACAGAATCAGCCTACATGTGGCTTTGAAAATACCAGATATCACTAGAATCCTATTAACAAGCAATGGCATTCACTCTGCCCGCAACAGTTCACTTGCTTTGCATTTCCCTCTTAACCCTATTTGGCAGTGCTCCAGGTCCCCCATATCAGGAACACAGATCCAGCCCTCACTTCCTCACTAACAGTGACCTCAAGTCTCAACAGTAGCAGGGAGGAAGGAGCTCTAGGGGTCACTCAGTCCCTTCTGCTACCAGCTACAACTGACTTTAAATCCCCCCAATCTGATATAAATCCATCCTATTCCCAGGCAGTCCTTTAACATTCTATATTGTCCCTCAGCCAGGAATTCTAGTGTTTACAAAGATTCATGAAATAGGCTTTTCCCATGTCTGAGTTAAATCCTGTGACTGAAGCCAGACTGGCGGGTCCCCATTGAGACCGTCACCATAAATCAATCATATAC